>NC_084820.1:18560607-19160607 GCF_958449725.1 Rosa rugosa | reverse complement strand
TGTGGTAGTGAATCAGTTATTGTTATTGTTGAATAGGTTGAATGGTTTATGTGTTTAAGTAGGGATGTTGAGTGTTAAGTGGTTGAATTGGTTGAATTTCTGGAATTCTGTGTTTGTCACTTGGTCTGCATATTTGCTGTGTTGCTCACTTGGTCTGCATCTTTGGCTCTTTGCTGGTCACTTGGTCTGCATGTTAAGTTGGTCACTAGCTTGGTCTGCAACTCTGCATATTTGCTGACTTGCATATTTGTGCATAGTGTGTGAGTGTTCAACTGTGTTGGTCTGCATATTTGTTGTGTCAGTGTTCATTGTGTTGGTCCACATATTTGCAATTTGGCATTCTGGTCTGCATATGCATAGTACTGTCATTCACTCATTTTAATTTCAGTTATGGTTATTCACTTATTTGACTTGCTTCATATATAGTTATATTTTTGTAAGTTGGCAGTAGTGGGAGAATGTGATATTATGAGATGTGTGATTTGGTCATTTTGTTGGTCATTGTGTTGCAGACTTGCACTTAATAGTACTGCATTCTGGAAAATTTGCAGCATAGTCTTCATGAGTTCACGTATTAGTGTATTACTATTACTACATTGAGCTCCTTGAAATAATCGGTGTCGAATTCTTTTGTCTGCAGTGATGCCAGTTACTATTAAGCTCCTTGAAATATTCTTTTATGGGGAAATTACTGGTCCCCCCTTTAACTTTTGGTGCGTCGACAGTTCAGTCCCTGCTATTTCAATTTTAACAGATAACTCCCCACACATTCAAATTTCACACAATGTGGTCCAAAATGACCATTTTACCCCTCACTTCCTTTTTTTTATATATCTAATATATACACACACACACATATATACATATATCTACACATACATATATATATATATATATATATATATATATATATATATATATCTACATATACATATACATTATATATATACACACACATATGTATAAAATTATACATATATTTATATATCTACATATACATATACATATACATACATATATATATATATATATATATATATATATATATATATATATATATATATAGATATACACACACACACATTAGATATATAAAAGTCGTGCATTTTTTTTATAATATGAAACATAAACATAGTATATAGACTTACCAAATACATAAACACATTAGATATATATGTATACATACATATACATATATATATATATATATATATATCTACATATATCTACATATACACATATACATATCTATATACATATACATATATATCTACATATATATATATATATATATATATATATATATATATATATATATATATATATATATATATATATATATATATGCATATGTGTATGTATATATCTGCATATGTATATGTACACACACATATATACATATAAATATATATAAAAAGAGAGAGAGAAGAATAAAAATATACACACACATATACATACATACATACATATATACTCACACACACACACACACATATATATATATATATATATATATATATATATATATATATATAAAGAGAGAGAAGAATAAAAAATATATATACATACACACACACACATATATATACATATGTATAAAAGAGAGAGAGAGAGAAGAATAAAAAAAAAAACAAAAAAAAATAAGTGAGGGGTAAAATGGTAATTTTGGATCAAATTGTGTGAAATTTGAATGTTTGGGGAGTTATCTGTTAAAATTGGAATAACAGGGACTAAACTGTCGACGCACCAAAAGTTAAAGGGGGGACCAGTAATTTCCCCTTCTTTTATTTATTAGTATTAATTATAAGCTCATGGTGAAAGAGTTGTTGGTTTCTTTTGAAGTCATTTTGTGAGAACATATAAGGCTGAAGGTTTGATTAATTTGTTTGAGAAGAATAAGCAGTTAGGTGATGCCAGTTATGATGATTGATTTGCGATCAGATATAAATGAAATTTTTGCTTTACTCTTGCAAAGTATGGTTCGATCAGAATAAGCAGTGAGGTGATGCTAGTTAGGTTTGATTCTTTTGTCTGCTTTACTCTTGCAAAGTATGGTTTTCTTGAGATTAATGTTACTTTACTAGTCTAAAGAAAGCTTCTGAAGCTGAGACAATGGTTTGGAAGATTTGGGTTACCATCTAACTGTAACAACTTTGACTTTTCAAGTTTAAATCCCAATTTTGGACTTTGGAGATTTTGTTGGTTTTAAACCCAAACTGAGCCCGGGCCCGTACTGAAACTGAACAGGATTGGTACCTTCGATATCCAGTTTTGAAAATGGCAATCCCGTCCTGGCCCTTACCGGAAGCCCATTTCTGGACCAGGATCGGGATGAGTTGATAACCGGCCCGTCCTGGCCCATGCCCAGCCCTAATGCACATTACCTCCTCTTACGTTTATTATTATTTTATTTTTTTTGGAAGAGGAGATCAATTAAGTTGCCCTAAGCTAGCCCAATGGGCTGTAAAAGAAAACACCTAACTAGTCTGATGGACAGGCCCATACAGACAAAAATTTAAAAGAAAAATTAATTTCCTCTTGGGCTCCAAAAGAGCCAGTATCAAAAAATTAATCCTTAAAACAATAAAAGCTAAAACATAGGCCCGATAAGGGGCCCAGCCCACTACCTAAACCCTAGTTGTTGCCGTCAAGTTTGCGCTGTGAGCCACGCACCGTCACCGAGGTGCCACCGGAAACAGAACACCCATAAATTCCATCTTGATAAACTGATGCCAAACAAATTCCAAAACACAGATCAAGAGAGAACCAACAACCAAAGGGATGAGATCCCTCACAAAAGCATCATTTTCTCCACCAACGAGACCAAGAAGAAACCATGGCAACCGACAAGGATTCGAGATCCAGAACATAGAACCAGAACAAGAACAGTAACAGTAACAATGGAGAATGGGGGTTGAAAAACTCATGTGTGAGCACCCATACTCGCCTAGGTAAGTGACATGCACTTTGTAATCGCAACCATAAGGACCGTCTTGGAGGTTCTGGATAGACAGAGGAGATGTGTTGTGGGGTTGATTGAATTTTGACTTAGAAACGCATGGGATTGTTTGACAAGGAGAGGAAAAGAAGAGAAAAAACGAGGAACATAGCCCTCCCATGCTGGACTTCACCAGAGGTACACCACGAAGGGTAACAAAATCACCATAAGGGTGAGAAAGGAGCTGGAAGCACTTGATGATGGAGATGAGCAGTGGGGATGGAGAGAAATTAGGTAAAAGCCAGAGTTGATATGTGGCCTCCCCCAGCTCTTCCATCGTCGATCTAGATCCCGAAGGATCAAGATCTGGTTGAGAGTGGGGAGGAGATTGAATTTTAGATCTAGTTTCTCTCTCTAGTTTTTAGAGAGAGAGGCTCTCGGGTACCTGCTCTTACGTTTACTAACGAGATGAAACTAGAATCCAAGTGGTGGTCTCCACGTGAAATCAGGAAGTTTAAGTTCAGTAGCATTATTCAATTCCTCTAAAATGCATTTTGTCGATCTCTACTTACAATAATCTCAAATTATCCTTAACCGTTGAGAAATAAACAACAGAGGTTGCAAATTTGTAAAGAGATATTTTTGATTAATTAGTTCCAATCACCTCTATTTGGTCGTATTCCAATTCCAACTACTTAGTGATCAAATGATTAATTTCTTTTTTTTCCATTCAATTTGGCTAAATGAAGTTGTTTGGCTCCAAAACCAGTCTGGGTAGCAAACTGTCTCTTTTGAGTGCGCGAGCGTGCCAACACCTTTCGGTGTAGTCGTCGGGGTTTCCCTTGACCTGACTTCTTAATCAAACGTTGTGGACGAAGAGAGCACCAACCTCGTCACCAGATTCTTTTCTCTCCCTTTCAGAAAAGGATCTCTGCCTTACGGGTAAGGACTTGTGGTGTGATCTCTTGCGTCAGCGAGTCGATACTTAGTGTTGTAGACTAACCAGAGCAATCACCGGGAAGTAGGAGAAAGCACGGGTTTTGCTAAAGCGTGACTTTAGCTTCGCTGGGTTGCGAGGGCGTTACCCTTGCTTTGCTGGTTTCAACTAGGTTGAAGGTAGGTTTGCTTCGGAGAGACTTTGATAATCTGTGCGATTAGTTGATTGAAGAGTTGTGTTCTTTTTGTCCCTTGAAACCTAGGGTATTTATAACTAGGGTTTGGACGGTTCCTTGCCATAAAAGGATTATTGATTGAAGATTCCTAATCGGTCTCTGCTACTTGAATCCTATAAGGGCTCGTTTTCCTCATGAACTCTGGAATGGGCGAAGCTATAACCTAAACCCAAGTAGACTCAATTTTGGGCCGCATGTATAGTAGGGCTGGGATTTGGAACCGTAAAACCGAAGGAACCGCACCGAACCGCACCGAAAGTCTCGGTTCGGTTCGGTTCTACAACATATGTATACACATTTTTTTCGGTTCGGTTCCTGGAGACATATTCTCGGTTCGGTTCCGGTTCCTGCTTTTAAAACATCCTTGGAACCGATATACAGATGTCAGTGTATAAGTGGACAATAGTGGTGAGCTTATTTCTGTAAAATAGACCATTTCTCATGTGATCAGGCCCTTCCAAATGCGATCAGAACCTTCCATCTTATCTCATAATCTCCTATCCGTTCGATCAAAACCCTAAAATGTTATCTCTTCGACAGTTCGACTCTTCCCTCAAACTCTCACTCTCTCAGTCTCCATCCTAGAAACACTCTCTCAGTCTCCACTATCCTCTTTTCCCTAACCAAAATCCGATAGGTTCCGATAGTTTATTCAGTAAACTCTGGATAAGGATCGGCGCGTCTCCAGCCTCCCAGTTGCTCGTCCTCGTCTCGATTGCAAATCCTCCCTCAAAGTCTCACTCTCTCAGTCTCCTTCGATGCGAACACAGCTGAGTGTAGTTCAGCGAACACAGCTGCAACCAGCAACCCGTCTCAGCCAGTCCGCCTCTCCGGTCTCTGAGCTCCGCCTTCAGGCTCCAGGTATCTCACTATCTCTCTCTCCCTCTGATAATGGGTTCGATTTTGAATGGGTATAGTTGAAATGGGTTCGATTTGACGATTTCCATTTGAGTTTTGATCTTGATGTTGATTTTAATTAAGGTAATGAACTAATGATGCTGATTGGGTAGTTAGAAATGGGTTTCATAACTTGATTTCCATTTAATCTTATGGGAAATGGGTTCGATTTTGAATGGGTATAGTTGAAATGGGTTCGATTTGACGATTTCCATTTGATATTTTGATCTTGATGGTAATTTTAGGTTTTTACCTGATTTAGTCTATCAAAGAGGGTTTCATTAACCGGGAAATTTCGTGTTGCAATCTTGCTGGTAGAGTATATTCCACTTATGTTTATAGCCCAGTTATCTGATTGGAATATATTTTGACTATCTGTCTCTCACATGCACTTATTTCTATCCAGGATTGATGGAAAGCCAGAAGATGTCCTCAACCCAAAAAAGAAGCAGTTGGATAAGATTACACCGGTATTAATTTGGTGTTCAGTAGAGGATAACCATAACAGAAACTAGCTTATAATACTAATCTATTAACATGAAGGAACACTTGCTTTTTAGATGAAGGAAGGTATGAGATGAAGGAACACTTGCTTTTTAGTCAATTTGGTGTCCTGTGTTTACAATTTAGCCAATTTGGTCATGTTTATCTTCGTTAAATCTTTGTTCACCTTTAGCGAATTTGGTGGATACATGCATGGAGAGAGTCTTAATGTTTTACCTGATCTATAGCTAATTCTGTCACATGATCGATTAATCTGCAGGGAAACTATGTATTGAGGCTACTACTGCATCCAAAATTGCACAGGTTAGTACCATAGCACATTTTTGGCAAAGCGAAACTTCTGGTTTTGGTTGTTTTGAGATGGAAGCAATTTCAATTTACGTCGTTTCTTAATCTTTATCATTCTTTTCCAGAATCCTCCGGATTGGCAGGAAATCTTGACCTACTTTCGTGGATCTGAGTCAAAGAATTATTTTACTCGAATTTTGGAAGACAATTTGAAGGTACCTTTTGACTTAATAAGACTTTGTCTGTTTCAATTCGAGGGGCAGACCGCAACTTCATTGGTTCTGCCATTTTTTTTTAACTGTTAACATAGTTCATACTTTTAACAACCCTTTGAATTTTTCTTACAGATCGCTTCTTGCTTACTGCCTTGGAGTTGGAGATCTAATTCCATGTCCGAAGCATCTGCTAGCTCCTCTGATTCAATTCACTCAATGATTCAATTTATTGTTTATTTTTATTTGCTGCATGTGAGACTTTGAGTTTGCAGTTTAATTGTTGGGAATGTGTATTATTGAATTTATTGCAGTTCTGCAGTTTGCAGACTTTGAGTTTGTAGTTGTATTGCTGGAAAGTGTTTTTGTTTGTGTTTGACAGTTTGAGAGTTTTGATTGTTTGATAGTTTAATGCTTTCATCACTTTCATGCTTTGACAGTTTGGGAGTTTGCAGGAAATTGATAATTTGCTATGTTGATGTTGATTGTTGAATATGTTGATTGTAGATACTGTTTTGAGTTTGAATGAGTGAATAAATTGTGATATATTGAATCATTTGAATGTATGTATGGAAATCAGGAAAACTGAAAACTGGAAACTAGAAACGGCTGAAAAGCAGTGTTTCTATATGGAAAAACCGAGGAACCGATTTTGGAACCGATCCGAGTTTGGAACCGAGAAACCGAGAAGCCGAGAATGGAACCGAACTGAGATTGGAACCGAAAAACCGAGGAACCGACCCGAGCATGGTCGGTTTGGTTCTAGATCGGTTCTTGATACAAAAAACAGAAAACCCGAACCGATAATCAGATGTCGGTTCCGGTTCCGGTTCCGGTTCCGGCGAATTTTTGCATTTTCAGAACCGAATCCAGCCCTAATGTATAGGCCCGCTATGCTTAATCCTCTTAAGGATATTGCCAAAAATACTTTTGGGCTCAAACATTACCCCCCAGGCCTCGAGATCAGGCCCGTGAATATTGTAACTGATCGAAGAGGACTTAAGCGACACGACTTATGAGGGAAACGAGGCCATTAATGAGGGTTCGCCCCTGTCGAACGCCATTTCGTCCCATCGTTTCCCTTACAAAATCTTTTATTTAAACTCTGCCGCAAACGTCTGGATCCATCACCTTAGAAACCCTATCAGTCCCTTTCTCTAAACCCAGAAACCTCCCAACCTCTCATCCACTCTCTTTCCCTTTAGAAACCCAGAAATGGCTCCGCGAAAGAAAATCGTCATTAACCAAGAGGAGGAGATCAATGAGCAAACTTCTCATGTTTGGGGAACCGACATGGGTGCCCGGTGCTTGTCTCGAACCTCAATCCAGAGGCCTTTTCTATCTGGTTTCCCTAATAATCAGGCCGGATTAGGTCCTACCCCCTGAAATGTCCTTCCGGAGGATGCCATGGCCTTATACGGTCTTCCCATTCGCCGCCCCATTCAAGACCTCCGAAGGACTCCCGGCGACTTCAGCAGTTGGGGCCAGAGACAACAGAAAGCTAAGATCGGATTCTGGCCCTCGGTGAGCGACGACGAACTCGCCTGGTATCACGAGGTCTGAGGAAGGGATCTACCTCACTGGAACGCAATGGGTATCACCAACACTATCGATCTATGCTTCCGTCTTCCTGGCTGCGCCAACTGATCACCTCTAGCCGCCACCCTCTATTTCTGGAATACCTCTAGCAATACCTTCGATTTTCGCTTCGGCAAATGGGGATTACACTGTTAGACATACTTACCATCACAGGGCTGCCCATTGACTACGAGCCCTATGTGCATGGCCAATTCGACACTGTCGAATTCCCTTTGCGAATGGACCAGACTGGTCGTGCTACCTTCGCCATATCCTATCCAAATTAGCGAGGCAATTGCCCCGAACAACATGATACGACTGGCGGGATCGCTTTTCTGGAGTACTAGCTTTGTAAGTACATCTTCTGCGTTTCTGCTAACAAGCCCACTGGTACTTAGACTTCTTTAGCCACCACCCTCAACAATGGCCGCTGTGTCGGCCTTGGGCAACCTGTGCTGGGTTCACTATATCGAGCCCTTTACCAGGCCACCATGCATCCCTTCGAGACTAGCATCTCTGGCCCTCTCTGGATCCTGGATTTCTGGCTACAAATTCACTTCCCACCATTCTGCCGACCAGACATTCCGCCAGTTAACTCGCTTCTGGGGCGATGGCTCTGCCAAGATGAAAGGTACACCTCCCCACCATACTCTAAGTGCTTCTCTTACCTTTATCTTCTGGATGAGATACCGGACCCGGACCTGGTTCTCAATAGGAGATTCCCACCTCCTCTCCAACACGGGTTCATGCCCAGTGGTCCGAACCACAACGAGCGAGCCCACTTGACCTTCTGTCGCGCCATCACTTGTTCGGACATCAGGCTTTGCGGCTAACGAGTTGAGCCATGAGCTTTATGCACCCAACCACTTCGCTCGCCAACTCGGGTTAGGCCAATTGATACCCTTCCCTCTTTTCGATTCCATGAACTACAATACCTCCTAGCGAAGAATAGGCCCCCCAACCGAGCCTGCTCAGGCGCAAAGCACGCTCACCTTGGTAGATCTTCCTTCTTGGGCTGATGTCATTTATCCTGTCGACGGAGTCAATGAGGATTATGACGAATAGTGGACCAAGGTCTCTATCAATTGCTGGGACCTGCCGGATGACGAACTTTTCGCTATAATCTTCCGTCGACTGACTTATCTTTGTGAGACGGACTCTCAAGCACTTGCTCTCTTCTCCATTAGAGAGGCGCAGCCTCCGCGACGCGCGCAGACCAGAGTGGTCATTCGCGAACCAAGGCCGGAGGTAAGTTCCACTACACTTGGTCTTACAATGCCTTGACTTCCTAATTCTAATCAACTTTTCTTTTAAACGGGTCAATACCAGGAGTAGAGGGGCACTGCCAAACACTGGCAGTCAACAAGCTGGTCCTTCCACTACAACCACTAGACAGGCCGCGAAGCAGAAAGCTGTGGCGGAGGATCCTGAAGTCGAGGACTCTTCTGACAACGAAGACCCTGCCGAGGTAAAGCCTCACATGACTCCCAATCTAGCATTTAATCTTGAAACCCGTTGGTGTCAAATTTAATTCCTAATTTTTGTCAGGTTGCTACTGCCCAGGCCCGCAAGCGAAGTCGACTTGACCTCTCGGGCAACAATTGGGAAGAAGATGAACCCACCGCATTGCGACTGGTAATCAATATTCATCCGCATTACTGGTTTTTCCTTACTTGATTGAGTTCTTAAATGTGTTCTTTTTCACAAATTCACCGGAAAACCACCGGTCCTTCTAGCCAAAGCGGAGCAGGTCCATCTACAACTGGAGGGGAAGCGACCTCTTCACAGGCCCAAGCGCCTCCGAGTCCAGTGGTCCCCTTCTCTCACCCTCGCTTCTTGGAGTACCTACTGCCTTCTCCAGTGGCAATCCGAGAGTCAGACCCTGTCTCCCCTGTAGCTGTAGAAGAAGAAGCACATTCTTCCGGCGCCCTTGGTGAAAATCCAGTGGCGCAAGAAGACCCGGAGCAAATGCCGAAGCACACTGAACCAGCCCCCCTCCCGTCATGGCTAATCGAGATCAAGAGCCCTCAATAGCGGAAGTCCCGGCGAACCCAGTAGTGGTCTAGGATATTCTAGTTGTTATCAGTGAGCCGCATACAGATGAGGTATTCTTCTTTCGCTCACCTGCCTTCTTTCCTTATTCAATTACCCTTCTGCTGACGCCTGGAGTCTGACGTCCCTTCGCAGGGCCAGAGTCATGTTCTTACTGAGGAAGTGGCGATAACCGCGGAGGGAACTGCCGGGGAAGGCCAAATTGACCCCGACCTGGAGGATGAAGCAGATAACGATCATGCCCCCCAAGTGAATGAAGCGGAACTAGTGGCTGAAGAACTGGCTCCCGTCGCCGAGCCTCATGTCGAACCCTCCAGATTGGAGAGACTTGTTCGCGTTCTTGAAGTGGCCCCTCCTGGTGTTGTGGAAGAGGCTAAGGAATTCCTCCACGAACTTCTAAGTCCTAACTTACTGGGACCCGGCGCGCTCGCGAGGGCCTGGGAAGCCACAAAAGTACTTCGCCGAGATGCTGCCCTAACCACCACCCAACTTAGCACACTCGAGACCCTACAGCAAAATCTTCCTGGTCTCTGTGAGCGCAAAGCCGCCGCTGAAGCGCAGACTAGAACCATGAAGCTACAGCACCAGACCCTTGTTCAACAGATAGAGGAATTGTAAGGCTCCCTGGACGAGCGGGCCTCTTGCTTGAAAGATATGGAACTTGAAGAGAAGCACCTCGAGTCTCAGATCCGGAACCTCCAAGCCCAATTAGCCACTATAAAGGCTGGGATTGCTGCAGAAAGGCCCAGTTGGAGCAACCCATAACCGCTTCTGAGGCACTAAATCAGAACCTGGTCCAAGCCCGCGATCAGGCCCAACGGGCCGAGAATGCTGCCTATATGGCCGGTTTTCGTCTGGACCAGAATCTCCTGTGCCTGACTTATGCGGCAAGAAGACTTTAGGCCCCTACTGTCTAGGCCCATTTTGTTTTTGCATTTCTGAACACCATTAGCCCAGTACTATATTATTTATTTATTTTATTTCGATCAACTTACCGGTCCAAAAGCGCCTTCGTCTTCACAGTCATTACTAACTCTGAATTTGCATTAATTATGAATTAAGGCGGTTCTGAACAGATAATCTCGAAATTGAGCGGTTACCTCCTTGAAGACCGTTCGTTATTATGGGTAGTTCCTATAAAGCATCGGACTAATGACGTATACAATACTTGAATTATCGATGTAGATGCTACATAGTTAGTTCTCATCCATCTTTCGGCTAACCTAGCCTCCTCCGTCCCTCGGGACCAACAAAGGGTAGTACATGTGTACATACCTCCAACAATATGGAGGATTTGCTACATCACCAAGCATAAGTAACACCCTCTTTGGGACACCCATAAGCCATGGTGAGGCCCAACCGAGACATGCATCTCGTAGCCCCATGTTCAAGCTACGCTACGGTATCCGGAAGTGGCCAATACCTCGCCGGGAAGCCACCTTCCCGGCCTTGCCAAGTTGCCTCCATAATAGACCTTTCTAAGACTAGAATAGTGGTTTTGCATCCCACATCTAAGAAAATGTAAAGGAGATGGTTTTCTTCACCTATAAAAGGAATGTCTCCTCCCACTTAAACTCCACTCCATTACACACTTTGTAATCCCAAACACACATACTACAACATTCAAGTGGACGTAGTTTCCCGCTAAGGCGGGAAACAAACCACTATACTTCGCTTGTGTCGTTCTCTCTCTCTCTCTCTATTTATCGTTAATTAGACCCCTCGGTCACAAACATTAACATTGGCGCCGTCTGTGGGAAGCCAACACAAAGGCTTCGTCACCTACCATGAACTTTGACCCGTAAGCGCCGGTCAACGCCTATTAGGGCCGGTCAAGGTTGGTCAACGCCCATCGGGGCCGGTCAATGCTTGGTCAACGCCCATCAGGGTTGGTCAACGCCCATGGGCCGGTCAATCCTTTGTCAACGCTGATTAGGAGTGGTCAACGTCCGGTCAACAACGTTTCGAGCTGGTCAACGCCGATCACAGATGGTCAACGCCCATCTCAAAAGGTCAACGCCACACTCAAAAAATAAATAAATAAATAAATAAAATAAAAAATTTTGGTACCAATTCTCTCTGGACACCCAGAGATCTCCTTTGGCCACCCTCATTCTTCTTCGTTCCATCCTCCGCCAGCAAGGCTCTTCCGCTAGCAATTCCTCCGCCGAGCTCACGGTCATGGCCGTCTCCACCGCACTCTGAGCCTCCGCCGCTAGCAAACAACATCGCCGTCTCCGCCGAATTGTGCACCGCCGAACTACCATCGAGCAAATTCCAGTCCGGTCCAAGTCTCCACCACCCTCCGCTAAACAGCTTCGCCGGCCAAACTCGACTACCGCTGACCAGAGCTCCATCAACGAGCTCCGCTGACCATCCTCAATTCACCGCTGAACTTCACCGTCGAGCTTCACCGCTAGGCAACTCCGCTAGCAAATCTCCGCTAGCTGTCGACGTCCCAGAACCTCACAACCGCCGACCACGACTCCGCTGAGCGTCACCGCTGAACTCCTCCGCTGGCCCAATGCTCCTCTCCGCTGGCCACCACCGCTGGCCAAAGCGTCAAGCATCTTCGATCGGTCTTCATCATTGAATGATCTCACTTTGGGCACCTTGAAATTGCTCAGGACACCCACCCATTTCGCCTGGGCATCTAGCAAGCAAACTCACTATTAGACGTCTACAACGACGTTCCCAGTTCCAGCCGCGCGCAGTCCTCTCTCAGGAGAACAGAACGCATAAAGAAAGCTCCCCAGCTCATCAGCTCTTCACCACATCTGCGATTCAGATCGATCACTTGGTCGTCACCTTGATGCTTGAGGGGTCTCAGTTGCATCCCAATTGCAGCAAACAGCGGACACCTGCTTCGGCCCTCGTTCGGTGTCCGGGTCCGGGTCCAGGTCCGGGTCCGAGTCATGCCCCGTATATCTTTTCTGGACACCCAGCTTGTCCTTCCAGAGCGTCAAACTAATTGCTCTGGACACTCGATAAGTCAACAGCAAGATAAGTTTCCAGAGCCAGGCTCCATATCTATCGCTTGTTCATAACAGCTTATGCCATATCTCTATAATTACTGCTTGTTTACAACAGCATATGGTTAGGCATGCTGGCGGTATCTATTCGCTTTCAAAACTATATTTGTACGATTTATGGTTTGCTATTCTCCCAAGGTGCAGTTAAGAATTGATAGTATATATATTGAATCTATATTGGTCAAAGTAGTCAAATGCTATCTACCAAAACAATTATATACTATCTATGCCGTCAGACAGTTTACTTCTTCATATGCTAGATGTTGGATATACATGCTAGCTCTTAGAGTATCTTACGTTTGGTACTAGTTTATTGGATGCATGGTCCACCTTTCCTTGATCATAGACACATATGCATGTTTGGGGAGGCTAGCTATCAGTACCAATTATATATATCTTGGCTTCTCTAGCTTAAAAAGGCATCAACAAAGTGATGTATCAATACTTCAGTAGGCTCATGTATGCATGAACTCCCACTTGAATTGTGTATTTTGACTCCAAAATGGCAACAAACTCTGGTTCAATACCCAATCTAGTCCGTTTAGTTTAATGTATATATCGCTCCACGTAAAGTGATTATTTGCGCATAATTCTCTATATAGGCTACTTTGCCTAGTACATGCATGACTTATTGAAAACACTTCTTTAGTATTTCATTATCAAAGTCTGAAATGTTAAGCTAGAACATGTACATAATCAATATGTTTATATTGTATGCACTCCTTCGTCATTGATACATGTGTACAAACAAGCCAATCTTTTTGGTCAAATTAAACTATGTCAACCAAATGCTAATCATTTATTTTGTTCGGAGGAAACATGAACATTCATTCAACCGCAACTACGAGTTGACGGACATTATCGGAGTACTTTATCCGCCACAAGCAATGGACCGTCATGCTCGGCCAACTCCGCTAGCCTCCAAATCAGCATAAGATAAGTCACTATATCTTATCTCTTACACTCTTGCAATTAGAGCCTTTGCCATGACTATACATGTCTCCATGACCCTTACGCATGCCTACAAAATGTCATTAGCGACTTTACTACAAGTACATGCTATACACATATGCCATGCTTCTATTTTAATTGCAACTCAATTAAATAAACATGTGACATGCATCTAGAAGCTTGTGACACTTACGACTTAATTAAACATGCTCGAATAAACGACTTGCTCGGGTTACGACTCGCTTGGGTATCGAGTATGGCAACGACTTGCGCTTGGGCCACGCCCCGCATGTTCGCACAGCGCCTACACACTCAACTACACCCAACTTGCTCAACTACACCTAACTTGCTCGATCATGTCCAACATGCTTTACTTAAGCCCCAAGTTCACAAACGCTTCATGCTATGTCACCGGGACTACTCCCACAAAATTACTTTGGACACCCATTACACTTTCCACTATCTATTGTGCGTGTTATATGACCATAAGATCCACATATACAACTACCAATATTTTACATGTTCATACACATTAATGGAATATTGAATTCTTCTACCATTTGTCGCTTGCAACAAATCGAATTCTTTTCGTATTCCATTAATACGAACGGTAACCAATACAACAAGCATTCTACATATGCGCGTTTTTCGTCTCATTGTGCAGGTTAGACGAGTCCCTTCTTGCTTAAGGAGTTCGGGGACTTGTAGGGGCTAAGCACCTCTCGGACATTGTTTATGCTTGATGACTTCACGATTATAACTCCCCAACCAAGAAGCTCCTCTTACTTGGGGACTTCGGGGACTTGTACATACCTCCAACAATATGGAGGATTTGCTACATCACCAAGCATAAGTAACACCCTCTTTGGGACACCCACAAGCCATGGTGAGGCCCAACCGAGACATGCATCCCGTAGCCCCATGTTCAAGCTACGCTACGGTATTCGGAAGTGGCCAATACCTCGCCGGGAAGCCACCTTCCCGGCCTTGCCAAGTTGCCTCCATAATAGGCCTTTCTAAGACTAGAATAGTGGTTTTGCATCCCACATCTAAGAAAATGTAAAGGAGATGGCTTCCTTCACCTATAAAAGGAATGCCTCCTCCCACTCAAACTCCACTCCATTACACACTTTGTAATCCCAAACACACATACTACAAAATTCAAGTGGACGTAGTTTCCCGCTAAGGCAGGAAACGAACCACTATACTTCGCTTGTGTCGTTCTGTCTCTCTCTCTCTATTTATCGTTAATTAGACCCCTCGGTCACAAACATTAACAACATGAATATTCACATGTTGTCCATCGACTACGCCTTTCGGCCTGATCTTAGGCCCTGACTCACCCTCCGTGGACGAACCTTGCGGAGGGTCTTTAATCTTGCTTCATTTCCGAGATTATGGCATTTAATCTTATTAGTGGCATTGTTCATGATTTCTCAACTGCCCATCCAAGGGCTGAGGCCACACGAGTTGGCCTTATAAATAGCTATGCATTAGGGATGAGAAAATCAAACCATGGCTTACCCCAAAAATGGCTTTGGAAGCTTTACTCATCTTCCTTCTTCTTCAGAAATCTTCTCCCCACGATCTCACCCTTAGCCTCTAGATCTTAGGCCTTATGGTGAAATCTCAAGCCTGAGGTAGGACTTATGGCTTAATCTCAGGCAACTTCATGTCTTTGGCTTCTGAAAGCCTGGATGGAACATACCAGGCTTTGGTACTCGCTGAAGAACATGAGGCGCTCCCGCTTGGGGAATCTACCCCGGGAGGCTCATCTTCCTGAGGATTCCTCACGCGGAGCATGCCGGAGGAATGTGGAAGACCCCTTGAGGTCAACCACTCTTCTTCGGCGCCCCACTTCTTGGGCTTAACGATCGAACTTTCGTTTTGCCCCTGAGATGAACGGGGCAACTTGGTGGTCGCGCTCTTCTGAAGTCTGTCTGTAACAAGGCCTTTGCCCAGAAGGATGGACAACTGGAAGGATTGGGATGAACTTGGGCATGTCCTTTCCAACACTTCGAGTACAGACGATAGCAGCTGCCAAGGTTCAATAGGGTGTAAAGGCCGAAGCCTATATTCAATTCCTTCTCCACCTCCTCTTGAAGAATATCTAGAAGACTCAAATACTTGCTATTTTTGCCACTTTTGGCTTTGTAATTTCGCGAGTGTATTGTACTACCTTTGGCCGCAAAGCCACTTTATGAATACAATAATATTTTATTTCCAGTCTTCTGATGCATATTAGCCTCTGGTATAGGCTTTGTTACATTATTTTTAACACTAATTTGTCAAAAAATGTTCACAAATTGAAATTAGAAATTCAAAAATTGAAAAGTCAAAAACGTTGAGGGCCCCTAGTCTTGCTAAGCGATGCGAGTACATTAGAGTGGGGCCTCAAGAATAGGCCCTTGCGAAGATAAGGACGCGAGCAGAGGAAAACTATGTTTGCCCCCTATCCCTGGCGAATGAGCATCTGGTGGGTCTTCAAACTCCCACACACTGGAGTAGTATTTCTTTAAGTATCTGCCATTGATGGGGTTCCGGTGAATGTCGCCATTCAGATCTTTAATATGGAAAGCGCCCTTTTCCAGAACTTTGTGGATAACAAATGGTCCCTTCCATCGTGGTGTCCATTTGCCACGTCCTTCCAGCTTCTCCCCTAGCGGAAGCACTGCCTACCACACGAGCTCGCCCTCCTTGTAGCTGCGGCCACAGATGCGCTTGTCATAGGCGCGGGCTACTCTCTGTTTCTCCATGACTAAACTGTCTAATGCCACCAAGCGCTTTTCAATAAGGTCTTCATGTTCCTGCCACATGGCATGGACATAGCCTTTGCCAATAAGATGATGCTGCTCTTGCACTCGCAAAGAGTGAACATTGATTTCTAGGGGCAAAACTGCATCATGGCCAAACATGAGAGCATAAGGCGTCGTGGCTGTAGGATTGCGCTTGGATGTTTGATAAACCCAGAGAGTCTCATATAGTGTCTCGTGCCACTGGCGAGGATTCTCTGCAAGCATCTTCTTTAGGAGAGTGATGACGATCTTATTGCTGGCCTCAGCTTGGCCATTAGACTGGGCATAGTAGGGAGTGGAATGAATGAACTATATGCCCAAGTCACTCACGAGCTTCTCAACCTCGCCGCCATGAAAGCAGCTCCCCTGTCAGATACCAAAACCTCCAGGATGCCAAACCTGCAAACAATGTGGTGAAAGATAAATTGCCGAATAGTGGCGCCGGAAGCCTCTTTCAAAGGCTCAGCCTCTACCCACTTGGTAAAGAAGTCAATGGCAACGATAATGAACTTGTGTTGGAGAGAAGAATGGGGGTGAATCATTCCAATCAAGTCTAGTGCCTAGCCTCTCGCAGGCCAAAGCTTAATAATAGGCTGCATAGGGATATTGGGAATGTGTTGGACCGGTCCATGTGCCTGGCAGTCCTGGCAACCTTTCGCGAAGGTTATGCAATCCTTCAGAATACTTGGCCAGTAATAACCATGTCTTCTAATGATCCAACGCATCTTTGGACCTACTTGGTGCACGCCACAAACGCCCGCGTGCGCCTCAGGCATTAGGCGCTTTGCTTCTCGGCCATAGACACACCAAAAGTCTATGCCATCTTCTCCTCACCTGCGTAATTCATCATTCCTGAGAAAATAATTAAGCACGAAGAAACGGATCTTCTTATCTGTGGGTTGGCCTGGGTGTTTAAGGTACTCTATCAGAGGAACACGCCAGTCCACATCTATAGGATCTAGAACAGCCACCGTTGGTTCGTCAGGCGGGTCCGCCCTGGCAAGCCACGAAGGCAAGGTCCGTAGCTCTACCTTCAAAATGCGCTCGCGAACTACGTATTTCAAGGTTATTCCTGTAGCCAACTGAGCTAACTCATTCGCGGTGAAATTATGTTCACGAGGGATGTGTTCCAAGTCCACGTCATCGAATTGGGCAAGCAGTTCTAGCGCTCTACCCAAGTATGGAGCCAATAAGAAACTGGTGGACTTGAACTTTTTGTAAAGTTGGTTGATGACGAGCAGTGAGTCTCCCAAAACCTGTACATCCCGGACTCCCAGTTCCGATAACACCTCTAGGCCTATAATGAGGGCCTCATATTCAGCTTGGTTATTAGTGCACTGGAACTCTAATTTGAATGAATATGAAAAATGATCTCCTGTCCGATTTTCCAAAACGACACCAGCACCGGCCATTGTCTCCGTTCTAGAGCCATCAAAGTACAAAACCCAAGGCTGCAGCGAGATCATGGCATGGTATAACGCAGCATGCTCAGGTAAACATGCCAGATCCGGTCGATCTATTGACTCTGTTGCGACCTCCAAATCACGAACTGCTGGTACCTCCAACATGGGATGGTGTGCCAGAAAGTCTGCGATGGCTTAACCCTTAACCTCTTTCTGGGGAACGTACTGTAGGGAAAATTCTGACAAAGCCAGCACCCACTTGGCAATTCGGCCTATAAGAATAGGCCGTGAGAGCATATGCTTGACCAAGTATGTCTGAGCTATGATGCACGTAGTAAAGGACAACATGTAGTGTCTCAACTTACATGCTGAGAAGTATAGTGTCAGACACAGCTTCTCTATTGGGGTGCATCTCGTCTCACAATCCGTCAACATTCTGCTAAGGTAAAAAATAGCATGCTCGACCCCCTCTTCATCATCTTGGGCTAACAGGCTGCCAATGGAAGCCTCAGCCGCGGAGATATAAAGCTTAAGTGGGAAACCGGGCTTAGGAGGAACAAGAACTGGTGGACTCTCGAGGTAGGCCTTAATTCTGTCGAAGGCCTCTTAATGCGTGGGTTCCTAAACAAACTCATTTTGCCCCTGAAGCTTCAACAGTGGAGAGAAAGGATGAATCTTCCCGGCGGAAATGGAGATAAACCGTCGTAAGAAATTAATCTTGCCCAACAGCCTTCGCAGCTCCTTCTTCGTTCGCGGGGGGAGAGGCATTGATGATTGCATTAGCCTCATCTTTTGGTACTTCAATGCCCATCTGATGAACGATAAAGCCCAGAAAGTCGCCAGCTTGAACACCAAACACGCATTTTGCCGGGTTCATCTTCAACTTGTGTACGTGCATGCGTTCAAAGACCTTTTTTAGGTCTGTAATGTGGTCTCCCCACTTTTTGGATTTAACTACCATGTCATCGATATAAACCTCTACAATCTTTCCGAGAATGTCATGGAAGATCAGGTTCATCACTCGCTGGTATGTGGCCCCTGCATTCTTTAGACCAAAGGGCATAACCACATATTCAAAAACTCCCGCGAAGCCAGGACAGCGAAAAGCAGTCTTGTGCCTGTATTCTTCTGCAACCGGAATCTGGTGATAGCCTGTTGTCCCATCCATAAAGGACAAAAGTTTGTGGCCCGCTACCGCATCTACCAACATATCCGCAACCGGCATGGGGTAGACGTCCTTAGGGGTAGCAGTATTGAGGTCTCTATAGCCCATGCAGACCCTCATTTTGCCATTCTTCTTGCGAACAGGCACTATCTTGGATAGCCACTGATTATACTTGGCCACCCTGATAATTCCAGACTTGTGCATCTTCTCAACCTCCTCTTTGACCAGGACCTGGGTCTCCGAGTTCATTCACCGAGGTTCTTGCTTGACAGGCCTCTTGTCAGGTAATGTTGGCAGCTGATGGCAAACCAAGTCGGGTGACAAGCCTGGCATATCTTCATATTTCTCCGCGAAACAATCTTTGTATTCTTGCAACAAGCCAATGAGCCTCTGTTTCTCGCTACTCTCCAAGTTAGCGCTGATGGCCACCTCCATGGGCTCAGCTGTAGTTCCTAAATTAACCTTCTCAATAGGGTCCCTGACCTTTGGGGGAGTGTCATCCAATGCGGCTAGAGCTAGTTGAATTACCTCCTCCTCCTCCTCCTCCTCCTCCTCCTCATGGTCAGAGAATTCTTCGTTGACGCATTCCAAAGTAGCTACTCGATCATAGGCCTCTTTCTCCACCAAGTATGAAGATAATCTGTCATAAAAGAATGGAAGGTCGCTATACCTTCTTCGGAAAGGGAATAATCCATTAATTGGTCTAGGATAGGGGCACAGCGTGGCCAGGCCTTTCCAGGTCTTCCTTCGCGAGCGTAAGCCCCCACTGTGCCAGTTCAGAGGCCGTCATCCCTGTGGGGCTGTCTTTGTTATCGATGCCACTAACTTACAATGGAGTAATTGGCTCTAAGTAGTACCTGGCATCTACATAATTCACGGATATAGGGAAGGGCCTAGGATCAGCCTTGATCACTTCTGCTTTATCTGTAACCCTGTTCCACATGATCAGTTCCTAGTGAAGAGTAGACGGAACACAATAGCTCCGATGAATCCAGTCTTTGTCCAGAATGGCGCTGTAAGCTGCATAACAGTCCGTTACAAAGAAAGCGTAGACGCCTTCTTCTGGGCCGACCTTGATTCGCAGGAAAAGTAAGCCCAAAGTTTTGGTTACTGTGCCTGCAAAGTTCTTGAGAGTGAGGGAGGTAACCATGATCTTGCTGACCTTAATGCCATTAACTTCCGCTGTGATGTATAAAGGCCTCATATGCTGCACCATAGCCGGTGTTGGTCTGGTAAAACTCATGAAAAAACCTCTACTGTTGGCGTCTTCAGTCTCCAGGAACACTGTTTCCTCCACTGGTGTCGTGGCTGCTGAGGTGATCTAAAGCGGCTGTTCGTTGGATTCTTCAGTTTCTATAGCCTGGCATTCCTGAGCCGCGATAGGCAGAGCGTACTTGGCGGGTAGTACGTAGACCATGCTGCAAGTGGTGTCCACCACCTCTGTTTCGTCCATATCGTCGTCAAGGTCCAGCTTGGGTTCGTCAGCAGGTATTTCCGACTCTGGATCCGCGCTGAATTGCTTAGCGACATATGCAACCAATGATTCTTCTGTGGGAACCGCTACCTGATCTTGTTTTTGTTCCTTGAGAGCAGGAGTCTACTGCGGTGGGTCCCGCTTCTGCTTCACTGCTGGAGCATTTTCTGAAGCTGCGACCACTATACTCTGGATCTTCTTAGGTCTCCACTGTAAGCTCTCCGTGTTATGGCCTTTGCCCCCCAGTCTCTCGAAAACTGAGGGTTTTGTATCAGGTTCTTCGCAAAACAACCTGTGCCTGGCACTGGGTCTACTGGTTGGTGAGCTTTCTTTCTTTGCAGGCGGAGGTGTTTTTTCTTTAGTAATCCTGCAGAAGACACTAGGCTTGGGTGCACCAAATCCTGAGCTCACCTGTTTCTGGAAACTACGAGGAGCTACCAAAGGCTTACCGGCTAGCGCCTCCATCTGTTTCTGGTACTGTACCGGAGATTTCACCAATTAAGAAGGCTTAATTAGACCCTGATCGAGAGCCTCTAATGTTCACTTGGCTTCCCCAAACCTACGTTGCAGTTTTCTCTTCTTGGAAGGGCTGATTTCTACCGTTTTGCCCTTCTCTCTCATGTACCACTTTCCTTCCTTGATAATAGCGGTCGAAGTAGGCAGGATGTATGGCTTGGTCAAGATATCCTTTCGCTTGCCCTTGTCCTTCTCATCCTACATATTTTCCTCTACTGCAGCTCTCAACTTCTTGAATAGGTTGGAGTCTATACATACATGTACATTTGCAAGCATAATTAGCTATAATGAGCCACGCTCATTGTACCGCCAGCAGTACCAACAACCATCAACTGTGTGACCTACGGATAGCCAGCCAGGCGGGCTACGGCCTGGGCACAGGATCGTCCCCAGATCACCGTCGACGCGCCGCCACGCGTTGCGCCAAGACAGCATCAGAAGCTACTGAAACTGAGAACTGAAGCATCAGTCCCACATCGAAAACAAAGAGAAGATCAGACCTCTCCTCACCTATAAAAAGGTCCTCTCCTCTCTCTTCATTCATTACGCATTCAATACTCATCCAACT
Source organism: Rosa rugosa (assembly GCF_958449725.1). Classification (NCBI taxonomy): domain Eukaryota; kingdom Viridiplantae; phylum Streptophyta; class Magnoliopsida; order Rosales; family Rosaceae; genus Rosa; species Rosa rugosa. The sequence goes on along the minus strand of NC_084820.1, from coordinate 19,139,062 downwards.
GTGCTTTCTATGTGTTTTGACTGACTTAGGCATCGGAGAAGTGAAGACCGCCCAGCGCGGTCTCCCTTTGACGTCCTATCTTTCGTTTGACAGTTAGAGAAGATCATCAAGTCGGCCGGGTAACGGTCCGCCCACCGAAACCACGTTGTACCGCCGGACTTCAGTTACCGCCAGACTTCAGAACATCAACAGAGTCCTTTAGAGAGGGCGGAGTCTCAGCTTTGTCCCTTCCTCTGGGGCTGGAAGGCTGGAAGTTTCGCGAAGGTGAAGCCCACTTAATTGGCGGGAATGAGCCAAAGCGGAACGTCTGTTCGACCTCTTCGTGCGACACTTGGATGCCACATTCTTCTTTACATCGCGAACATAGAACCACAGGCGAAGCTTCGCTAACGGGCTTAAGTTTCTTCTTCGTTGGTGCCTCTTCCTCTTCTCTCCTCTTGCCCTCAGTAGTCAGATCAAGAGTTGGCTTCCGTTGGCCCTTTCTGTTTCAGGCCACATCAACCATGTTCACCCCTGTGTCAAGGAAAGGGTTCAGATCCACTAGGGCTGCTGCACTGACTGGGGATTTGACTTGTAGACTCCCATTATTTAGCCAAACCTAGATTTGGTCCTTCAGCTTAACACACTCAGCCGTGTTGTGGTTCCACAACTTGTGGAAGTTACAGTACTTCTTCCCTTTCAGCTGATCTGGTCTAGGAAAAGGCCCAAAGTCGGTTTTCACCATCTTCGCGGCTATCATCTCATCTAATATCATGCGCTTGTTTGCATCATACGTATAGGTCAAAAATTCAGGTTTAGTGAAAGCCACAGACTTGAGCTTGACTGCTTCTTTGGTTAACTTCAACTGCTTAAGCGCAGAACTCTTTCTTCCAGTTAGCTCGAAAGCAGAAACATCGTTTTCCTCCTCTTCCGGAAACACCTCTTCGCCCTGATAATAGGGATCATATGTGGTTGGCCGATAATTTATAGCAGTCATTGTCAGGTGTTTCTCGGGAACGTATGTTCCCTTAGATGCGTTCTTCCTGGCATCAGTTTCCTGACGTCCCTTCGCAGGGCCAGAGTCATCCAATGCGGCTAGAGCTAGTTGAATTACCTCCTCCTCCTCCTCCTCCTCATGGTCAGAGAATTCTTCGTTGACGCATTCCAAAGTAGCTACTCGATCATAGGCCTCTTTCTCCACCAAGTATGAAGATAATCTGTCATAAAAGAATGGAAGGTCGCTATACCTTCTTCGGAAAGGGAATAATCCATTAATTGGTCTAGGATAGGGGCACAGCGTGGCCAGGCCTTTCCAGGTCTTCCTTCGCGAGCGTAAGCCCCCACTGTGCCAGTTCAGAGGCCGTCATCCCTGTGGGGCTGTCTTTGTTATCGATGCCACTAACTTACAATGGAGTAATTGGCTCTAAGTAGTACCTGGCATCTACATAATTCACGGATATAGGGAAGGGCCTAGGATCAGCCTTGATCACTTCTGCTTTATCTGTAACCCTGTTCCACATGATCAGTTCCTAGTGAAGAGTAGACGGAACACAATAGCTCCGATGAATCCAGTCTTTGTCCAGAATGGCGCTGTAAGCTGCATAACAGTCCGTTACAAAGAAAGCGTAGACGCCTTCTTCTGGGCCGACCTTGATTCGCAGGAAAAGTAAGCCCAAAGTTTTGGTTACTGTGCCTGCAAAGTTCTTGAGAGTGAGGGAGGTAACCATGATCTTGCTGACCTTAATGCCATTAACTTCCGCTGTGATGTATAAAGGCCTCATATGCTGCACCATAGCCGGTGTTGGTCTGGTAAAACTCATGAAAAAACCTCTACTGTTGGCGTCTTCAGTCTCCAGGAACACTGTTTCCTCCACTGGTGTCGTGGCTGCTGAGGTGATCTAAAGCGGCTGTTCGTTGGATTCTTCAGTTTCTATAGCCTGGCATTCCTGAGCCGCGATAGGCAGAGCGTACTTGGCGGGTAGTACGTAGACCATGCTGCAAGTGGTGTCCACCACCTCTGTTTCGTCCATATCGTCGTCAAGGTCCAGCTTGGGTTCGTCAGCAGGTATTTCCGACTCTGGATCCGCGCTGAATTGCTTAGCGACATATGCAACCAATGATTCTTCTGTGGGAACCGCTACCTGATCTTGTTTTTGTTCCTTGAGAGCAGGAGTCTACTGCGGTGGGTCCCGCTTCTGCTTCACTGCTGGAGCATTTTCTGAAGCTGCGACCACTATACTCTGGATCTTCTTAGGTCTCCACTGTAAGCTCTCCGTGTTATGGCCTTTGCCCCCCAGTCTCTCGAAAACTGAGGGTTTTGTATCAGGTTCTTCGCAAAACAACCTGTGCCTGACACTGGGTCTACTGGTTGGTGAGCTTTCTTTCTTTGCAGGCGGAGGTGTTTTTTCTTTAGTAATCCTGCAGAAGACACTAGGCTTGGGTGCACCAAATCCTGAGCTCACCTGTTTCTGGAAACTACGAGGAGCTACCAAAGGCTTACCGGCTAGCGCCTCCATCTGTTTCTGGTACTGTACGGGAGATTTCACCAATTAAGAAGGCTTAATTAGACCCTGATCGAGAGCCTCTAATGTTCACTTGGCTTCCCCAAACCTACGTTGCAGTTTTCTCTTCTTGGAAGGGCTGATTTCTACCGTTTTGCCCTTCTCTCTCATGTACCACTTTCCTTCCTTGATAATAGCGGTCGAAGTAGGCAGGATGTATGGCTTGGTCAAGATATCCTTTCGCTTGCCCTTGTCCTTCTCATCCTACATATTTTCCTCTACTGCAGCTCTCAACTTCTTGAATAGGTTGGAGTCTATACATACATGTACATTTGCAAGCATAATTAGCTATAATGAGCCACGCTCATTGTACCGCCAGCAGTACCAACAACCATCAACTGTGTGACCTACGGATAGCCAGCCAGGCGGGCTACGGCCTGGGCACAGGATCGTCCCCAGATCACCGTCGACGCGCCGCCACGCGTTGCGCCAAGACAGCATCAGAAGCTACTGAAACTGAGAACTGAAGCATCAGTCCCACATCGAAAACAAAGAGAAGATCAGACCTCTCCTCACCTATAAAAAGGTCCTCTCCTCTCTCTTCATTCATTACGCATTCAATACTCATCCAACTGTGCTTTCTATGTGTTTTGACTGACTTAGGCATCGGAGAAGTGAAGACCGCCCAGCGCGGTCTCCCTTTGACGTCCTATCTTTCGTTTGACAGTTAGAGAAGATCATCAAGTCGGCCGGGTAACGGTCCGCCCACCGAAACCACGTTGTACCGCCGGACTTCAGTTACCGCCAGACTTCAGAACATCAACAGAGTCCTTTAGAGAGGGCGGAGTCTCAGCTTTGTCCCTTCCTCTGGGGCTGGAAGGCTGGAAGTTTCGCGAAGGTGAAGCCCACTTAATTGGCGGGAATGAGCCAAAGCGGAACGTCTGTTCGACCTCTTCGTGCGACACTTGGATGCCACATTCTTCTTTACATCGCGAACATAGAACCACAGGCGAAGCTTCGCTAACGGGCTTAAGTTTCTTCTTCGTTGGTGCCTCTTCCTCTTCTCTCCTCTTGCCCTCAGTAGTCAGATCAAGAGTTGGCTTCCGTTGGCCCTTTCTGTTTCAGGCCACATCAACCATGTTCACCCCTGTGTCAAGGAAAGGGTTCAGATCCACTAGGGCTGCTGCACTGACTGGGGATTTGACTTGTAGACTCCCATTATTTAGCCAAACCTAGATTTGGTCCTTCAGCTTAACACACTCAGCCGTGTTGTGGTTCCACAACTTGTGGAAGTTACAGTACTTCTTCCCTTTCAGCTGATCTGGTCTAGGAAAAGGCCCAAAGTCGGTTTTCACCATCTTCGCGGCTATCATCTCATCTAATATCATGCGCTTGTTTGCATCATACGTATAGGTCAAAAATTCAGGTTTAGTGAAAGCCACAGACTTGAGCTTGACTGCTTCTTTGGTTAACTTCAACTGCTTAAGCGCAGAACTCTTTCTTCCAGTTAGCTCGAAAGCAGAAACATCGTTTTCCTCCTCTTCATCCTCTTCCGGAAACACCTCTTCGCCCTGATAATAGGGATCATATGTGGTTGGCCGATAATTTATAGCAGTCATTGTCAGGTGTTTCTCGGGAACGTATGTTCCCTTAGATGCGTTCTTCCTGGCATCAGTTTCCCTGAGGAGGTGCTCGAAGCTGCCTACCTCCGTGATCAGCTCTCTCATGGATTTGAACATGCTGCCATGCTGCTTCTTTCGTTGGCGTGGCTCCAAGCCCTTAATCGCCAGTTTAACCAATTCTTTTTCCGGCAATACCATGTTCAACTTGGCTTTCTGAATCTGGAATCGCTAAAGATAAGCAACAGCAGATTCAATAGGCTGTTGAGCCATCTGGGTAAGAGAGGCTAGGTCAACCTCGGGCTCTATAGCTCCGAAGATCTCCCTGAATAATTTTTCCATCGCGGGCCAGTTATCAACTAACCCTAGCTTCAGTTTGGAGAACCAGGTAAAGCAGCCCCTGATAGAGAAGTGCCAAAGATCTTGCACTTCAGGCTGTCATCATTTTGATACTGGCCGCATTGCACCTTGAACCTGGCCAAGTGAGTCGCCGCATTCTCAGTATCCTCTCTTGAAAAGGTAGAGAATATGATATTCTTGTAGCCCCTAAGAAAAGGTGCGAGCATTATGTGCGGCGGAAAAGGCCCCTCATAGACCTCATCAAGGTGCCTTTGGATTGGCCAACCTAATCATCTCTTCCACTTCCTCGCGTCTTACATAATCTGGTCCGGGAGGAGGGGGCGTTGCCATAGTTTGGAAATTAGTTTGCAAGATAGGCGTAGGTTGACTAGCAGCAACTGTTCCTTCTCCTAGGAGAATGACATGAGGAATGTGCGAAGGTCGAAGAGTATGAGTTTGCCCCGACACATCTTTGGCCAAGGCCAAAATCCTGACCGGGTTTCCTGCCTGGTCAATGCCATAGTAGTTCCCTGGAAGTTCCTGGTAGACGTTCTCCGCTCCATCGCTGTCGTATTAGGCAAACTGTACAGGATCAGTAAGAGTGCCTTCACCGATCTTCAGGGTCTTGTCTTTCTGTGCAACCGGTGGTGCAGTCTTGTCTTTGCCAAGCACTAGAGCCTTTCCTTATTCTTAGCAGATGGAGGAATAGCACCTACGGGTGGTATGGGGGTACTGCTACTGCTTGCCCTATCTCTAGCGTTTGGATGCACATACTTTCCTGATCCGGCAGGCTGGTTGAGAGCACCACGGACCGCACTGGGGTCTCCGATTGCCTTCTTCAAAACTTTCTTAGCCTGATCCAAATTAGCTCTCTGCATAGCGACCTGAGTCGCGAGGTTGGACCAGTCATTGCGAATGGCCACAACTTCAGTAGCAATATTTTTGCTCTGGGCGGTCTGGGCGGCATCATAGCCACGAGCTACTTGTGGTTCACTTTAGCCTAGCGCGTACTGCCCTCCATCCGCCTCTGAGTCTCCTGATCCATTCGCTGGAACATCTCGAGAGTAGCTCGTTTAGACTTCGCGAATGACATGTTCGTCTTTTCCCAGAAGTTCTCAATGTTAGCCTGCATGATGGCCAACTTTTCTTCGATGCTGGCATTCTCTGGGATAGGGGTAGGCACAAACTCATCGGTTGCAGCTACCGTGTCGGCCACAGTAGCATTAGTGGCGACAGGAACGTTACCAGCCTCCTTAGGTTGGGTGGCGGCAGAATTCTCGCCCTCAGAAAAGGGTTGTTGATTTTCTCCCTGTTCAAGATTCGACATCTCAGACGACGGCTGGCTAAGAGAAAACCTTTGGATTACTTGTTCTTCAAAAAGACCACGACAGTCGGCACGAAAGTGCGGTCTGTAACTGGAGGTCTTATGCTTTGGGCAGTTAACGTAAACCTTTTGGTAAGGGTTTCCGCTTGACTTCCCAATGGTGGCGAACGCAAAGAAACTTTAATGCAAGTCCCACTAGGCGTGCCAAAATGTTTGGCTCCAAAACCAGTCTGGGTAGCAAACTGTCTCTTTTGAGTGCGCGAGCGTGCCAACACCTTTTGGTGTAGTCGTCGGGGCGTCCCTTGACCTGACTTCTTAATCAAACGCTATGGACGAGGAGAGCACCAACCTCATCACCAGGTTATTTTCTCTGCCTTTCAGAAAAGAACCTCTACCTTACAAGTAAGGACTCCGGAATAGGTGAAGTTATAACCCAAACCCAAGTAGACTCATTTTTGGGCACCAGGTACGGCCCGCTATGCACAATCCTCTTACGGATATTGCCAAAAATACTTTTGGGCTCAAAAAGAAGTCTATGGCTTCAGTGGAGTTCAGCTCAGTCACTTCAGTCGAGTCTATGGCTTCTCCAAAGGCAATGGCAACAATGACCGAACATCTCCCGGAAGAAATCATAACACAAATCCTCTATAGGTTACCCCTGAAACAAGTAATCCGTTTTAGCTGCACTTCAAGGAGATGGAGGTCAATTGTCTCAGATCCCCAATTCGCAAAATCATACTTCAAATTCGCTTTTGAGCGGAGAACCCTCAGTCACAGACTCCTGCTCTCCACGCCCTCTCATATGGAATCCTTAGACTTGCAAACATCGTCGTTTGTGGACGACTCTTCTATCAGAAAGCTCACCTGCCCATTCAAGCAACCAGGGCGCACCGTCTTCACTCTCGGTTCCTGCAATGGATATTATATCTGGAACCCATCAACTGGGTTGTTCCTCAAATTGCCCAACCCGGGCTTTGCCTTGAAAGAAAATAAAACGATTTCATGTCTCCACCATTGTGGTTTTGGGTATGTTTCGGCCACTGACAATTACAAAGTTGTTGTAGCTGCTCCATCTGAGGTGAATCCAGCCATGCCTATAGAAGTGTTCTCGTCTAAATCTAGCTCTTGGAAAAGGATTGAATCCCCTCCCCACTTCTCCTTGATGTGTTGGGTCGATACAACTAGGGACAGTCTTACTAATGAGGCACTACATTGGCTCGACGAATTGCGTGAGCCGGAGCTAGACACTTCCAGATACACTATCACTGCTTTTGATTTAGACAAAGAAGAATTTCGGGAAATGTCGGTTCCTATTTCAGGTGAGACACTTTCATATAGTGTTTTTTTAGAGGTGTAGGGGTTGTTTTTGGAGGGAGCTTGTGCGTATCTAGTTATGGTGGTGAGTATTTTCAATTATGGGTGATGATGGAATATGATGTTGGTGAATCTTGGACCAAGCTGTTTAAGTTTAAGAATGCAGGGATTCATTTTGTACTACCTATCTTCTACACGGAAAGAAGGGTAGTTATGTGGGGAACCAGATGTTGGGCTCGGGAGATGGACGACCACTTGATAAGGTTTGATCATAACGAAGAAGAGAAGCTTGACAGGGTTGCGGTTTGAAGTGGGTGGTTGGGTGCACTTTTAGGCATCAGAGGACTTTGTTGCTAAGCGCCATTTTAGTGATATTGTCATTTTTCCAAAGGGTCACATTTTTGGAGGCTAATGTAACTCTGTCAATATATATTGTTCATTTGTGGGAATCACTACTAGCAAAACATGTATCTCACACATATTTGAATCTGTATGAAATAATGCTATTTCACACGGATATCAGTATGTAAAAGGCTATACCTACGGTGCAAGCACGGAATGTTTTTCGGTTGCCTTCAGAGGGAGCGCTAATGCTCTATTCACACGGTTTTGAGAGTCCGTGTGAGTTTTTAGTGTGGGCCCCTCTAACAATCCACATGCGTTGTGATATTTTAATGTTCCAGTCGGTGAGAAACAGCTTCCCAACTCACACTGATTTCAGTGTGGAAAAGTGATGGTATTTAAAATAAAAAAAAATCTGCAAATTAAAAATCTGCACCCATAGTTCAACAATATCCCCAAAGAATGGATCCAGATCTGTTCTTTCTCATTCCAAATTCAACAAATTAACTTTGGAATTCCAAGATGCAATTCTAAAACTTAAGAAAATCCTTCTAGAGTTACCAAGCATTACTCCCTGTCCTCCACCGTCTTCGCATTCTCTTGCACAATTTCCAAGTACTGCATATCTAATTCTTCATTTCAGGAACGAATCTCTGTTTCCTTTCTCAGCGTAGTTGCCTTCTGCAGTATTGAACAGCATATATAATTCACAAACCATATAATTCTAAACAAAATGAAGAAACAATTAAAGAAGTTTCTCCTATTCCCACTTTCCACCAACCTCAACATAAAGCAATAAAAACTCAATAGGAGGTGTAGATCTGCTATTATAAACAGAAACTTACAGCTTATTTGGGAATAGCCCAGAACACTGTGTGAGGTAGACATGGTTGAATTTGAAGAGGATAGTCAGCTTCATGGTATGGTTCTCATGAACTAACTAATCTTGAAGAATCCAGAGTAAATCACCAGTACCTTGGTAGAAGCAACAAGATCTATTTAAAATTGGGTGTTAGTAAATCAATTTGAAAAAGTTTAAGTTAAAAAAACGAAAAGAAAAAAAAATGCAATCTGAATTCGAAAAGTGAAAAAGAATATCCATAAGCAACACCCAAATCATATATCATATGACAATTACCTGAAGTTGCTGTCTGAACTCTTGGAAGAGGAGACCAAGATCTGAAGACGGGTGAGTCGTCGAAGATCGGAGAACAGAGAACTCAAGAAAAAAAATTCATATGAAGTTCAGCTGAGAATGAATTTACTTTACAAGTTTAAGTTATATTGAGATCAGTTTTCAATTCATACGTTTTACAGTATAGCTACTGAAATCCGTGTGAAATGCATTTATAACTCTTACTGATATTCGTGTGTATCTACCTCAGTGAACTAACATTGTCATATCAATTGTCAATCAAATTTTTGCGCACGGATTTTTGTATGCAAATTATCTTCATACACGGATGTCTGTGTCTTCACTGTACACTGATATATGTGCAATGCTCATTTCACACAGACATCTATATCAAAATGTATTAGCTACGGAAGACCGTTGTTGTATAATATGTATAACAAAAAAATAATAATGATTTCTAAATAATGAAATATTTTATTCACACTGAAATCTGTGTGAATAGGTTTTCACACGGACATCCGTGTGAATAGGTGAGATATAATCTTAGCATTCACACTGAAGTCTGTGTAAATTGTTGTTTCACATGGATTTTTGTTGTTATTGGTACTGCACAAATGCATGTGGGCCCAATTCTACTTTGTTCACACAGATATCTGTATGAAATTGTCTTTCACACGGATATCCGTGAGTGTTGAAAATCTGTGTGAATTAAATCTGTGTGAGTTGCCCATTTTGCTAGTAGTGAATCATAAGTTTATCTTTCCTTATTATCATTTGTTAGTCAGATGATTATAGTATCCTCTATCCTATCAAAGAAAAAATGGATGTTGTGTTACTGAAATGATTATGAAATCAAGTCCTTGACAGCTTTTTCATTGTCCAGCAAAAGAGAGGTCGAGATGATGAGGACTGGTAGCTTTGTGGACTCAGGACTCAAGATCTGGTTCTGGTTAATTGCTTCTCAGTTGGTTCTGCTATAATTTTTGCTCGAGCTTTACAAGGAATCGGTATGTTCTTTTCTTGTTTTTAGAAATAGAAAACTGAATTTTTAGATGCTTTTGTATCTCATTGTCATTAAGTTAATTTATCATGTTTCATACACAAGTCATTTCCTACCAGATGATCTGACCAATCCAATGGTCAAGCTGTCTGATCGAAGATCTTCTCGCCGTGATGAGGCTGGATGCCTGAGTTACATGTATGGTGAATGAGGTGTGGGTTGAGGGTAAAATGGAATACTTAAGAGTAATGGGATGGTGAGTTGCCAAAATTATGGCTAAGATTCTAGATGTTGAAGATAGGCAAAGAATAGTTAGAGAGAAAACCAGGGACGGAACCATGACTGTAAAAGAAGGTGAGCTGAATCAAACTAAGTTCTGTGTTTGAAGGAAAAAACAAATTCACTAATCTGTTTTATGACATTTCCTTGATGAAAAACTAAATTAGATCCTATATTAGAATTCAATGCTAAACTCTTAATTGAAAAAATGATAAATTTAATTAGAGAATTCATTTATTTTGTTTTGGTCAGATAGAGAAGTCTATCTTAGATGAACCTGAAAGGGCTAAATACACAAGGAAAAAAAAATTAAGAAAAGAATCACAGAAGAGAAGAATAGGAGAAAATGAATTAGAGATGAGAGAGAGGGAAAGACCTTTAGGGGATATTAAGACTATTCTATAATCTATACCCTGCATATATTAATTAGGGCTGGGATGGTTCGGGTTTGCCGGAAAAAAAAAAGCAAGAACCAAGACTGAACCGACGGGACAAAATTCAGGTCGGTTTGATTATTTCTAATCTCTGAAACCGAGCAAAACCCGAATAGACAAGAATCGGTTCGGTTTTAGGATTCTTCGGTTCCATTTATGCTTGAATCCCGATCTAAATCTATCTGAAAATCTGGAGAAATCTTGATACCAGAAGAGAAGAATAGTTCAAATTGATAAAATATGTCTCTGGTAGTCTGGTACAACCTCTATAAGACTGGAATAATTGCTACAAAGAAGAAGTGAAGAAAGAGGAGGAGGAGGAGGAGAAGAGAAGAAGAAGAATGGTTGCAGCGAAGAAGAAGTGAAGAAGGAGGAGGAGAGAAGAAGAAGAATTGATGCGGCTAAGAGGGAAGAGATGGGGGAGTATGATTAAAAAGAAAAAGAGAATAGAGAAAGAGAAAAGGAGGTAGGTGGGTGGCCGACAGAGACAAATGGGAGTCAGAGAGAGAGAGAGGATGAGTTTAATATTTTTTTTTGAAAGGAGGATGAGTTTAATACTTTAATCAAAGAAGTATGAGGCCTGCCGAGCCCACTTGCTGACACCAAACAAACCAAAATTATACAATAATGTAATATAACCACCTTGGTTCGGGTAAAAATGGAAATTAACTATAGGAACCAGAACCGAACCAGCTACTACTCTACGAAACCGAACTGCAACAAAACAACTAAATTATAATAGAAAACCGACCCAAACCGGCCGGTTCGGACCGATTCCTCGGTTTTTCGGGTCCAAAGTCCCAGCCCTAGATAGGATATTTCTTTTAAAAATTGGGTGGGCTGCAGCACACCTCAGGCACCCCTTGGTTCCGTGCCTTTAGAAAACTATCAGTCATTAATTGTTATTATTAATTTATTACTCGTATTGTTGCTAACAAACTTTACAAGATGGAGAACAAAGTATTCCTGACTAATCTTGTAATTGACTAGCACCTGTCCTTGCATGCTCAAGGTCCTAATAATTAAATAAATCCTAATATGAGTAAAACATACAAACATTCGATCTCAGTGTCCTCTGAGAATAATGTTTTCGAGATAAATCCCAAGATCTCGAAGTTTACCTGAGGATAATAGTTTGACTTCATTTAGGAGATTGACTTGAATGAGAAAATACATTTTGACCAAAAAAAGAAGAAGAAGAAAATCCATGGGATATCAGGATATCAAATACGAAAACAAAGTTGAAGAGATTAAGGCCCAATATAAAAAGCCCAGTATGGGTATATAAACATTAAGTGGCTTCGCCCGGGTTCGAACCGGAGACCTTCAGTGTGTTAGACTGACGTGATAACCAACTACACCACGAAACCTTTGAGTCAAGGATCTGTTTTCCTATTACGAATCGAATTGCAAAAAGGAATAAAAAAGTCTTGGTTCCTCATAATTTGTTCAGGTTTTGTTCAAAAAGTTCAAAAACAGAAACCCTAGTTCAGTTCAGATGGTGGTTATGGCTTCTCCAAAGGCAACGCCAACTACGATGGAAGACCTCCCCATAGATATTTTGATGCGAATATTCGATAGGTTATCCCTGAAACTATTAATCCAATTCAGCTGCGCTTCAAAGCGATGGAGGTCCCTTGTCGTCTCAAATCCCCAGTTCGCCAAATCGTACTTCAAGCTGAAAAAACTCTTGCTCGCCACCTCTTCTCAACTCGAATCCCTAAACTTGGAAAAGTCGTCGTTTGGGGACTATTCTTCGGTCCGAAAGCTCACCTGCCCATTCAAGCAACCGGCCTATGCCGTCAACATACTGGGCTCATGCAATGGTATGGTGTTTGTTGCAGTCAATGTTCATGATAGCTTTTATATCTGGAACCCCTCAACTGGGTTGTGCCGCAAATTGCCTAACCCAGGTTTTGCCTCGATTAATACAGACTTGGACTTATCAAAAACAATTTTATGTCTCCACCATTGTGGTTTTGGCTATGTTTCAGCCACTGACGACTACAAAGTTGTTGTAGCCGCTCACATTATGAATTCAACCATGCCTCTAGAGATCTTTTCATCCAGAGCTGGCTCTTGGAGAAGGATTGTATGCCCTCCCCACTTTTCCTCATCGGCCTATATGAGTGGAACCAGGGGGACTTTTACTAATGAGGCGCTCCATTGGCTCCAAAAACTGCGTGAGCCAGAGCTAGACGCTCCCGGAAACACCATCACTGCTTTTGATTTAGCCAAAGAAGAGTTTCGGCAAATGCCGCTGCCTCTTTTGGGGGAGACGAGTTCAGATAGGGACTGTTTTTTCAGTGATATAGGGATTGTTTTTGAAGGGTGCCTGTGTGTATCGAGTTTTAAGAGGCAGAGATGGGGAGCCGGGCATCGTAGTCAGTATGTTCAATTATGGGTCATGATGGAGTATGGTGTTTGTGATTCTTGGACCAAGCTGTTTAGGTTTGAGATGGACGATGTTAACCTTAGCCTACCAATCTGCTGCACAGAAAGAATGATAGTTATGTCGAGATACAAACGTCGGGATCTGGAGTTGATCAGGTTTGATCATGATGAAGAGAAGCTTGACAATGTTGCGGTTTGTAGTAGTGGTCGATATACGCTTAAGATGGGTCTCTGTGAAATGATAGATTATGATGAGACGCTACTTTGGCTTCCTGATTCTAGGGCTGAGGGAGGTGATCGAAAAGACTCAAAACCCAACAGAAGCAGAAATATTACGGTTGAGGTGGGTGACTGTGACATGATAAAATATGATGAGACTCTACTTTGGCTTAATGATCATCTTGGTGTGGAAGAGAATGTCCAGAGACTTGGAACCCAACACGAAGCCTCAGCAAGCAGGAATGTGGAGGAATAATTGCTATTCAGATTCAGGTTACTAACTCGTCATTTTCACTCTCTTCCTTTTCAATGCTTGCTCCATGCATTCGAATTTCGAAACATGAATTACATGCCTTCATTTATGTCTGGTTACTGAATTGGTTGCCTAGGTAGATGTATGCACATTGTGGATGGCATGAAGAAGAGTTGAATATGATCCAAATTCATTATAGCTCTACGGAGTTTATTGGTTAAAAGACGCATTAGTATCTATATCTTGGTCAGCGTAGAATTAAGTGTTACTGATACTTTTAGACTCTTAAGAAATATTATACAATCGAAAATTCAGGATGGTTTTATGGTTTTACCTTTGTTTGTGATACTGAATAGTGTTCATCTTCACATTTTTCTTCAATTATTGTTTCTTCATTACTACCCTTCCACAGTTTTCATTCTACATTTGATTTCCTGCCTTGACACTTATACTCACAGTATTGATCCCATACATGTGCCAATGAAGCTATTGGTATTGTTTCAGCTCACAGTAGTCACTAATCTGAGTGACGTATAAAAATTTCTCCTCTATAAACTATTTGCTATTAGAAATTTCAGTTTGTCACTCAGGTGGCCACAAATCCACTTAAACTCTGCTTTCTGTGTTGGCCACTAAAAAGTAGTTACCTAAAAGTGTTTGTAAATGTTGTAAACCAAATAGAAAACCAACATCTAGGGTAAAATCAATTTCTTCGTAGTACAAAGATGTGCATATGCAATGGCTTTGGAAGATGTTTGTGTAAAAGTGATGCTATCTATATTGTCTTACCCTTGATTAAAGCATTACTGTACTTGAGATATTAAAAGTTACCACCATACCAACATTACTACACAAGTTGCATTACCTCTCCAACTTGTGGGCAAGTGCAAGCCTTAACCGTGAAGTTGGAGGGTAAGCTGGTAAAGCATCGCTGGACTTTGATATGCTCATAGGCTTAATCGTTTGTTCTTGTTTGCTATAAACCGCATAAAGAAATCAAAAACCATGTTTTATATTTAAATGTTAAAGATACTGTTTGAAGTTCTCCTAACTATGTCTTATTGTGTGCTTTAGAATTGGAACATCTGGAAATATACACATGTCGATTAATTCAATGGAGTTCCCCATTTCCTTAAGTATTTGTTCTTTTGTATCTCAGTGTACTTCATTACCACAAAACTAGAGGGAATCAATACACTTCTTCCTAGTTGGTGATTGATATTTCACTGTGAGTTGTAAAAGTGCATGTTAATGCTCTGCTTTTATTTTGTAGGGGTTTTAAAATGTAGTGTATGTTAATGCAGACCAACTTGTGGAGCAGAGGAAGTTGTTGCATTTTAAGGCATGCCAAATGACTACATGTGTTATGTGTTGTAACTTGTGAATGTGATGCGTATGTTAATGCTGTAGTTTGATCTGTAGGGATTTTAGAATGTACATTTGCGGTCAATGACAGGAGACTGTTTGTAGTTATGTGTTGTTAACTTATGAAGATGATGGTTTATGTTACTTGTGACAATGTTGTAGTTTTCTTGATTGATTGACCTTCGTTAATTGGATGATTATATGTTATTATGTGCGAATTATGGGCAATTGTTATGATAATTATATCAAGCTTGCTCTTGGTGACTCATCTTCTGGTTGGTTTGAAACTTTGAATAACATATATGGAAGCTTTGGGATTGATCGATGTGTTCTATTCATGTATTTTATTTTGCCATAGTCTTCTGTAGTGAAGCAAGAACACCATGAAGAAGTGGGAAGGTGATGTACCCAGCTTCCAAAAATCAAATTCATTTCTAATTTGTAGGCTTTTATATCCAAAAAAAAAGAGAGAAAAATAAACAAATCGTTCTGGGTTTATGAACATCATATTTATGTCTTCTTCATTCTTCTGCCATTTGTTTACTTTGGAAATTCAGTTTTTAAACTTTTTTTTCTTCTTCTAATTGGAGATTCAGTTTTGAATGGTGGTGGCAATTGATATGCCAAGTAAAACCGATGTAACATCAAGAGGCCATGACATTTGAACAAACCCAAGACTCCAAAAATGAGAATTGAGAATACATGAACAAAATATGGGTCCACTAATCAAGAAGTTTCATACCCAAAACTATAATCCACAAACTCCAACTCTTACTCAAACCAACAGGGCCCTAAATAGACATGTATATCAATTTCAATTGCAGAAAGTCCACTTTCTAGACTCTGATATGTGATAATATATTCTTTTGGCAAGAGAGAACATTTTCATTCATTCATTATTTGGAAATAATTTAGCTATAATTGTGGACAAACATTTGTCAATTGTGCTTGATTTTATCTGCAATTGAATTTGCCAATGAATTCAGACTACCCTAGAATCTGATCTCCACAAAGAATTGGTCTATGAAAATGGATACTATTACATTCATTAAATTTGTTTAGCACCATTTAAGAGTATCCGGAGCCGCAACAAGCACCAATACCTATGCTATGTACTTGGATACCTATGCTTTAGACTATACTCAAATTCAAACTTAAATCAAATTAAATTTTTTACCAAATTGGACTCTTCAAATAAGATGTCAGTTTTTCATTTTTCTTCAAATCACATTTCAATTCGAATTTGCAAAAGCTGGGTAGAAGTGAATTTCTGGAGACACTTGAGAAAAATCTATTAAGATCTGGTCGCTTCGGTAAACCCCTCGGACAACCCAACACATTTGGCACCAATCAATAAATAAATTTGATGAATCCTACTCTTTCTAGCAGAAAATTTCGTGCCTCTTAAAAAAAATCCTTTTTGTTTTTCTATTACAAACAAGAAAAATACTACTTAATACCTCTACAATAACCAATATCAGATTGAACATAATAATAATAATAATAATAATAAAATAAAATAAAAAATTTTAAAAATAAAAAATCGTTCATTATTAATGAAGTTCTTCTTGACAAAAAAATAAAATTTTAAAAATTAAAAAAAAAATCGTTCAATGTGGTCAAGAGACAAGACAAAATATTCTGGCCACTATTTTCCATATATATATTATATAGTTTTATGGCCCAATATTGTTGAGCTGCTTTCACTGAATACAATCCATTCTCCTTCAAGCTTGGAACTTCCCCATCATCATCATCATCTCTGTTTTATTTATCTCTCCAAGAAATTAAAACAGTTGCCACCTCCCCCCAAACCAGACAAATCAAGGCCATGCCCTCCACATTCACAGTTTCACACTATGGAATATGGATTGATTCCATTCCTCTATAATTTGACCCATCAATGTCACACACAAAGAAAAACAATCGTCATTTGGTAACAAAAACAAAGCACAGGCATTAACTCATGAGTTTGAGCCTCTACCACATAGTCCCTCCCCTGGTTAGTGGTTACCATTTTTCTCGTCCAAATTTAAGAGCCATTTCCAATCAAACCAAACCTCACCAGACAATTTCATTGGAAGTTACACTCACAATCTTCAGTTTTATGGTTTTCATGGTGCTTTCATGTGGATGTGTCAATTCCAATTCCAATTCCATTTTTCTCGTCCATCTTTATGGATTCCATCTTTGTTTCCATACTTTCCCAAATGGTGTTAAAAATGTGTATACATGAGATTCCAAAAGTGCAAGCCCTATTGGCCAAATCCATTAAATAATTTTTGACCCTATTGGTCACTAATTTTTTTCCCAAAAAAAGTATGTCACTAATTTGTGTATAACCTTGATTTGGTTAGGATCCATAAAGATGATAAAGATGTCAATGTGACAATTGCAATAGCTGATTATGGTTCCTCTTCATATGATTTAATGGATGATCTCCTGGTATTTGAGAAATTTTGAGAAATTTCATCGGCTAATCTCTTCAACCCCTAAATAAATGATAATTTATTAATTTAAAGAACATTGAGCGAGGTGGATTGCCTTCATTTTTTTTTTTTTTTTTTTGGATATAGGATTGCCTTCATTTTTAAACCTTCATATGGGTTGATTCCAACATTATCGTCTGTGAAATCACGAGACAAGAAAAAATTGGTCTGTGTTTGTAAGTCAATAGCAAAAGAAAGCATTGACAATGAGAGGTATAAATTCCCCTCCCCCTATTACACCTCCCTTTTCTTGCTACCAACCAAAGAAAATTCATGTAGAAACCGTAGGGTCTAAAACTTGACCAACAATGGACTATTGCTGGTGTTTTATAGCTTAGAAAAGAAGCGTCACTCTTCAGATTGACAACTGCATAATCAAATTAGCAAATATATATTCAATAAAAACGGATCGATACAAATCAAAACTTAGGTTTGATTCTTCTGCCCGTAGATAACATCAAACCCATTAACAAAATTAATGGATTCTGATATGGAGCCATGTATGCAGGTTTCTTTTCTTCCAGAGTCTGTCTAAACACAATATTGTGTCAAGAAAAAGTAGCAAGCAATAAGGAAGAAAGTTGTTCCCATAGCTTCCAAGAAGGTCTCTCATCATGATGTGATTCAACTAAAGTCGTCTAAGTTGAAAATAGAAAACTGTTCACATTATCATGAACATTTTCTTACAATAATAATAGTGCACAACACTTCTTTGTAAATTTGAATCATCAATGAATGGGTTTAATTACCTACAATACATCAATATACCAATACATCAAGTATACTAGTTTGATTCAGAGATAGACTGACTTCATGCATTGGTAGACTAGTTTGAGAGTACTGAACTTAAAAGAAAAAGAAGAAAAAAAACTTAGTCACCCCATTCTTACATATGTCAGTGAGAATCAAACTCATGACTTTACAATGTTGGAATTATACTGTACTTTGATATCAAACTAATTAACTTACCTCTTTATCTGACTAAGTCTACTTTGTATGTATCGTATAACTTCTCCCAAATGAACACGACCGTAATGCTCCAAAATATTATAATTTAACCCAAAATTATAACAAATACAGGAGTCACAGGACTGTATAATTTTTCTTCATAACTCTATTCAGGTATATTTTCAACAACCAAAGCCTAAAAGTCCTAAATAGTAAAAGTGCATGCAGATCAGTCGAATATCTGACGCCATTGTTTTTGATCATGAGGATCCAATTCCGATTAATATTTCATCGTGATTCACGAAAGATATTTTCACCATAAACCAAATCCAGAATAATCAAAGACTCTGTTACAAGCCAGTGACCCACAGGACGTGCTTCCAAAAGTAGTAACCAATTTCCCCTCTTTTTTAAAAAAATGAAAAAGAATGAGAACAGATGAACACTATTCATCCATAAAAGGACTGATAGACTCACATCCAACCACACCAATTAAGCAAGTTGGTGGTGAACTAAACCACTGCCAAAACCCAAGAAATTTCAGCTGCTGGTTTTTTCTGAATCCCTCTTGGAATGGTCCAATATTCCATTTCCTAGCCAGCTATATATAGATATAGCCGACAGGCACTTATTACTTGCTATACAAAATACATAATACACTAGGCAGATCGTACATGGAACGATGATGTGCATGGATTACTATCATTATGGTGAGGGTGATTTATGGACCACGAGGCACGAGCCATATTGACTTTACATCTCCTATCAAACCAAAGTTTAATCCCGCAATATATAATTGATAATAGGTGTAGATGTAAATTGATGTATAACATGAATTAGGTACCATTGTTCATCTGTAAATTCACTCGTTTTAATATCAAAATAAATGTAATAATTAAACTTAAAATCATTCATAAAAAAAAAAAAAAAATTAAAAAAAGAAACTTAAAATCATTCGACAATTGATCAAAACACTCAAAACCATGTGTGTTTCTAGGCAAAGTCACAAATTTTT
Organism: Rosa rugosa; assembly: GCF_958449725.1. Classification (NCBI taxonomy): domain Eukaryota; kingdom Viridiplantae; phylum Streptophyta; class Magnoliopsida; order Rosales; family Rosaceae; genus Rosa; species Rosa rugosa. Next base: position 19,120,113 of record NC_084820.1, on the reverse strand, counting down.
ATATTATTCTAGAATAAAATTTTATGGTTACCACGTTAATTCTTTTTATTATGTCAAACTTATTTTTATTTGATAATATGATAAAGAAAACAATTTCTCTATGTCAGCAATTAGTTTGTGGTTTAGGGCAAGTGATCGAACTACCCTAAAATATCAAATGGCATTGCAAAGTAGTGATTTGAACCAATGAAATCGGGATATTTTGACAAAAGTTGTAGTCATGTAGAACAATATTATTGAACTAAAATTGTAAACATTGTGGTTGTTTGAAATATAAATTTTATCTGGTAAAATAAAATATATATTTAAAGGGATATTGGTGTCGATTACATCCTTGGGTGGGACCCTAGTAAAGTGTTAAATCTCATGTAGTTCTCAAGGGAGGAGATGCGAGGACTCGGACGTGGTTGTTTGTTTGGCGCGACAAAACTGATCGAACGATAAGCGCCTGACAAGGACGTCGTAAACAGCAGCAACCAGTTACAAGTCCATAATCGAATTGATTCTTACCAAAGACCAAGTCCCATCGACCTTACCCGCACACAGTCCGTGCCCATTGCTTTTGTTTGTTTCCTAAGAAATCAAATATTCTTACCACATCTTCATTGGTTCAAATTATATATCAATATACTTAAACTTTATTGAGAGAACCTCTCTCAAGACTCTTATGCCTTCTAGAAATTTGTTTTAAACTGTTAGATCTATGTTTTTACCGGATGTGATGGTTGAAAAGTTATGCTTACGAAACTTTTGTATTTTAAAATTAGTAGCAATGGCGGAATTAGAGTTAAGACTGGTTTGATATCTTGATTAAAATATAAGAAGCATTTTCATAAGAAAGAAAAAAGAAATGGTAAGAGTTTTCATAGAAAATAATGTAGGAAAAGACAAAACATCAAAGAAGTGGCAATGCCAGAAACTGAAGTACCTGTGCCAAACTCTACAGAACAAAATATGAATAACCAAGGACTTTTTTTTTTTTTTTTTTTCACCTTTATCTCTTTTGCCTGGGCTTAAGTCCACCTAAACCAGTGACTAGTAGGGAAAACAAACTGATCAATATACACATATCAGTCAAACTCGAATCTATCTCTACTTTTAATCCTTTTATGTCTAGTCAAATCAGTTATAACAGATCAAGCAAAAAAAAAAAAAAAAAATCAGTTATAACAAAATGTTAGTTTGGAGATAAATACTACAGACACCTTGAACATTACTAGTACATCAGATTCATAAAATCTGTATGATACTAGTTTATCACTACATAAATTTAATCTAATATACGCTAATAAATTCATTCCTAAATTCTACAAGAAGTCTCAGTGTAATTACATTGTGAGTATCACAATTGCGTGTCTTGGCGAGCAATGTTCTTTATACTGGGATGAGTCTAGTTTTGATTGGTTTGCCGATCCTTTGCATACCCAGATTGCGGATTCTGATGGTTGGATCTACAAATCTCAAGGTCGTGACAATATTTATATTGTTGGTAATTATCTTGAGGAGGTTGGGGATTTACTTTCAGTTTCTGCTAGTTTCTCTAGGAAAGTTTCAGAGCATTGTTTTATTGTACAAGGACAATTGGTTGGTGTAGTACACTTTCTGATTTGTCTTACCTTAGCTCTAGGCCAAAGTCATTTCTGGCCTTTGTATGCTACTTATTGGGATGCCCTTATGAGCGATTTCAATCGCTAATTCAATAAACTTTTCTTTTCAAAAAATAAAATAAATTCGATTAATTGACGCACCGATTGGATATCGTGTTCCAGTGATTCCACCTTTGGGTAAAGCAATAAACAAGCCAAGTTGTAGGGAATTATTCTCTAACAACTGTAGCGAAGCGAAAACGCATTCTCGATTTCTTATGCACACTTATCGAGGACGAGGTAAAAGTAAAACTCATCTCGTAATTTCACGAGAATTTGGCGGCAGCCGGAACTGAACTCCAAATTAAATTCAATTTATTAAATAGGCAACTGTCACGGACGGTTGGGATAAACTTTCTCATACGTGTGGGGGCTAGGTGCTACATCCTTTGCCGTTTGCGTGTAACAGGGTTTTGCAATTTGCATAATGAAGAATGTTCCGCTCCGTCGCGGCTACCAAACTCAAGTATTCGGGAGCAATCAAAACGGTGCAACAGTACTAAAAGATATAAAGGTCTGTGAAATTGAAAAATATTTTCATTGACCAAAAGAAAAAGAAATTAGATCAACTATATTTGGAAGTAACTATGACTCTATGAGGAACATCATTCTAAATTCTAATTATTAATGGGAGGTTTTTATTATAATATCCCTTATGATTAGTTGGATCAATATGAGTAGTTTTGACAATACATTAACATTTTTCTTTTAAATTGTATGCGAAAAAGAATACCAATAGGGCTTGTGGTTTTGGAATCTCATGTATATCTTTTAACACCATTTGGGAAAGTTCATGGAAACAATACTTTGGCACATGAGGTGACGGGTTTAGCTAGGTAACATAATAAAAATATATTGGACATTCAAACTGCAAATCCTGGAATGACGGTTCGACCCTGTCCTTGGCCTATGGGAAAGTTACCACTTAAAATTTGTAATATGAATTATACCAAATAATATGTCATACACTGTACTTTGGTCTTATCCCTTCTGATTAGTTAGATCAATACTTTTGTTTGAAATAAAAGTTGATAACATTAGATCAACAGTTAAATCAGCTAGAGACTAACAAAACTTGAATAAAGCAATTGGCGGGAAAGCAACCAGCTCTCTAGCCAAGCATTGCAACTCATTACAAACCAGGGATGCTTGCATGAATGCAAGCCTAGTACAACTAAAAAATAGCTTCGCCTCCTAAGAAAAAATTGATCATCTACACATCACATGCCTACACTCAATTGTGGTATAAATGAAAAATAAAAACATCTCAGAAAGCTCCTAGAAATTATCTTTACGCACACTAAACTTGCGATCTCCAATCTAACTTGAGATAATTACTGATTCCATAGAAATCATGATATGAATTAAACTGACGCTTTAGAGACCATAGAAAGCCCAACACCGCCTAGGTAGGTCAAACTCTCAGGCCAGGCCAATCCAAAACATTAAGTAATGGATGAGAGTGTCAATGCACCCTCCTTATGAGCCTTAAAAGCAGGCCCAACCCTTTCAAGCCCAAGCTTAAGCAAGGTTAGCAGTAGGGCGAAATTGCATCATCTGCCATCTTGTCGGTGGCCGGCCCGTCCAGTGCATCGTCACCGGCACCGGCACCGACAAGATCAAACCCGGCCCACTTTGTTCTTTTGTAGCCAACACTAATCAGTCGTTCTAATCAGAAAAATGACGTCTACAACTCCCCTCCTAGCCTCGTCAATGAACCTCTTCGAGCACCAAAACACATGCTGACCTACCTCCAAGCTATCCCGAATGCTGCTGCTTTAGATCAAAACCCGGCCTTAGATTTTCAAGAATCCTACCGAGATCAAAAATTTGATACGTCGAATCGAGAACCTCGCTTGCCTTCACGCCTAAGAACAACACACAGAACACCTCGCTTGTCGTCTGCTTGAAACCCTTGTGCTAGGGTTTGCTGACCTTTGCATTAGTATATGTACACTATTACTTTAGGTTACATTAGTTAGTTGGATCAATATGAGAAGTTTTAACGATACATTTATGATCTTTTCAAAAAAAAAAAAAAAAACAATACATTTATGATTCTATTCAATAGCATGTATGCAGAAAAAATACAGAGATTGCATAATTAATGTAAATTACCATTTAAATATGTAATATGAATTCTTTTTTGGTTCTTTTTTTTGGACAAGGTGTAATTTGAATTCTACAATTCTACATTTATGTAGCCTATGTCATGCAATGTGTTTCTATGTATTTGGATTAGCCAATAAAAGCATATCTAATCAACGTTTTGTCTCATCAAAATAAAGTATTAATAATTCACACAAAATGTAAAAATGATTTAAGCATGACGTGGCCGAGCATAAGATAAGATTTCTTGATGTATTCTTAGTTTTTTATCCTCTGACGGTCCTTTTTTTACGTTATTTGAAACTGTATGATATTAACTTCGTTGTATTCAATTTCAAAACTTTCAACGCAACAAATTCCTGAAAAACGTGTCCGAGAGACACGATGTTAAAATTCGAGTAAATGTAGTAAAAAATTTAGTCATAACAAATGAATAAACAGAGCTTGATAAAGATAAGATAAGACCAATTATTCGAAAAATAAGGAAACTAAATCTAACAACTTTTGCCCAGGTGTAGACAGCTTAGGATGGTCTTCGGACTACTGGATTCCTAGTCTTTATCCACCCTCGTTTAATGGGATTTGGAATTTTTCGCGTTCGGGGGAGAAGAACTTGACCCTTGATCATGAGGGATAGGATCTAACCCAACCACGGTTAACTTTGACCAGCGTTAGCTTAACCTCAGGTTAACTCTGGCCCTTTATATACGACTCCACTTCGTTCTCTTTTCCCTCATCACCATCTCATTTGCGTTTCAGCAAAATCTCACTCTCATTTGCATGATCGGTCACTCTCTCATTTCCATTTCCCATTAGCTCTTTCATACTCATTTTCGTCTCAAATTCTGGTTCGCCCTCTCTCTATCCTATCCCTAAATTTTTCTCTGGCTTTTTTGCTCCCACCATTATCATCAACAAGTTTGAAATATAGCCCCTATATTTTTCATGCACTACTAAAATTTGGACCAAAAATGTATACAAAAGCGGAAAATATCTGCCGATACACCGATATATCTGTGTCGTGTTACATATTCATGGCGATGTTTTGAACTTTTGGAATACATAAATGACGTTAATTAATCCCTTTTTTTTTTTTGTTGCAGTGGATTGAGATGGCGTCTAACGGTGACGGAGATTTCAGCTTCGCGACTGGGAACGGCCCGGCGGCGGTGACGAACGGCAACGGAGCGGCGAGGAACGGGCTGGCGAAGATCCATACGACGCCGAAGAACGGGAATGGGGTGTGCCACGACGACAGCTCGGCGACGGTGAAGGCTCAGACCATCGACCAGCTTCATTCGCTGCAGAAGAAGAAGTCGGCACCGACGACACCCATCAAGGGCACTCAGGGAGACTTTGCTGTGGCTCTCTCCGAGGAGGAACGCCAGATGCAGCAGCTCCAGTCCATCAGGTATTTCCACGTGTCAAACCGTGACGTGTGCACCCACCATTTTGGACATTTTTTAATATAAAATTGAAAGGGCATTATTTTATTTGCTTTTTAAATTTTTGACGTAAGTCACGTAACTAAAAAAGAGAATTCCATAAATGGTCACTTAAGTATAGCTCATTTGACACTTTGGTGTTTCAAATATATCACTTTGGTCACTCAAATATTACACTGTCATTCATAAAAGTCACCCAAGGGGTATTTTTTCTCACAACAAAGTGACTTTTGTGAATGACAGTGTAAAACTTGAGTGACCAAAGTGATAAATTTGAAATTTGAGTGACCAAAGTGTCGAATGAGTCATAGTTGAGTGACCAAAGTGACTATTCTCCTAACTAAAAAAAAGAAAATTTGACTCTTAATAAATTAATTGTTGTATGTGAGTTATTTATTTGATAAACGAACAAACAAAAAAAGACAGTAAGTGAGTAAATGATCTGTGACAGACTTATAACCTTGGTGGTTAAGCGAGCAGCTATGCTTTTATTGATCTTAAAATTTTCTCATGTAACAAAATAAAGTGCTTGTTTTGACGTATTTATATATTATCGTTGTTGAAAAAGTAATTATATGTGCAGTTTAGTGTCGTTTGCTAATCTGTTTGAAGTTGGTATTTTTTATATGACCATTTTTCTTGATGATTGAAAAATATTGCATATTGCTTTTATAAAGTTTAACTATTTTTTTTTAGCAAACAAAATTAAAATTTGATTTACCTTTTTTTTGTTAGAGAAAAATATTATTTACCATAAAATTCTAGGACAAGATTGGTCCCGCCACTAATAAAACATGGTGGTGAAAAGTGAATAATGGACACGAAAACGAGAGGGCCACTAGTTAAGTGACACGTCGGACGATGCGAGATTCCGTATGTGTTGAGCCTTGGGACCTAGCGTGGTCCTGATTCCCAGGAATCTTAATATAATCATTTTTTATTTTACTACACAATTCAAAGTCCGGCAAATATCCCGGAAATATATTTTCCGGCAGAAAGAAGACCTCTTTATATGGGTTTCTGACTCGGTGGGTTGGTTTTGTTTTGTTGTGGCAGTAACTCTCTGGCTTCGCTGACGAGAGGGACTGGACCAAAGGTTGTGAGAGGAGACCCTGCCCAGCAGTCTCCTCATCATACCCCGAAGGTGTCATCGCACCACCATCATTTCACTCCCACCATCAGCGTCAGTGACAGTGCCCTCAAGTTCACCCATGTCCTCTACAACCTCTCTCCTGCTGGTAACACACACATCCATCAATTCCTCTGTTTCTGTGTTCTTTGTTTTCTGAGTAAAGAAACCAACCGATTTTTGGATACTGATAGTGTGTATTGAAATGATTTGTAACCGAAAGGGTTTTTAGTGATTTTATTGTTTATTGATTGATGTCATGGCTATGGTGGGTTGTATCTGGTGCAGAGCTATATGAGCAGGCGATAAATAACGAAAAGGGGTCGTTCGTTACGTCAACAGGCGCATTAGCAACACTTTCTGGAGCCAAGACAGGTCGGTCTCCAAGAGATAAACGCGTCGTCAAGGATGAGACCACAGAAGAGGAGCTTTGGTGGGGAAGGTAAATGACTCACGTACAACCCAGTTTCACTTTTTGACTATTACGTAAATAATGACAAAAAAATCTGATTAAAAATTGGTGTTTTGATTTGTAGGGGTTCACCGAACATTGAGATGGACGAGCACACTTTCATGGTCAACAGGGAAAGAGCTGTGGATTACCTGAATTCTTTGGACAAGGTCTTAATTTTTATTTCATGCCGTATATGAACATCTACTTGCTTTTTATCACGTCTCTGAAAATCTGGTGCTGAAAATCTAGGGAGGCTTATCTTGGAACCTATTACTTTTAGGAGATAGTGTTGTGAGTGACGGTATCGTACTTGTCTTTTTATCCAACTTGGCTTTGACATCCATTGGGAGGAGCAATTTTGTTTTCTTGTGCAAATTGTTTTTTTTCTGGGATCAATGTTATCTGCATAATTTACTCCCACACGTTTTAGCGGTGCTCTGAATTTATTATGCTGTTCTATTCAACTTCACCATTTTCAGCAGCCAAGTCGGGCACAGCCTACAAGTCTCAAAAGGATATATACAAAACTGTGATCAATACTAGTCAGGCTGACATGAGCACAATTAATTGGTCCACTAGGATGGCATCAGAATTAGTGTCAATTTGATTTCATTTGGTAATAATCGATTTACAAGCTAACAACTGGTTAGGCCCCTTTGCTGTGCCAAAAATGAAGCTTATTAAGTTTTAAATAGAGTAGCTTAATAGAGCACAAGGTACAAGAGTTTGTTTCTTGCTAATTAGATGGTATAACCAGATATACTGCTATATTGACATGGATGATTTTGATTAAGATATGCAATTATGATCCATATGTAGATATAGATCACCAATTTTGTGGCAGATGATAATGGTTTTGAATTTTCGTTTACAGGTCTTTGTAAATGACCAATACTTGAACTGGGATCCAGAAAACAGAATCAAAGTGCGGATTGTCTCTGCCAGGGCTTATCATTCTTTGTTCATGCACAACATGTAAGTAAAACATGAGACTTATTAACACTCTGATTTGTCAGCAGTATATGTTTCTATATACCTTCATTGAGGTATAAGCCGGCCAGATAAGTCCTCTTAACGTTGACGTGATTTTTTGTTGAGTATTATCGTCCCTAAATAGTCCAGTCCAGGAAAAAATAGGTAAGGTGCATGTGTGTATTAGCTTAGTGTACATTCGATAACTGGGTTGGTGACAGGTGTATCCGACCCAGTCCTGAAGAGCTGGAGAATTTTGGTACTCCGGACTTCACTATTTACAATGCTGGTCAGTTCCCGTGTAATCGTTACACCCACTATATGACATCCTCCACTAGCATAGATCTTAATCTTGGTAGGAAGGAAATGGTCATCCTCGGCACCATGTATGCCGGGGAAATGAAGAAAGGCCTTTTCAGTCTCATGCATTATCTCATGCCTAAGCGACAAATCCTATCCCTACATTCTGGCTGCAATATGGGGAAAGATGGAGATGTCGCACTCTTCTTTGGATTGTCAGGTATAGTATAAATGATCGTGGTAAACTTTGGCTCCAGCAGCTACTGAACGATATGTGCCCTCTTACTCTCTCTTGCCATCCTTAACATCTTTTAGATGTTTGTGACAGAAGAAGATGAGTTCAATTCTTTCTAATAAGTTCTTTTTTCTTTTTAATTAGGTACTGGGAAGACAACTCTGTCTACTGATCACAATAGATACCTAATTGGAGATGATGAACACTGTTGGACTGAGAATGGTGTATCAAATATCGAAGGTGGTTGCTATGCCAAGTGTATTGATCTCTCGAGGGAGAAAGAACCTGACATTTGGAATGCCATCAAGTTTGGTGCTGGTAATATGTCATTCCAACTCTTGTACATGTACAATTGTACTTTGTCTGGTCTTGTGACTTCAAGTGATCTCACCATGATTTTTTTTATCCTTGTTGGCAGTGTTGGAAAATGTCGTGTTTGATGAGCATACTCGAGAAGTGGATTATTCTGACAAATCTGTTACAGGTAAATATCAATTGTTTATTCATCTAAGAATTAGTCCTTTGTGTTTGAATAACCAGATTTTGATCTTATAAATGTTGTGAAAGATGAGTATTGACCTAGTCATGCCAGGGAACTTCTGACTTTGAATTATCTAGTTGTTTTAGAAGATCATTTATTTAAATGAGAGTTGACGAAAATATAAATTCATTTAGCACTTGAGCATGACAAGGTACAGCTTATCTGACTTCCGTACTTGGTTCTACTAAGTCACTGGATCACCATTCTATTTAATAACCATTTTATTGTTTAATAATTCACTCATCTGCTTAACAATAATCTGTCTGTGTGCTAATGTGTGATATAATCAATCAAATTGACATAGAGTGCTCAATTCTTTAAGCTGAACTACCTCTAAAATTTGGTCCATTGTTGCAATCGATTTCGACAAAACAGAGGTCAGAATAGAATTGCATTATTTAGAATTTACTGAGTTCTGTTTCTTTTGGTGCAGAGAATACTCGGGCAGCCTACCCCATTGAGTACATTCCCAATGCAAAAATACCGTGTGTTGGTCCTCATCCGAAGAATGTGATACTTTTGGCATGTGATGCATTTGGTGTGCTCCCACCTGTGAGCAAGTTAAACCTGGCACAGACCATGTACCATTTCATTAGTGGCTATACTGCACTGGTAAATTCAACTGTTTCGATCTTACTTGTGAATTATGTGGTAATTGGATTTTAAGAGACTGTCTCCCATTTACTAAATCAATTATTAATTATTTTCAGGTTGCTGGAACTGAAGAGGGCATTAAGGAGCCACAGGCAACATTCTCGGCTTGCTTTGGTGCTGCATTTATAATGTTGCATCCAACGAAGTATGCAGCAATGCTTGCTCAGAAAATGCAGCAGCATGGTGCAACTGGATGGCTGGTCAACACTGGCTGGTCTGGTGGAAGGTATGGAGATTCAAATCTCATCATAAAGTTATATCACTATAAACAATTACAAAATTGATATATCTTCGTGAAAAGTAAAGCTGAACCACATATCGTTTCTCCTCCAGGTATGGTTCGGGAAAGCGCATTAAGCTACCCTACACCAGGAAAATCATTGACGCCATACACTCTGGCAGCCTCTTGAATGCAAATTACAAGAAGACTGAAGTGTTTGGACTTGAGATCCCCACTGAGATTGAGGGAGTGCCTTCAGAAATACTGGATCCAGTGAACACTGTAAGTTGCTTGATGGTTAAACCTTTTCTCTGTCCATTATACTGCTTAGTGTCGTTCCGAATTTCTGATGTCATTTCTATTTTAATTTGGATTGCAGTGGTCGGACAAGAATGCATACCAGGAAACACTCCTGAAGTTGGCTGGTCTATTTAAGAACAACTTTGAGACTTTCACAAACTACAAGATTGGCAAGGACAACAAGCTGACTGAAGAAATTCTCGCTGCTGGTCCGAATTTCTAGTGAAGTAGTAGTCATTTTATTTTTTTCTCTTTTGGTTGAAAATAAGATTGATAGTAGTCATTGTATTCTTTTTTCTTTTGGTAGAAATGATCCTTTGTTCAAGTAGGAGCAGTTGTGTTATAATTGTTCAGTAGATGAGCAAAATGATCCTTTGTAGCTCCAACTATCTAATAATGAAAGATCGTTCCTTCTGTCTTATCTCATGACGTCGTCCAAATTGCTACTTTGTGTTAACACATAAGAAAAAGTTGGAATACTTCTGTTTTTTTTTTAGGTCTGAAAGTTGGAATACTACAAAACCCAACTTGCAGAGCTTTTAACTGAGAGAAAATTAAAAAGAAAGAAAAAATAGAGCTTAAAAGTATTACCAAATTTGCACTAATAAGGGAGCTTGTGCAGAGTACAGTCACTACATGTAGTACTGAAGTTAATGTTTTGAGCCCTTTCTTTCATATTCCTGAAGCTCTGTAACTACACTGCTATTTCCTCTGGTTATTTTTCCCTTCTTGATGTTGAAACTACTGGCGTAAGTAACAGTTTATACTAGATGGGAGCAACAGCAAGTGTGAAGTCCTTTTAGGACATCCAAACCAAAATCAATTAGTGATAAGTTCAAAATTTCTCAAGATATTATATATTGCAACTCGAGCCTTAACATTTTGGATGTGAAGTATACCATTCCCCAATATCTCTCGTGACATGAAAACTAACAATTACAACCATCAGGCAGTGTAATACACATAAGATGACTTCAAAGATCCCAGCTGGTCATTTGCCTCTGTTCAAGTCCATGATGAGATGCAAGCAGTAACAGAGAAACAAGATCATGAGCAGAGCTATGGTATGAATATGGTGCAGAGCTATATGAGCAGGCTCTACAGCACGAGAAAGGTCCTTCATCACTTGCAGTGGCGCATTGGCAACTCTTTCTGGAGCCAAGACAGGTCGGTGTCCGAGAGACAAACGTGTTGTCAAGGATGAGTCCACTGAGCAAGAGCTTTGGTGGGGAAAGTAGGTGCCCATTTTCACTTTTTGACTGCTATGTTACTTCAATATATGATTTCATCCTTGATCAATTTTGGTGCTCACTTGTAGTGGTTCACCTAAATTGAAATGGATGAGCAAACTTTCATGGTCAACAGAGAAAGAGCTGTGGATTACTTATTTACTTGAATTCTTTGGACAAGGTTATATTGTTAATGTTTTTGTCAAATTGTTCATGACTGTGTTCATGCCCTTGTAGGTTAAAAGAATGAGTGAAACTAATGGTCTGAATCTTTAATTCATGCAGCTCTTCAATTTCTAAATTGGGATCCAGAAAACAGAATCAAAGTGCGGATTGTCTCTACCAGGGCTTATCATTTATTGTTCATGCACAACATGTAAGTAAAGCATAACTGCATAAGAGTAATGAACAATCTTTTCGAGTATTATCATCCTGCCTGAAGAGGTTGAGAAACATGTCCAAAGATGTGTATCAGTTTAATGTAACAAAATTCACCTATGTGTGTGGGCTGTGGCAGGTGCATCCGACTTACTCCTGAAGAGCTGGAGAATTTCGGTACTCCAGACTTCACTATATACAATGCCGGTCAGTTCCCATGTAATCGTTACACTCATTACATGACATCCTCTACTAGTGTAGACATCAACCTTGCTAGCAAGGAAATGGTCATCCTTGGCGCCATGTACGCCGGGAAAATGAAGAAAGGTCTTTTCAGTTTAATGCACTATCTCATGCCTAAATGACACATCCTCTCACTACATTCTGGCTGCAATATGCGGAAAGATGGAGATGTTGCCCTCTTCTTCGGATTGTCAGGTATAGTATCGATGCACTCTTTGGAGATTTGGCACTGGCAGCTGCAATGTGTTTGTGAGAGAAAATCAGATATGACGTTAGGTTTCAATTCTTAGTAATGTTCTGCTATTTGCTAATGATTAGGCACCAGAAAGACAACTCTATCTACGGATCACAATAGGTACTTACTTGGAGATGATGAACACTGTTGGAGTGAGAATGGTGTATCAAATACCGAAGGTAGTTGCTATGCCAAATGCATTGATCTCTCCAGGGAGAGAGCGTTACATCTGGAATGCCATCAAGTTTGGGTCGGGTAAGACATTATTCTCACTTTTTGTGTAATGTAAGAATGAAGATGAATACCATGATCTCTCTTTGTTTGATCTGAGTTCTACTGATATATATTTGATATGATTGGGTTGATCTCATTTGCAGTGCTGGAAAATGTCACATTCGACGAGCATACACGAGAGGTGGATTATAGTGACAAAATCTATTACAGGTACATAGCAGCTGTTTGAGTTTCATTGCAAAAGTTACAGGTGGATTGATCCTCATCTGCAGCTTCTGATACACCAGACAAGTAAACTGAGCTGTGTTTGTTCTGGTTGCAGAGAATTCTCGAGCAGCGTATCCCCATTCAGTACATTCCCAACGCAAAAGATACCATGTGTTGGCCCTCATCCAAAGAATGTGATACTTTTGCCATGTGATGCATTTGGTGTATTCCCACCTGTCAGCAAGTTAAACCTGGCACAGACCATGTACCATTTCATCAGTGGTTATACTGCCCTGGTAATGTTTCTATTCTTCCATTTTTACTTCTGAAGTAGGTTAATAAATTGGAGACTAATGAGGCTCTGTGGTGATTTTTAGGTTGCTGGAACTGAAGAGGATGTGAAGGAGCCACGGGCAACATTCTCGGCTTGCTTTGGTGCAGCATTTTTGATGTTGCATCCTACCAAGTATGCAGCAATGCTGGCTGAGAAGATGCAGAAACATGGTGCAACTGCATGGCTGGCCAAACTGGTTGGTCTGGTGGAAGGTATGCAATTCAATTATCATCATAAAAAACGTTATAGGACTATGATCAATTTCCAAAACGGCATTGTTTGGGTTCAGGGTATAGCAGTTAGGTTCTATATGATAGAGATAATTGTAAATAATGTATGTAGTTCGAAATATAACCAGAAGATTAACACCAAAAAGAGCAGCAGATGATATAAGCCTCTATCTTTGTTCCTGGCAGCTATGGATCAGGAAGTCGCATTAAGCTAGCCTACACCCGGAAACTTAGCGATGCCAATACACTATGGCAGCCTATTGATGGCAGACCACAAGAAAACTGAAGATTCAGACTTGAGATCCCCACCGAGGTTGAGGGAGTGCCTTCAGAATGGATCCAAGGAACTCTGTAAGTCAGATTTCTCTATACCTATTTCCCTTGTCTATTACAGATTAGTCTTGGTCCAACTTCTGATATGATCCCCAATTTTAATTTGGGGTTTACAGTGGTCAAACAAGAATGCATATGAGGAAACTCTACTGAAGCTGGCTAGCCTATTCACGACCAACTTTGAGACTTTCACAGACTGCAAGATTGGCAACGACAATAACCTGACGGAAGACCTCCTTGCAGCTGGTCCTATTTTTCAGAACTTCAAAACTTGAAGCAAACCACCAAACTTTGGGATGGTTAATGACTTGTAAATACAAATGACCTAGATGTAAAGAATTATTTAATAATAATACAAAGAATCCCTGATAACTGTTTGGTTAGTCTACAGAATCTGTTAGCTAAAAATGATAACTGTCAGATCATGAGATTACAGTAAGAACTTCTAGCAAATTAACGTCGCCACTCAGATTCCGATAACATTTCAGTGTATAAGTTTCCAAGCATGACCCATAATTTCTTCATCTATGTAAGGACGCAAAGACCACATAAGGCAGTAGCTCTCTAATTCTCCGGAAGATGACTTGAGACTTAAGGCAGAAACAATTCTTTCCTGCAGTAACGTTTGACATTTAGACATCTGTAAAGTCAAGAACATATTACACAAATGGTGGGGAAAGGTGCAGGGAGTTTATACCTGCATCATATATTCTTGCTTGACCATACGATAAATGACTGCCATCAGGACAGCATAATCAGTAACTTCATTTCTTCTGGGACAAGGCAAGGCAATTTCCTCCTACATAAGATGTTAAGTCAGTATTTTGGCGTTTTACATATACATATCTGAACTACGACTGAAATAATTTAGACCAGTTAACATTAAGCAAGGGAAAAGGGATAGAACTTGAGAAAACTTAAAGTTCAGCCAAACTATCTTCAACTCAAAATATATGATAAAGCGTAGTAAATACTAGCTACAATACAAGTCCCTCTGACCAAAGTACCAAACTATGGCCAAAACTTCTTCCGATTAAACCTAATTGATTATTTCAAGAGAGGGAAAGGACTTTCTCGACAGGCAGACCCTTTGTGCAGCAGACTTTGCTTCTAGGCATGTATAGGGGATCTGAGCTTATGAATAGAAATATCAAGAGTTGCTATGCCAAATTTCTCAAACTTTGCGCAGGGGATTCATGTTCCAACTAAAGTCTCCAAAATTCCAAGCAAGCAATTATCTGATTACTTTAATGGTGCATTGAAATTAGTGCTATCGATACAAATACAAATGCAGGGAAAATTCTAGTGAATGGTAAACACTAACTACCAAAGTCAAGGGGAAAAAAGGACCAAACAAAGTTGAGGAACATATCAGAACAGAAAGTCTAAATAGCATGAACATAGTCCTTCAAAAAGAAAAGAAGGATACCTTGTCATTGATACATGCTTGTTCATTCAACCTTTCACCCAAATTGTCATCCTGGAACAAGGATTTATCTTGCATTGCACCACTTACATCTTCCAGTAGGCATTCCAGTTCGTTAAGTATACCTTTTCCTATTTCACAAGTAGGCCAAGTGTGACATTGGAACAAATAAGAGAATGTGCCAACATCTAAGTAAAAACAAACAACCTAATTTTACAAACTGATATAACAAATATTGATGTAGAGGCACCAGAACCTCACTTGCCCTTTTAAACAAGAACACTTCTGATATAAAACTGAATTAACAGATTGTGGTAAATCTTGGAAAGAGATATATTACCTTTACATATATGGTCATGAAGTCCAAGTTGGCATGATTGCACTTCTATATGCGCATTTCCCCATGTAAAAAGAAATATTGCGTTCAGACCAAAACATATCAGAAATTTGCAACACTCAAAAGTAAAGGCACCAAATCATTAGTCGTACTAATGCGTGGAAAAAGTAGGATAGTACGTGAACATTGGAAAGCTAGCCAAAACAGGGCAATAATTCGATATTCATATACTCAATGTAATCAATAATAAGATCATAATAAAATGAAGTACGGCTGGCGAAGGTAACAAAAGTAACAACTGACAAAGTTAATAGAGTCAAACAAAGATATAGAAAATCTTATAACCCGTTTCAATTGTAGAGTAAGTTATCCACATATAACATCTTGAATGCAGAATTGAGTTATAATTATTTTTTAAATTGTACAGCCTAGTTGGGAATAAGAGGCTAATACAAGACTAGGAGGGCGTCAAATTATATGATAGAAAACCCAAAGACCAAAAACAACTACACTTACACTTGGTTATATTGTGCCTGCCATCATCAGTGTTGATACATCCAGCTTCAATGTATGATTTAACCCTCTTTGTTTCGTTAGATTGGATTATATTTTTAACCAACTCAGATGTTTTATCTATCGCCGGCCGTCGAAGAAACTCTAAAAAAAGGTACAATTTCAATCAGAAAAATGGCAAGAAACTTCAGACTAGTGCAAATAAAACCATCACCAAAAAAATAAACCAGAACATCTACCCAGTGCATGCTGAAAGCCATTGAGAAATGTGCTTCCCATGGGCACCAATTCCTCAAACTTGGCAATCCTACCACAATGAAGGTAAAACATTACCCAGATATAAACAAACAGACAAAGAAAACATACCAAAATGTTGATGAAAATCAATTTTTTCATAATAGAGCTCAAAACACACTAGCAGAGCTAAGCGTATACCCGGCCATAAAATCCTTGAACAAGCTGAAAATCTTGTCCTCTAATTCAGAATTCGACATCTGCAAAGAGAATCCATATAAGTTTCCTCAATGTAAGCGTGGATGGTAACTTCTGAAAAGCCCCAACCCTAACAGCAAGAACTGCAAATCTGCCGGTGATAAACCTCAAAGCAAAATACACACACACTCTCATTGACTAAATTTTGTCTGATACTCTCTGAAAATGAATCCGAAAAGCTTAGAAACACAGACACCCAGGAAAAACAAGAGTTCATGTACTACACCCCAGGTAGTTGAATATTTGATCTCAAATCAAGCATTAACAGCAATAAAAGAAGAACTGCCTTATGACTCAATCCTAGCTCTATCTGACCATCACACAGTGAAGATAGACAGCAATTAACACAGTGCATAAAAAAAAGAACTTCAAATAACACCAATTGATTGCTGCTAATGGGCATTGTTTAGAAACTAATTCTTCTCATCAAATTCAAAACTTTCGATCTTCAATTCTAAATCTTTAAACTAAACTGGGAAATCAAAGTCGAAACAAATAAGAACCAATAACTTAAACCATCCAAGCTGGGAAGTTAGCCCTACAAAATTTGACAACCAATTAAAACCCTTCAGTTTGGACTTCAGCTAACAACATTATGAAGAATCCGTGACATGTAACAATAGATACTTCAAATACAATACACAAAGCAAAGCTGCAAAAGCACTAACCTTAATTCTATAGTTTGCATACATATGTATTTCATGATCAAAATACACAATTAAAAGAACAGCAGCAGATTGAAAATCAACAGTTTCATTCAATTCAAAATCAATAGCTACGCCTCATACTCCAAAATCAACAGTTTCATTCAATTCAACATCAAGGTCAGAACTTGATGTTGAAGCAATGATATTTTCAGAAGTTCACATTATTTAACACATCCAGTCTTCACAAGTCATCTCTCCATGAAAAGAACAAGTCTTCATAAGGTGTTTCTCCAAGAAAAGAACGAGGTGGACTAATCATTGGAAACAGAGAATTATTGTCATTCAAAGGTTTGTCAAGATCAACTAGCTCCAGATATGGCTCATTCTCACCTGGAGCTCCAGAATTAGCTCCATTGGGGATATTATATCCATCTTTGCTAAAACCTCCCAGATCTTCATAAGTATCACATATTTCAAGATCAGCTATAGGATTAGCATCTCCCGAATAAATGAAATTATCAAGCTCCTCATTTTTGTCAATGTCACCCATGGAGAAAGTTCCTTCTTCTGTAAAGCAATTAAGCATCGACATGATATCATCATCGGTTGAAACATGAGGTTTCTCTGTTGTAACATAATTACTGGAAACAGACTGGAGAACATTGCTAGAAGGTGGCAAGATATCAGAAACGCAAGACTCATGGGAATTGGTTCGAGTAGCAATAGAACTATTATAGTTGCTGGGCAAGACCAGGTATGGCTCAGGCATGTTTGCACAACCAAGGTCTGATTGAGGCATGTTTGGATGAACAAGGTATGGGTCGGGCAAATTTCCATAAACAAGATCGGGCTCAGTGATGTTTGAATTAACAAGTACTTGATCAGGGTCTGGCTCTGGCTCATGCATGTTTGCATGAACAAGGTTTGGCTCAGACATGTTTACATATGGAACTACATCAGTTTCAACCTCATCATCAGTCCAGTCTTCCTCTTTGAAGGGTGCACCATATTGTTTATTACTTCTCGGTCCTATCCCATCCTTTTGGAAAACCATACAGAGCACATAAGAATCCTGAGGCACACCCAAATCAACCAGGTTCTTGTCTTCAAGCCTATACTCATGTAAAACCCAATTAGTCCGTTCTCCTCGTGGAGCTCGACCTGTGTGAAAAATTAATGTTTTTATCCACCCGACAACTTCACTATCGTAAACAACAGACCTATCCTTTCCCGAGGTCTTCCAGTACCCACAGTCGGTGGCACGATTCATTCTAGCTCCGCGTGCATATTTTTTCTCTCTAGGAGAAAAGAAGTACCATTTCAAATCTCCACTTCTCCAACAAGATTTGTCCGGAAGATCCCAAGGAGCCGACTTGTAAATATCCACCTCAGCAATAACTTGAACATGGAGTCTTTTCCCCATTACCTTCCTCTTCAAATAATATTGTACCAGCTCAACATCAGTGGGATTAAACCGAAAGCCAGGAGGCAAAGATGATTTCCCCATCACACAATCCAGATGTTAAGTTTCAAATGTGAAGCAAATGATAGCAATTCAACCCTAAACCCTAAACCCTATCAATACTGCCTTTCACACAATTAAAATTATCAATTGCCAAAAAAAAAAAACAAAATCCAATACACTATCAAATCCGAGACGGATTTTCGATGCAAGCACACAAAATCGCAAAGGCCCCAAATTCGTTACCCTAACCAAAATTTTCACCGCCAAAGCAAACAGATGACCGGGAAAACAAAACGATCGGAGCAAAATCGAAGAAGTAGAGAGAGAGTAAAACTCACAGGATTTGGCGAGCTTGTGAGAATCGAAGGACGAAGGAGACCGTGTTCGGAGAGAGAAGACTGAATCAACTACCTGAAAAAGTAACGAGAGAAGAAGAAGACGCGGCTATAAAAACTTTTTGGGAGAAGGTTAATTTTATTTAACAATGGAAAATTTAATTTAATTTAATTTAATTTAATTGAGGGTATAAAAGACTTTTCGTATATATTCGTTCCCTTATAAAACCAATGGCTGGCCTCGGGTCGGTTTTGCAGTTTCAAGTACCAAACCCGGAACCGGAACCGACAAGTGCAAATCGGTTCGGATTTGCTGATTTTTGTATCAAGAACCAACACAAAAAAAATTCAAGAACCTTTTGTCTCTGTGCTTGTTCTCGGGTTCTGCCGCTCTGGGTTTTGCTCAATCACCTCTAAAGCCTATAAAGAAAGCAAATTTAGTTAATTCCCGACAATTTGAACTGAAGCTTTGAATGGAAAAGAGGAAAGCTGCAAACTGCAATGAGCGGGAGAATTTGGAAAAAGGGCAAACCTTTAAATTGCATTGGGAGAAATTGGGAAATCTGGTCACGAATGAAACTGTCAAACTGAATTGCACTCACTGCAGGGCTGGGTTCAAACGAAGAGGAAAAAGTCGTCAGATTTTACGGGCAAAGAGTGATGTACAAACACAAATCGAAGATGAGTAGAGCAACAAAAATGCAAAGCTTACATTGAGCCATGGCCAACACAGATCGAAGATGGTTCATCAACCAAATCCCAGACGGGGCCGGCTGCATCAACCAAATCGAAGACGGCAAGACGCGATGTTTCTGCCTTCTGGGTTCGCGATGTTTGAGGGAGGGAGGGAGGTCGTCGGTTTTTCCGTCTGGGCTGGAAGGGCTTCTCCGTTTTTGTTTCTCGGCTGGAGAGTGGAGACTGAGAGAGTGAGAGTTTGAGGGAAGAGTCGATCCAGTCGGAGAGATAGGAAAAATAGGGTTTTGATCCAATGGATAGGAGATCTCGGGTTATCGGGTCTCTGATAAGTGAGTGATTACTGTCATTTGTATGTGAAGAAACTTTTACTTCCTAATAAGTTCATTGTTTAGTAGCAATTTTGAGCATTTTATAAGGTTAGAACTGTTGCTCCCCTGCTTTTTGTTTCATCTGTTTTGCATGACCGTTTTAGGGACCCAATGTTGGTATCGGAATTGCAAATGAATCAACCAAATGGGACTAAGTATTTGCTTAATGTGTAGATTGGCTTCGTTCGGTTTCTTTATATTAGGACCTGTGAGAATTCATTTTTGTAGTATAATTCCGATGAGAGATTACTGTTCTTTCCTAGGGATATCGATCATTGCAGTGAAAGTTATCGCATAGACAGAATATGCTAGGGAAAGATTCAAATGTTCTCTCTAAATTTCATTAGTAGCTCTTTTCCTTGCATAACATACACAACTTAAGCCCCACTTGTTCTCTTCTGTAGGAATTGGTTGTGTCACACATACTTTCTTCTATAGTATTTCGTATGGATATCAGTAGTAAGTTACGGTTCTAACACTGATTAATTGTAAATTTATCTCCTGCTTATATAACCTGCAGTTTTGGACATTTCATTGGCCCTTCACGAAAAGTTATCCCTCAGAAAGTAATTGAAGAATACAGAGTGTTAATAGAAAGCCGTGGTCTGCAATCTAGGATGCAAACTCTGACTATCTTGTATGTACTGTTACTCTTTTCTTTTTGGGATAGCTTTTAGGATTACTTGCTCACATCTGTTCTTTTGGGGATAGCCTGCTCTTTATGTTTCTTTTTTCTTTGAGTCTCTTTTAATCGGCCCATTATGTATTCTCTGCTGTTTGGCTAAATGGAGGAACTTCAGGTTAGATCAGGGGGAATGTTCAACATGAATTTATTTGTTTGTTTCTCTTGTTATATGCAGTAGTGTCAAAATGGAGGTTTAAGATTTTACAGAGGGTTTGATTTCATGCATTTATTTTGATATCTTTCTTCTTATGTG
Source organism: Rosa rugosa (assembly GCF_958449725.1). Classification (NCBI taxonomy): domain Eukaryota; kingdom Viridiplantae; phylum Streptophyta; class Magnoliopsida; order Rosales; family Rosaceae; genus Rosa; species Rosa rugosa. The sequence goes on along the minus strand of NC_084820.1, from coordinate 19,099,468 downwards.
GTATATGAAGAGACACTGCTGAAGCTGGCCAGCCTATTCACGACCAACTTTGAGGCTTTCATAGACATCAAGATGGCGAAGACGATAACCTGATTGAAGACATCCTTGCAGCTGGTCCCATCTTCCAGCCCTTCAAAACTTGAAGAAAACACCAATTTTAAAATATTATTTTTCTTACGTGATTTTTTCTTTGTATTATCATTTTCATGGATTGTAATACAATGACTTTGCTGCAAAGAATTGTTATTTAACAATAATATAAAGATCCCTGATAAATCTAGTTTGGCAAGTGCTGATCTACAGTTTCTCTCTTGGCGCGCCGCGCTAGCTGAAAATGAGAACTTTGTCGAACCATGAGATTACAGTAAGAATCAGGGAATAAGTTTCCAAGGAGAACCCATAATTTCATAGTCTATGAAAGAATGCCAAGACCTCATAAGGCAGAAACAACCACCCTTTCCGCTAGCAACAACTAACAAGGGGTGACAAATGGATGGGAAAGGTGGCAGCTGGGAGCTCAATACCTGCATCATATATATAGTCTTATTGATCGATAATACTGTAAAGTGTAAACGACAGCCATCAGGACAGCATAAACGATAACTTCATTGCTTATGGGATGATCAAGATGAGGCAATTTCCTTGTATGGAAGAGGTTAGCTTATAGTTTGGCGTTTCAGATATACAGATCTGAATTAAGAATGACATACTTGATACTTCCAAGCAAGTAACATTCAGAAAGGAAAGAAGGATAGAATAACAATGGAGATGTATGAAATCATGATCAACTTAGCCCTTTAGGCGTAAGTGCAAGTGAACTGCATAGAATAACAAGAGTAGAAGTACCACGCGGGTGAGGCCTGTTTTGAAAAATAAAATAATTTTGTGGGAAGAAAAATAAATATGTTTCTCAATAACCACCTGGACGATACTGTCCAAAAAAAAAAAAACTAATTGATTAGCAAAATCAGAACAACCCTTACACTTTAAAGAGAGAGAAGCCAAAATCCAACTCCATCTCCCTGATAAAGCCCTTAATATACTTGGATTGATGCGAGAGTTGCTTGAAAACAACAAAGAACCATCTTTAGAGTTCGACCCGTACGTAGTGATCTTGATCGCATAGAAGATTGATGGTACGTAGTAATACGAACAAAACATTGATAATCTGGTTGGAGTTTTACTTGAAAACGAGTCCATGAATGGATTAGTAGCTTATTGGTGGTACAACTACACTTTAGCTAGTAATATGAACACAAAACATTGGCAACTCGGTTAGAATTTTACTTGAAAATGGGTCGATAAATGGATTACTCGCTTTTTGAGCTTGAGTCATTAGCTTTGGCTCACCATTTTCAGTTTTCAATTTTATAATATACTTAATACGTTGGTAGTTGAAGGGTATAAATGACATTTCCGATACATTAGCCCTTTAGGCGCAAGTGTAAGTGAACTGCATAGAATAACAAGAGTAGAAGTACCACGCGGCTAAGGCTTGTTTTGAAAAATAAAATAATTTTGTGGGAAGAAAAATAAAGGTCAAATTACTGTTTACTCCCTATACTTATAGTTATAGGGAGTTGACGTTTCAGTCCCTCACCTTCCAATTTCACCTAAAAAGTCTCTAAACTCTCCAATTTCATCAAATCGGTCCTCGCCGTCCAAATTGTCTGTGAAGTGGCTGACGTGGCAACGTTAAGACGACACGCTGCAAATGTGAGGTGACACGTAGATTGTAAATTGTCGAAAATAACCCTGCCTCTATTTTACGATCGTGTCGAACTGATATACCCAAATCCCGTTCGTAATCTCCCAAAAAAACCATAAATTTGAATTTCTGAAAACGGGAACACCATTGCCTCCGTAATCCGAGAAAACCCAGAACCCGACTCCGTTGAAAACCAAAAATCCTAAAAGAGAGTCGACTTATCCACCATTGTTGCTGGGTAAGAAACCGGAACCCGAGTCGACGAGGAGACAGACGTATATTGGGCGGCAACATGGTCGTGAACGACGCCTACTTGTGGGTACCTAGAGCTACAGACGGGAATAAAGAGAAGGATGAAATCCCTAATTATGGTATGTTTCAACTATTTAATCTTCGATACCAATTGATTGATGATGTGCTCATATTTTTCTAATTTGTTATGCCTCTTAATCTTGATATTTATGTCTAGTTCTCCTTGTTTATGGTTCATTTACTTATGTTAATATTTTTATAGGTATGAAGAGCAAGGATGAGAAAAAGAAGCAAAAAGAGAGGAAAAGGATTGAAGGGTGCTTTGCAATCCTAAAAACTGAAGCAGCCTCTGCAGAACAGCTAACTTTGAGGATTAAACTGTACTGATCCAGAGACAACCAGAAAACGAGCCTTATATGCACGAAAAGCCCCGAATGTCTAGTTTCTGGAGAATTTTACAGTTCGTGATTTCGATATCCCTAGAGGGAGATATGGAAGTTTAAGTACAGACAGTCCAGTCGATACGCGAATCTGTGATGTGTTTCTAAGAGCTCGAGTTTTCAAGGCCTGAATGACTTAGAAAAATTCTGGGAAAATTGATATAGCATTATGGACCGTCTGAGAGCCCAACATATGTTTCCTTGGAATTTTAGAAGTGCCACATAACCTTCTTTTGTGCTAAGTTATTAAGGAGTTCCAGAGGCCTAAAGCAAGAAGGAAAAGTTGCATCTTATAAAAGGAGAATGTGTCAAGATGGAGAAGTACCATTCAATATCAGATTTTCATCAAAGAAAGCTGCTGCCATCACGTGTTCACCTTCCATCTCCATTTAATAAGTTCTTTATGTTTTTAAGATTTTCTATTATGTTTTCTTTGAACATGAATAGCTAAACCTCTTTTCTAGGGCTAGGATGAGGCCCTAGCATGATTGTTTACATGTTTTGATATTCAATTGATGGATTAATAGTTTCTTTTTGATAAATTCTTAATCTCTGCTTGAATTGTTGCTTATGTTAAAGTTCTATTGATTCGCGACCTTTAAGACTTTGCATCTAGTTATCAGAAGATGAATTTGAGGCGTACCTGCAATATAATTCAAATTAGCTTCATGCGATTAAGAATTGTGAATACATTATTGTCGTACCTGAAGTAATGGTTTGCATGATTCTCTTGTTTTCTAAAACGTAATGAGTCCTATATGTTAAATTTATGCCGTACCTGGATAGACTGCATGCTAGGATATATGACCTCTGCCATACCTGGAGAGAATCATACACTTAAGGAAAACTATGGTCTAAGTGTCGTACCTGAACTTAGATACGAGAATTGTTATCTAAAAGAAACGAAAGAATCCATTGGTTGGTTCAAAACGTAAATAAGATTGCTTGTGGTTGATTCCGACACCCTAGGCTCATCATCATCATATTCTTACCTTTAATCATTATAGACTCTTCTCAATTTCAATTTATTTAGATTTACTTTTTAAGTTTCTGTTTTCGAATAATTTTCCCATTATCATAAACTCTTTCAAAACCGTGAAAATCATAAGTCCTAGTTTGAGTCATTGTGTTTGTCTTAGTTGAATTGTGTTTCTTGTTTTGTGTGTTCTTTTAGTTTAGTTAACTTAGGTTTTCATATTGTGAAGTGAACTAATATCCTCGTGGGAACGACAACCCCTTCTCTTCCATTACTATACTACATCCACCCTGTATACTTGCAGGAATTCCATCAAGTTTTTGGCGCCGGCTGCCGGGGATAATTTAGTTTGATTTAAAATATTGAATTCCTACTTTAATTCTAGTTGTGTTAGTTTGATTAGTTTTTCACAATTCTATTTAGTTTTTGAAGTCGAAAAAAAAAAAAAAAAGTTGTGTTAAAATAAGTCAATCCAGTTTTTATTTCTTTTACGTTCTGGAACTGTTTTGCAAAGCTGATTACGAACTGATATTTTGGTATTTGTCAGGAAGTGTCATATATCACTGGAAAGATACGGAAGTCTAGTTTCCAACGTAAAAAGCGGATTGGGATTCTGAGTTTTGAGCCGGGAGAAATCATCAATAGAGTGGACAGTGTGCAAACCTGGAAGTTTACCTTGACAAAACAGGATTTCTTTTTCCTTTTGTGTTTAGACATAAGCTGTTCTTTTCCTTTTCCAATTTGAGTTAGGCTTACTTTTCCTAGTCATTGTGTCTAAAAGTCAATATTTAACCTCGTGTTCTGGTGCGCGCTCTAGGTACACAAATCTAATTCTTGAAGGCTTATGCACGGAAGACGATCACAACACTTAGATCTTCTTCCTATTGATCACGAACTTGAGAGGACACTTAGACATCTACGAAGGCAACAACTAAGCAGTAGATTACCACCTGATAGGATGGCTGATTTGGTTCTAAACAATGGACAAGATCCTCCGAATAATAATAATCCACCACCCCCACCACCACCAAGGCGCATGAGAGATTATACTGCTCCTACAGACTACACCGCGCCTACTTGTCTCGTCTTAGCACCCATAACTCAGCAGTTCGAGATTCGGCCAGCAACTATTCAACTCTTGCCAACATACTATGGGAAGGAGAATGAGAATCCATACAAGCATGTCAAGGAGTTCTTCTTTATGCTCAACATTTAATTATACGGAAGTATGAGCTCATTCTCTTCATTTTTTACCACTGTAATTCCGGACTTTTTAGGCACCACCTGCACTGGACTCACCCATTCGCTATCTGAAATAGGATAAATAACTCCAACATCAAGCAATTTCAAGACCTCTGCACGAACCACTTCTTTCATGTGCGGGTTAAGGCGTCTTTGAGAGTCTCTAGTAGGTTTAGCTGCATCTTCTAAGAGTATTCTATGCATGCATATAGAAGGACTTAACCCCTTGATGTCTGTAATTGTCCATCCCAAAGCTGTTTTATGCTCCCTCAAAACTCTAAGTAATTTCTCCTCCTCTGAGCTACTTAAGTCTGAAGCAATAATCACCGGAAGAGTCTCTGAATCACCAAGATATGCATACTTCAAAGTCTCTGGAAGAGGTTTCAATTCGAGTGTAGGAGGCTTGACAATAGAAGGGACGAGTTTGGTTTCAGAGTGTTGCAAAGGTTCAAATTTTGGAGACCATCTAGGTGCATATGTACCAGCAGCATTTAATGTTTCTTGAGCTTCCAACACTTTACTATTCTCAAACTTCATTCCTTGTTGAGCAATACACACTTCAAGAGGATCTGTAGAGCTTGTTTCAATGAAAGATTGCTTCACAAGGTGTTGCACCATATCCACACTAAAACAATCATAAGGATCTGCAGGTTTCTTCAAGGCTTTAAAAATTCTCCAAGAAATTGTAATATCATGCACTGTCATAGTCAACAACCCTTCTTTAACGTCAATTTTTGTACCTGCAGTAGCCATGAAGGGACGCCCCATAATGAGGGGAAGAGATTTGCCTATGATCTCTGTATCTTCCATGTCTAAAACAATAAAATCTGCTGGCAGAATAAAATCTTCAACTTTGACTAGCACGTCCTCTACTATGCCTCTTGGATACTTTACAGAACGATCTGCAAATTGTAGGGAGATATTTATGTTCTGCAAGGGTCCAATACCAAGAGTTTTGTAAATCGAATAGGGCATTAGATTCACACTGGCCCCAAGATCAAGCAAGACTTTCTCAAAATTCTTCTCTCCAACGGTACATGGGATTGTAAAGCTGCCAGGATCCTTAAGCTTTGGTGGCAATTTTCTTTGAAGCACAGCACTTACTTCTTCTGATAACATCACTTTTTCATCTTTTTCAAACCTCCTTTTATTAGTACAGAGCTCTTTTAAAAATTTTGCATAAGAAGGAATTTGTTTGATGGCGTCTAGCAGCGGAATGTTAATCTGCACCTTCTTGAACTGCTCCAGAATTTCTCCCATATATTTATCTCTTTTCTCTTGTCTTGCACGCTGTGGGAAAGGTAAAGGAGGGTTGAAAACGTTCTCCTTGGGGGTTGGCCCCTCTAAGGTCTTTTTAGCCTTTGTAGATGCAAAAACATTAGTTTTTGGTACTTTTTCTGCTAGGCAGTCCCCACTCACGAGTTTGGCATCTTCTTTGGTCTCTTCAATGTTATCTAAAGGTGACAAAGTACTTCTGGAATCAGACCTTAAGACCTGGTCATCTTGGTTCAGGGCCTCCTTTGTTGAATTTTCAACTTCTCTAGGCATTACTACCTTGTTATCAATTACTTTTCCACTTCTCAATATGGTAATAGCCTTGGCATGCTCTTGACCTCTTGGATTAACCTCAGTTTGACTTGAAAATTGGCCTTGTCCTCTCTCCATTCTATTTAAAACAGTAGCTATCTGTCCCACCTGAACTTCAAGCTTTTGTTGACTCTTTTCCAAGTTTGATTGGCTTTGTTTCAACGTTGCAACTTCATAATCATACTTTTCTGTTCTCTTCAATATTTGAGCCAACATATCTTTAATGGAAGGGTCTTCTTGTTGCACATGGGGTGGTTGATAAGCTTGCTGATATTGTCTTTGTTGAGGTTGAGAGATTCCAGCTCCTTGATTATTGCTCCATGAGAAGTTTGGGTGTTGTTTCCAACCCAGATTGTAAGTATTGGAATAGGGATCATTCCGAGGCCTCCCATTAAATGCATTAACTTGCTGCACCTCATCTATCATAGGGTTTGCTGGGCACATCTCAGTCTCATGGGCATTACTAGAACACAGGGCACAGACCTGTCTTGTTACCTTACTCACCAATGGTGTCAATAACTTAGTTAATGCTGCTACTTGTTCCTCCAAACCTGACCTTGTTTGAACTTCATACATGCCTCCTCGTTTTGTTGATGAAGAATTCAATGCCCTAGGATCTCTTACACTGTAATCCCAATGCTGAGAGTTCTCACAAATAGTCTCAAAAGCCTGAATAGATTCCTAGCTCTGGAGTTTTATTCATCAAACTTCCACCTACTGTGGCATCAACCATTCCCCTGGTCTGAGGATTTAGTCCTCTATAAAAGTATTCAACCTTCTGGTAATCTTGAAAACCATGGTGAGGGCATTGACGAAATAATTCCTTGTAACGCTCCCAACTTTCATGAAAAGGTTCACCCTCCGGTTGAGTGAAAGTAATAATAGCTGTCAGTAGAGCACTTGTCTTTCTTGTAGGGAAGAATTTTGCAATGAACTTTGATGAAAGATCTGCCCATGAATTTATTGATGCTTCAGGAAGAGAGTCAAACCAATCCTTCGCCTTATCCTTTAGAGAGAATGGAAACAATCGAAGTCTAATTTACTCTATGTTAACTTCCGTATAATTAAATGTTGAGCATAAATTGAAGAACTCCTTGACATGCTTGTATGGATTCTCATTCTCCTTCCCATAGTATGTTGGCAAGAGTTGAATAGTTGCTGGCCGAATCTCGAACTGCTGAGTTATGGGTGCTAAGACGAGACAAGTAGGCGCGGTGTAGTCTGTAGGAGCAGTATAATCTCTCATGCGCCTTGGTGGTGGTGGGGGTGGTGGATTATTATTATTCGGAGGATCTTGTCCATTGTTTAGAACCAAATCAGCCATCCTATCAGGTGGTAATCTACTGCTTAGTTGTTGCCTTCATAGATGTCTAAGTGTCCTCTCAAGTTCGTGATCAATAGGAAGAAGATCTAAGTGTTGTGATCGTCTTCCGTGCATAAGCCTTCAAGAATTAGATTTGTGTACCTAGAGCGCGCACCAGAACACGAGGTTAAATATTGACTTTTAGACACAATGACTAGGAAAAGTAAGCCTAACTCAAATTGGAAAAGGAAAAGAACAGCTTATGTCTAAACACAAAAGGAAAAAGAAATCCTGTTTTGTCAAGGTAAACTTCCAGGTTTGCACACTGTCCACTCTATTGATGATTTCTCCCGGCTCAAAACTCAGAATCCCAATCCGCTTTTTACGTTGGAAACTAGACTTCCGTATCTTTCCAGTGATATATGACACTTCCTGACAAATACGAAAATATCAGTTCGTAATCAGCTTTGCAAAACAGTTCCAGAACGTAAAAGAAATAAAAACTGGATTGACTTATTTTAACACAACTTTTTTTTTTTTTTTCGACTTCAAAAACTAAATAGAATTGTGAAAAACTAATCAAACTAACACAACTAGAATTAAAGTAGGAATTCAATATTTTAAATCAAACTAAATTATCCCCGGCAGCCAGCGCCAAAAACTTGATGGAATTCCTGCAAGTATACAGGGTGGATGTAGTATAGTAATGGAAGAGAAGGGGTTGTCGTTCCCACGAGGATATTAGTTCACTTCACAAAATGAAAACCTAAGTTAACTAAACTAAAAGAACACACAAAACAAGAAACACAATTCAACTAAGACAAACACAATGGCTCAAACTAGGACTTATGATTTTCACGGTTTTGAAAGAGTTTATGATAATGAGAAAATTATTCGAAAACAGAAACTTAAAAAGTAAATCTAAATAAATTGAAATTGAGAAGAGTCTATAATGATTAAAGGTAAGAATATGATGATGATGAGCCTAGGGTGTCGGAATCAACCACAAGCAATCTTATTTACGTTTTGAACCAACCAATGGATTCTTTCGTTTCTTTTAGATAACAATTCCCGTATCTAAGTTCAGGTACGACACTTAGACCATAGTTTTCCTTAAGTGTATGATTCTCTCCAGGTACGGCAGAGGTCGTATATCCTAGCATGCAGTCTATCCAGGTACGGCATAAATTTAACATATAGGACTCATTACGTTTTAGAAAATAAGAGAATCATGCAAACCATTACTTCAGGTACGACAATAATGTATTCACAATTCTTAATCGCATGAAGCTAATTTGAATTATCACTACTAGAAAAATGGCATCAGAAATCGGCCAAAAACCGATGAGAAAAAGAATCCCGACCGATGTCTTAGTGGGTGATGAGAAAGGTCCGGAAAATCCAGACATCGGTTTTTAGCCGATGTCTAGTATCAGTATACACATCGGTTACTCATTATAAATCGATGTAAATACGTTTAAATGATAACAATCTTATATGTTTAAATGTTGTTAAACCCTCATCTTATTGCCTTTAATGCTTAAAGAAATATAGATCCTACAGCATAACTATGCATTTTAACATCGTTATTCATTTAAAACCGATGACTGACACTGTTTCACACATCGGTTCCCATGAACGTTTCTTGTTGTTCATGATTTTGACGTGTAATTTACCTCATATCCTACGATTTTAGATTCAGTATACACAATTTAATATTGTATGAACCGATATGTTTACTTACATTAACATCAGATTCTAGGAGAAAAACGATGTCAATCATCTTATAATACATCGAGTCTGGTAAAATAACGATGTCTAATACCTTGTAATATATCGAATCATTAAACAAAACGATGTCTGTAGTTTTTCGTAACATCAGTTTTCTGGTCTTCATCGATGGCAATACTTATACTGGACATCGATCTCTATCTAAAACACGATGTGCACTAGTTTGTGGCACATCGATTCCAACATAGTAATTTGATCTCCTATGGTTAATGGGACATCAATTTTCATTTTGAAACTGATGTATTTCTCTTGGTGGACATCAGTTTTTATGGTTATAACTGATTTAAACTTTATATATACATCATATTCTTTAGAGGATGATGTCCACAAAATATGTAGCTGCTGCTGGAAATACAATCCACATTTGACAAGAGAAATTTGATTATTGAGGAATTCTTTTAATTTCTATCCAAAATCATTATCCTTGAAAATTTACAAAATAGGCAGAATAAAACTCCAACCTATTACAAAGCAAGACTAGAAAATACTATAGTAGTTTTGTTCACAACTGCTGTAATCACTACAGCTACTACAAAAGGGTTAAACAAAATCTACCCTTACTCAATCATATTGCTAGTTAGAATATATAATGAGGTCTGTAACTACTCAACCACTTTAATGCGCACCTCTTCATGAGACACTGACAAATCCCCAAGGCAAATTTTGACACACTCTAATAAGAAGAGGAAGCACCTGCACAAAGAATCAAAGGAGATGTTTGTTACTCTCCTTGATAAAGTATATTTTAACAATGCATGACTAGGTTCAATCAATTAACACAGCAACATGCATGTAATAGAAAGAGAAACATCAATAAATGTGATAAAAGGGCAGTTACATTAACAACACATGGTACATTCAAACATTAACATTCTCTGAAAGTTCTTGATTTCAGTTCCAAATTAATAATATCACATATGGTTCATTCCAGATGTAAGGTTGCTACTACGTTATATCGAACCAATAGCCCTATGCTATTTCCATTCTATAAAATGTCTCACAAAACTCGGACAATCCTGTTACTACCAGTGAGAACCACTAAAAACACCCAATACTCAGCATGACCCGAACTTGACAGTCCCTAAAGGCTGGAAAAGAATAATATACCTGGACTGAGTTGAATAATTGAGATTTGGGGTATATATCACTTCATCCAAAGCAGGTCCCTAACAAAGATATATATTTAATTAATTTCATTCAGAAAATAACTTGTAAATTTCAGACAAGTTTCAAAGTTTCACCTTTTCGCAAGAGTAAGAAAGACGCTCCTCTGCTTCTAGCTCCGTCAATAATCTCTGACCCCAAGTTTCAACAGCTAAATTCACAGCTTCCTCAGCTAACTTGGTCTTTTCATTGGACAGTTTGCATGGAAATAGCTTTTCATTAACTTGAAAAAAAACATTCTGAGTTTCAAGATGATAAAATCATTGAAAATTGCAAGTCTGCCATATCTAAACTTCCCTAGCTAAAATAAAAATCATCTACGTATCAAGATCAAAGACCAAGCACACCTTCTAGGACTTTTTCGGCAGAAGTTTTTTCACTGAGTCCTTCAGTTAGTTTTACAACTCTGCAAGAATATTATAACAAAATGAAATGTGGTTAGAACCTTAGTAAAGAAAACCTGCAGGATGCTCAAAAATATAAATTCTTAACTGCCGGAATCTAAGGTATGTAACTCATATATATAAACGGCTTCTTCTCTCTAGAGTACGCTAGCCTTAATACTCTAAAGTAGAATAGAAGTCATAATATTGAATTAATAGTATTCAATACATAACATTAACTCCTTCAACTCTCGTGTGTAAAACAGAACAGGACATCTCATGTGTAAGTAAATATTTACAGAGAAACCAACTATTATGAAGCTCAGGTGTTACCTTGGCATAAGCATCTCACGCAACCTCACCATAAATTCTGCATTCCCACCAAGGATTATGTCTGTTCCTCGACCTGCCATATTGGTTACAATATTAACTGCCCCTAGACGACCGCTTTGTGCCACAATTTCGAGATAAAAGTACAAGTAAAGAATTAAATTCACACAATTTTCATTAAATTATTTAATTCCATTTCAAACTCCCCCAGTAATCAACTTAAACCAAAAGGATAAATGAGACCACACCTTATGGGGAATGCCAACTTCTTGCAAATGCTCAGACAATGAATCACTCTGCTCAACACTAGTTGTGCCAACAAGTACAGGGCGACCTGTTTTGTGCATTCTAGAAATCATGTTCCGTGGTTTCAGTAATCACATACATAATTTGTGAGGGCCAATAGTAAATTCATCTATTATTACCAGAGTCTTGATAAGTTCAAACTGAAAACCAGTATTCACCACCATATGAATATTGCCTGAGAAGATGATAAAAATAGATACATATGAGTCAACTGACCTCAGATTCAACCTTCCTTTTGTCTACATAGAAGAAAGCTGAGTTCAGAGTAACTATCGCAAAGGCATGAACAACTGGACCTTAATCAACATCAGTCCCACAAATATTATACAAGCAGCAAACCTGCAGAGTCATGGCAAAATCAAAACCATATCTCTGTATCCTATGATGAAGTGATTAAAGTTATACAAAACAGAAACAAAGTAAACACACAGAAACAAAGTAAATATATTAATGTATTTACACAGAGGACACACAGGACACACACACACAGGACATAATGTATATATTAAGATAGCAACTTTCAAAAACTTACCTTGCACCATTATATTTTGGGTGCCCAAAGAAACCCCAGCAACTACCTGAGAGAAATTCACACTATCAAACACAGCAAGAATTCAAGATACCGAATCGAATTCAAGATACCCATTCCACCAGGTCAATACAATGAAAAACTTCAGTGCTATGCGCCATAAGAACTGTAAAAATTAATCACAAAATTACTTCCGTTTCTCAATTTTAAAGCAAACCAGCAAAGCTTTAAATAAAATACCAGTAAATTTGAAGGTCAAGTCGGAAATGCAAGCCACCACGGGTTCTGATATCTCCATGCCCCTTCTCTTCGCTGCTTGGAGAACTATAATTGAAAACTGAGAAAAAAACCAGAAACGAAATCAAAAGCCGTCGAATTAATGAGTGTGAAGATTTTAGTACCTTCGGCATCAGCAATAGAGATGGTGGAAAGCTGAATCGATCTCTGAGAACCTCGCTCACTGGGTCGTCTTCTTCTCTCTCCATTTTCCTCTCTTTCTTCTGATTTTCTTCTTCTCGGACCTCGACCCGGTTTCACCGTCGGATCCGGATTCCCGTCGCTTCCTGCGTCGGGCGCGTTTCCTCTCCCGCCACTCCGCCTTCTGTTGGACGAGAAGCACCAACTTGCGGCCAGAGAGAGCTTGCCCGCAGAGGCGATGGCGCCGGTGAGGGGACGGAGGTGGTTAATGAGGGAGAGACAGTAGCCATGGAAATAGAGCATGAGGGGAAGGAGGCAAGAGTGAGAGAGAATGAGCTCAGGTCAGAGAGCGTCGAAGGAGGTGCTGGTGTCAATCGTAGTCAAAGTGAGAGTTAGGGTTTCGAGTGAAAAAATAACAAGTGTGGGGGGAATGAAATTTTTAGTCCCCGCGTTTCTCAAAAGTTTCAAACTTAGTCCCTCCGCGTTTTTTCAAAATTTTTGAACGAGACTTTACACATCGGTTAATTTAACGACCGATGTTTATGATCACAATAGAAATCGATATTTCATAAACCGATGTTAGGATGTATTTTTTACATCGCGTGCAATTCCGACCGATTTAATAGTGGTGATGTCTGATGGCATAATTCTAGTAGTGTATATTGCAGGTACGCCTCAAATTCATCTTCTGATAACTAGATGCAAAGTCCTAAAGGTCGCGAATCAATAGAACTTTAACATAAGCAACAATTCAAGCAGAGATTAAGAATTTATCAAAAAGAAACTATTAATCCATCAATTGAATATCAAAACATGTAAACAATCATGCTAGGGCCTCATCCTAGCCCTAGAAAAGAGGTTTAGCTATTCATGTTCAAAGAAAACATAATAGAAAATCTTAAAAACATAAAGAACTTATTAAATGGAGATGGAAGGTGAACACGTGATGGCAGCAGCTTTCTTTGATGAAAATCTGATATTGAATGGTACTTCTCCATCTTGACACATTCTCCTTTTATAAGATGCAACTTTTCCTTCTTGCTTTAGGCCTTTGGAACTCCTTAATAACTTAGCACAAAAGAAGGTTATGTGGCACTTCTAAAATTCCAAGGAAACATATGTTAGGCTCTCAGACGGTCCATAATGCTATATCAATTTTCCCAGAATTTTGCTAAGTCATTCAGGCCTTGAAAACTCGAGCTCTTAGAAACACATCACAGATTCGCGTATCGACTGGACTGTCTGTACTTAAACTGCCATATCTCCCTCTAGGGATATCGAAATCACGAACCGTAAAATTCTCCAGAAACTAGACATTCGGGGCTTTTCGTGCATATAAGGCTCTTTTTCTGGTTGTCTCTGGATCAGTACAGTTTAATCCTCAAAGTTAGCTGTTCTGCAGAGGCTGCTTCAGTTTTTAGGATTGCAAAGCACCCTTCAATCCTTTTCCTCTCTTTTTGCTTCTTTTTCTCATCCTTGCTCTTCATACCTATAAAAATACTAACATAAGTAAATGAACCATAAACAAGGAGAACTAGACATAAATATCAAGATTAAGAGGCATAACAAATTAGGAAAATATGAGCACATCAAATACCCCCAAACATAGTCTGTGCTAGTCCTCGAGCAAAACAAGAATAGAAACTAATGACTAACTAGAACAAACACACAAGAATAAAGAAAAGTTCCTAATCCTTCCAATCACCTCAGAGAATCAATCTCAAACTTATAGCTTCCGAATAACAACATTCATCAAAACAGGTCCATAAGAATTTTCAATCGAGTGCTAATAAATTCCGATAACAACCATGCTTGTGTAGACAACCATAAATCAATACAAATTTCCACAATCCAAATAGACACATGAAAATCAGCTTCAACCTTCAAATCTCACCAAGGATTTCACTCAGAATAAAGCGCTCAGATTTTCTGGGTAATTCTACTCACTCATGTTTATGTGAGACAAAGGATATATAAAAGCAAAATAGCTCACATAAATGTTAAGATGGAAAGGCTTTTTCTGGAAAATAAAAATAAAGAATGATCTCATGCAAGAATATATATCACTTGAATTATAGAATTGCCCCATAGGCTCACATCTTTGACTCATCTCCACAAATTGCCTCACACTTTTCCTAGGATCATAAAGGTCTTTGTTCCGGTTGTAATGGGGCTAAGGGTTTTGGCTAAAAGAAACGAAAGATAAAGGAATTCAAAGGTTCTAAGAAATCAATAGAGCAAAAATAAGTCGAGACTTAAGATCCCCGAATTCTCATAGTTGTTACACTTTTACTTCTCAAAAGAACGACACAAGGAAGGCCAAATTTCATTGTGTTGGACCTTGGCTTCAATCTAACCTCCTTATACTCCAAAAGTCTTCATGAAAACTTCAAGACATAGCTCTAACGTTTGTGATTCTCAATACTTTAGTCTTCTGAATTTTCTGTAATTTTTTTTTTCCCACACCATTGAACAATGAAGACAATCAGCACCATAAACTCCAAGTTTCAAATCTTACTTCTTGGTACCACGTCAACTTCCTCTATTTTAACACAATTGAAGATGATGAATTTTAGGGTTTTGAAAAACAAAATTGGGGGTTTATAAATTCTAGGGTTTCTGGGTTGTGGAAGGATGTATTTGATTATGGTTTCGGGTTTAGGGATGGTAATAGCTTCTAGGTGGTTTCTATTGGTGTGGTGATGGTTTCGAGTCCTAGGGTTTGATTAAAAATTGGGGCTATGCTATGCTTTATGGCTTTCTGGATTTCGAGATGGAAGCTTTGTGGTATTGCGTTGTAATTAAGACTGTAAGAGTGTGTGAGTGTTAATTAAATCACATTTGCAGTTAGTGGTGGTTGAATTTGCTGGGTTGGCTTTTAATACTTTCCAGGTTGTGAATGGAGGTGGGACTTTGGCTTTTAATATGAGCTGTTTATGTCTATATCTTTGTTGTGGTCCTAGTATGTAGTAAAGAAAGAATCCCCTTTGTCTTTGTCTCCCATGTGTGAAGAATGTGTTCTGTAAAGGGTTTCTGTTTGGGTTGTAGCTGTTGATTGAGACTGTTTTGATTGACTAACTGCATGGACTAAGCTATTTTTCATTGACCAACTGCGTTGCCTTACTATTTTTCATTGACTATATGCATTGACCAAGTGTTTTTCATTGACAATATGCATTGACTAACTGTTTTACATCGTTGAATTTGCAGCTCATCCCGACTACTTTACGCTGAAAGTGTATCATGGAGGGTGCTTTAGGCAGGGCACATATGTTGTTGGGAAGGTTGATTTTTATGACAATGTAGACAATGACAAGATGTCCCTTGTGGAGGTAGACAACATGGTTAAGCAGCTCAATCCAGCTTATAAAGAGCAACGGATCGATTATTGGTATAGATGCGGTGATGAAGATGATGAGTTGATGAAGCTGGAAACAGATCAAGATGTGATGATCATTATGTGTATTGCAGTTCCTCATTTTAGGTTATTGATTCTGTATTTAGACCATATGGAGCTTAAAAGGGTGTTTGGGGAAGAGGATGAAGACATGTTCGTGTTTGACGATTTCTTTTTGAGTCAAAAGGCAGCTCTGGGGTCGTGATCGAAGAACTACCAGATGAACCAAGGAAGACTTCAAGTGTGGTGATTAAAGAGATACCAGATGAACCAATACGGGGCAGTAGCAAAGGGGTTGTGATAAAGGAGGTGGATCTCGAACATGTACCTACACAAGCAAGCACTGCTTGTAGTCTTCTTCCAAAGGATAAGGGAAAACATAAACTATTGGAGTATACTCCAATTAGTAACCATCAGTCGAGTGGAAGAGACATGTCAAGTGGTAGAGGGCCAAGTAGTGGTGTAGGTCAGTCCTATGTTGGAGGACAATCAAGTGGTTTAGGTATAAGTAGTGGTATAGGTCAGTCATATGTTGGAGGACAATCAAGTGGTTTAGGTCTAAGTAGTGGTGTAGATAATGACAGTTATGGTCTACAAGATGTGGATATCGATTACTTAGATGCAATGCAATCTTTTGGTGGTTTGGGAGATAATGAAGAGGAAGGAGGCAGTGAAGATGAGTTTTCTAATGAAGATGGTAGTAAGGATGGTGATTATGACCCTTGTGTTGATGAGGAGGAGTATGCTGAGTATGGGGATGATGATGATAATGATGCATGGATGGAGGATGTTATGCATGAAGAGACTGCACAAGGAACAGTGAATAAGGGTTTAGGACAGAGTACTCAAAGGCAAAGGGTGCAAGAAGAAGTGAGAGAGTTTGTTGATAATGAGGACATGTTTGGGTATGAGGATTCAGATGATGATAGGATGGGTTTTACCAACAATTCTGATGGGGAACTTGAGGATGGTGGTCTTGAGTTCAATCCCAAAGTGGACATGAAGAATCCAGTTTTTAAGTTGAAACAGAAGTTTGCCACAATCCAGGTCTTGAGGGATGCATTGAGGGAGCATGCTATTAAAGGTGGCTAGGAGTATGTATTTATCAAGAATGATAAGACAAGGCTTAGAGTTGTGTGCAAGGAGGATAATTGTCCCTTCTTTCTGTTTGCTTCTAAAATGTAGCATGAGAGCACTCTCATGATCAAGTCCTATGAGCCTACACATAAGTGCACAGGGAAGTTCAACAACAACATGGTTAAGCTAAGATTTCTGACAGCAAGGTTTAAGGATCATATTGCTGTTAATGAGGATGTGAAGCCAGGTATGTGGTTTAGTTTCTAATTTTAACATTTGTGTTTAATACTTTAAGTTGTGCATTGATCAGTTGTGTTTCTTAGTGTAACTTATGTGTACTGTTTGATATTGCAGAATCTCTTGCTAAGACCATGTCAGCAAGTATTAGAGCACGGGTTTCGAAGTCCATGGCATATAGAGCTAAAAGGGTTGCTCTATTGGAAGTTGAAGGTAGCATAAAGGAGCAATATGCACGGCTGGGTGATTATGGGAGGGAGCTTCAGAGGGTTGACTCAGCCATAACCCTAGTTAGTAAAAAACGGGACGCGTATAATTCGGCAAAGAAACGTACGTGTATTATTCAGTTTACCTAGTCTAACGATACGGTCAAATATTTGGTAAAAAAAACGCGATACGGCAAATTTATAAGTTTGAATTATACGTGTATAATTCGGCAAGTAATAGAAAAAACGGGTTCAAAAATACGGATATATAAAACACTATTTTTGTAAGAAAATAACTAATAATGTACTCTAAACTCTTGCTTTATTTTATATCATTTATGATATGTGATAAAACATGAAAAAAAGGATATGGCACCCAAGTAAAATATAATCAGGCGCTTGAATTACAATAAGCTATAAAGAAGTTTTTCTTTAATTATACGCATACTGAAGTTTTATACGCGTTTTAATTAACTAGCGCTTTAATTTTTTTTTCAAATTCCAAGTATTTTTACTCCGTATAAAACGGATACGTGTATAAAACGTGTTTTAAAAGGTCGAACTCAATAATACGCGAAAAAACCCGAGTCTACAATTTCAATACGCCGTACTGAAGTTTTTTTTCAATTATACGCGTATTGAAGTTTTATACACGTTTAATACTCGTATTAACTAACTAGGGCCATAACTATTGACATTAAGTGCAGTTTCCCCGAGGGTAGCAAGAGACATGTCTTCAAACGAATGTATATTTGCTTGGGTGCACTGAAGAGTGGCTTTAAGACAGGTTGTAGATCTATAATTGGATTGGATGGTGCACATCTGAAGGGACCTTTTGGGGGGCAATTGTTGATAGATGTTGGTGTTGATGCTAATAACACATCATGGATGGTGGCATGGGCAATGGTTGAGTTGGAAACAAAAGATGCATGGATCTGGTTCTTGGAGTTATTGGTCAAGGATCTGAGCATTGAACATGAAGGGAGGGGTTGGGTCTTTATAAGTGATAAGCAGAAAGGTTTGATACCAGCTTTTGAAGAGGTTGTCCCAAGGCCTCATAGCAGATTTTGTGTGAGGCACATGTGGACAAACTTCACAAAGCTTTTTCCTGGAAAGGTCATGAAGGATCGGATGTGGGCTTGTGCAAAGGCAACCACATTGCCTTATTTTCAGAAAGAAATGGATGAGATGCAAAGCCTAGATGATGATGCTTACAAGTTAATGACAGGTAGTTCAATATTTTTGTGTTTCCATGTTCCTTTGTTCTTTAAAAATAGTGATCATTAACCCTAAACTAATTGCCCATGCTGCAGCACCCGAGAGACTAGCTAGACATTGGTGCAGAGCTTTCTTCAGCGCAGATGTAAACTGTGACATCATGATAAACAACATTTGTGAGAGCTTCAATGGCTGGATTTTGGAGGCTAGGGGTAAGCCCCCTGTGACCATGTTTGAAGAGTTAAGGGTAAAACTAATGAAGAGGATTACTGTGAGAAAGGGAAAAATGGAAGCTTACCATGGAAATATCTGTCCCAAGCCTAGGGCTGTTATAGAGAAGAACAAGGAGAAGGCTGTTGTGGACTGCATTGCAACCTTCAATGGTGTAGACATTGCTGAGGTTGAGAATATTGAGGGCTCGAAGAATGTGGTGAACCTTGTGTTGAGGACATGCACTTGCAGGAGGTGAGACTTGACTGGAATCCCCTGCAAGCATGCTATTTCTGCCATATACATGAAGAGGGAAGACCCAGATGACTATGTGGCACCATGCTACCTCAAGAAGACCTATATGAGCATATATAGCAACCTGATCCAGCCTGTAAATAGCATGGACCTATGGTTTAGAGGTGAAGATACACCTATCTTACCACCTCAATATTCAAGGCAACCTGGACACCCAAAAACAAAAAGAATCAAGGATGCCTCAGAAAAGGTCACAGATGGAGGTGTTAAACTCGGAAGGGTACAAAGATCATTACGGTGTAGCAATTGTCAACAGGTTGGTCATAATGTAAAGACATGTCAAAGACATCTGCCCCCAAAGGAAAAGAAGGCCGCAACAATGAATAAGAAGAGGAAGCACAATGAGGAAGGAGGTACATCCCAAAATCAGGTAAGAAGTTGTGATTTCAGTCATGTATTTGTGGTTTCAAATGTGGTTCCATTTGCAATTAACATGCTTATTATTTGTTGCAGTCCAAGAAGGCAAATAAACAGTCCTTCACCAAGAATGAATTGAGGCAGAAAGCAAAAGAGAGGGCAGAGTACCAAAGGGTAACATTACACTCTCCTGTTCTAGATGGATATGAATTTATATGTACTGCTTTTCTTTTTAAAACTCTACTCATATACTTGTACTGCCATAATGTGTATGTGTCCAGAAAAAGATGGCTGCCTTGAAGGCATCGAGGTTGGAAGCAAATAGGTCTGCCCCAAAGCCATCAAGGGCTAAACAAACTACATCTGCTAAGCAAAGTTCAAGGGCTGTACCAGCTGCATCTGCCCCACCTTCTTCAAGGCTTGTGCAAGCTGCATCTGCCCCATCAAGTTCAAGGCCTGTCCAGCCTTCTAAGGCATCAAGGAAGCAGGATGCAACAGCCACAAGGTCATCTCAAAGGATCCGGCAAAACTCAGGTAAAGGAAATTAGTGTGGAAAGTTCTAAAAGACCTTAGCAAGCACAAGAACACAATTTTGGGCATCCTCTTTTTGTGCAACCTTATGCTGTGACATTTGGTTGCTAGCTCTAATCTTTTGACAAGATGATTAGTGCTATCTTTAATTTAGGGTTTAGGAGTACTTGAACAATGGTTGAGGATGTAATGCTCCAATTTGTATTTTTTGGTGAATTTGGGCACTGTTTATTAGCTTGGTATTGCAGCAAAAACTATGTATTTTGAGTTAATCATGAATGTAGGTGAATGGTTGCTTGGTTGCTATGTATTTCATCGTCAATTTATGCTATTTCAATTAGTGGATGCTTGGTTGGGTTATTATTTGCAGAAAACTAGCATGTACTTGGGTTCTGATTTGTGCTCCCAAAGAGAGGTCAGAGGTGATTTGGGGATTTGGAGGCAATCATTGACATGTATGGAGGTATCTGGATTTTATATGATGCTAATAAAGTAAATGTTTCTTATGTGGATAGTAATATTCAATCTCTTACCGTCAAAATCACTGGATTTGGTGTCATCGATTGGATTCTTACTGCTATCTATGCAAGCCCCAGATGCACTACTGCTAGGGATATCCTCTGGCAGCACCTCATCAAGCTTGTAACTTGTGCAATTGTTAATTAAGCCTTTTGTTTTGTGCTCAGCTTAATTAAACCTTCCATTAAGTCTTATTCATCACCCAGAGCGTCTCTCTCTAAAAACTAGAGAGAGAAAACAGATCTGAGAAAAACTCATCTCCCTCCCCCTTCTCTCTTGCCTTGATCTTGATCCCTCCGGATCTAGATTGTTGGCTTGACAGTTGGGGGCGGCCTCTAGTGTTCTGGCCTCTCCTTTCTCAGTTCCTCTTTCTTTCATCCTTTTCACTAGCTTCTCTCTCACCCCTGTGGTGAACTACACCCATCTTGTGGTGATTTTCTGGCTTATGTCCAGCTCTAGAGGACTTTGTTCCTCCCTTCTTTGCCGATCAACCCAAAAAATTTTCAGATCCAAAAAACTCCATGATTCCCCTCACCCATCACCTCACACCAACTCCCCTGCTTCTACCAATGACCTTCTCCATGAAGGATTTCGTGGCTACTGCTCTAAAGTGAGAATCACTTACCGATTGGATTATGGGTGCTCACGCATGGGTGTTCCACCCCCCATTATCCGCGGGTTTTTTTCTTTGTTACTGGCTTTTGTCCCTTCTCGGTGGCTTTCTCTCCTTCCCGGTTTAAGTCTCTCTGGTGGAGATGCGCGAGTCAGTGTGTGGTGTTGGTTCCTTTCTCTCATCCCCTTTATGTTGGTTTTGACTGGATTTGCTTTTTGGGTTTGTTCTGGCAACGGCTATTCGGCACTCATCACTTCGATTCAGCACTTCTCGCATCCTCTTGGCTTCTGGTGCGACTGCAGCGGCTGCTGTGCGGAAGCTTTTGGGAGGCGGCGGCTGTGTTTGTGTTTGGAGTTGATGTATTTTAATTTTTAGGGTTACACTCTGTTGCATGTCCATGTGGATTATGGTTGAGTTGTAATTTTCCTTATTGGGTTTATTTGTACTTGGGCTTTGTTTTGGGCTCCTGCCATTGAGTTTACTCTCAGTGGTATTTATTAATGAAGTTTCATTGATTTCCAAAAAGGGATATCCTCTGGAATCATCTTTCTTAGTTCTCAGTTTCTAATACTTGTCCTTGGCTTGTTATCGGAGATTTCAATGAATTAGTAAGCAGCGCTGATAAGTTTGGTGGCTCTTTAGTTGGTCGCTTTGGAGGATTAAGAGACTGGGTCAACAGATGTGCCATGGTGGATTTGGGATATCAAGGTCCTGACTCCTGACTACACTTGGGTCGGTGGTAGAATCAAAGAAAGATTAGATAGAGGTTTTTGTAATGCAGATTGGAGGATGGCTTTTCTTGATGCATTTATCCAACATCTAACCAGATTAAAATCTGATCATTCCCTGTTTTGTTACAGCTTTTTTCAGGCGTGTCTTTGAATGCTTCCTTGAGGCCGTTCAGATTTCAAGCTATGTGGATGAGCCATGACTCCATGAGCATTATAACGACTTTGTTCGAGATCATTGGGAGGGAGATAGAGGTGACTTACTCAGTAAACTCGGGCATTTATCAAATGCTTTCAAGGAGTGGAATCTCAATGTGTTTGGTAATGTCTTCAGGAAGAAAAAAAGATTATTAGCCAGGCTTAATGGTATCTAGAAAGCTCTTGCCAGAGATCACAACCCTTTCTTGGTAAATCTTGAGAACCAGCTTACTAAAGATTATGAAGTGATAAGAGATCAGGAAGCTCTTCTATGGCAGTAGAAATCTCGAGATAAATGGTTGAAGGATGGGGATAAGAACACTAAGTTTTTCCATTTGACTACCTTGGTTAGGAGAAGAAGAAATAAAATTGAGGGTCTTCTCAATGGAAAGGGTGTGCTTTGTACTGATGCTCCTACCATGAAAAACATTGCTACTGAATTTTTTAAAAATTTATTTACTCAAGCTCATATCAGGGACTCCAGGTTCATCTTTCCTTGTCTTTTTCCTATGTTAGAAGATCATGATTTACTCTGGCTCAAGAGGTCTATTTCTGAGACTGAGGTTAAATGTGCTCTCTTTGGGATTGGTGGTCTTAAAACCCCTGGAGTCGATGGATTTCCTACTGTTTTTTACCAGAAACATTGGGATCTTTGTGCCACTGAAATTGTCCATCTGGTTAAGGATTCTTTTATTTGTGGTGTTCTCCTTGCAGGTTTGAATCATACTCTCTTAGCCCTTGTTCCTAAGGTAGCTAGCTCCCAAAGTATGGCATTCTTTCGACCTATCAGCTTGTGCAATACCATCTATAAAGTCATATCAAAGGTCTTGGTTGCCAGGATCAGGCCTTTCTTGAAAAAATTGATTAGCCCCAACCAGGTAAGCTTTGTACCTGGTAGACACATTTCTGATAACATAATTATAGCTCAGGAAGTCTTACATAAAATTCCATCATTCTCATGGTGCCAAAGGTTTTCTTGCTTGGAAAATTGATCTCTCCAAAGCCTATGATAGATTGAATTGGCAGTTTATTGAGGATGTCCTCCATGAAGCGTAAATTCCCATTGAAGTAATTAAGCTTATTATGAATTGTGTAACAACTACTAGCTTCCAGGTTTGTCTTAATGGGGAATTAACCGAATCTTTCACTGCTTCTAGAGGGATAAGACAAGGGGATCCTCTATCCCCTTATTTATTTGTTCTTTGCATGGAAAAGCTATCTCATTTGATAAGTTCTGCTGTGGAAGTTGGTCAGTGGAAGCCTGTTAGAGCTTCAAGCTCTGGCCCTTCCATTTCACATTTGTTTTTTGCAGATGATTTGATCTTATATGCGGAAGCTAGCTGTAAGCAAGCTATAGTTTTAAAGAAATGTTTGGATCTTTTTTGTGATTTATCTAGTCAAGAAGTCAATTTCGATAAGTCTGTGATTTTCTGCTCTCCTAATGTTGACCAACATACAGCTGCTGCTATTAGTCATGTCTGTGGATCCACTTTGACAAAAGATATGAGTAGGTATCTTGGAATGCCTCTTATCCATTCTAGGGTGACAAAACATACGTATGCTGCTATGGTTGACAAGGTTCAGGGCAGGCTTGCAGGTTGGAAAAGTAGGGTTCTCAGTACGGCAGGGAGACTAACTTTGATCCAATCAGTATGCTCTACCATTCCTGTTTACACTATGCAAATCACTAGAATTCCTTCCTTCACTTGTGATGCCTTGGATAAATTGAATCGTGATTTCTTATGGGGCGATACCACTGGGAAAAAGAAGATTCATCTAGCTAATTGGGATCTTGTTTGCAGGCCCAAAGATTGTGGTGGTTTAGATATTAAGAAAGCCAAGATGATGAATCAAGCCATGCTTGCAAAAGCTAGCTGGAGATTGCTGCAAAATGATAATGGTTTATGGAGTAAAGTACTTCACCATAAATATATAAAGCAGAAGTGTTTCCTGGATAACAACTATAAAGCTCCTCCAGATTGCTCTAATACTTAGCGGAGTATTGTCTTTGGAGCTCAACTCCTCAAAATTGGTGTTATGTGGCGCATTGGTGATGGGAATTCGGTCAAGTTTTGGACAGACAAATGGCTCCCTGGAGGTACTCTTCTGGAATATATTGATAATCAAAATAATCTTGATTTGCAGCTCAAAGTTAATGATGTTTGGTCTAACTCGGGTTGGAATATTGATTTTCTTCACTCCCATTTTGAGTATGAAATTGTCAACCAAATTAATAGCATTCCGTTTGGTTTTCCTGGAAGTGGTCCTGATAAATTGATTTGGGGTGCTTCGTCAAATGGCCAGTTCAGTGTTAAATCTGCTTACTCCACCTTGGTAAATGAATTTGAGTTTCTTCCTTATACTTGGCAGTTTATATGGAGACTTGCTATTCCTCCCAAGATGAAAACGTTTGCTTGGCTGTTGTCCCATGGCAAAGTGCTGACCAATATGGAAAGGGTTAAAAGAAGGTTGACTCTTGATCCCTTGTGTCCTATTTGTCACCAACATCCTGAAAGTATCCTCCATTTACTTAGAGATTGTCCTAGAGCTTCTGAAATTTGGAACAGGATTATTTGCATTGAGAAGATTCAGAGAGCCAGGACTGTTAATTGGGTCAGTTGGTTTAAGGCCAATGCTCTGTGCAATGAAGACTGCTATAATGGCTTAAAATGGAGTAGTGTTTTTCTTTTCACATGCTGGTATATTTGGAAGTGGAGGAACAAAAGTATTTTTGATACTAACTTCCTGATGCCCTTTAACCCTACTAAAATCTTAATTGATGCAGCTACTGATTGGTTCAAAGTTCAATGTGTTACTGCTGCTCTTAATCATAGTACCACTATTGCGGTGCAGTGGTCTAAACTTGACTTGGATTGGCTCAAGTTAAATGTGGATGGAGCTAGAAATAGGTCTGGTAATATTGGAGCAGGTGGTGTGCTCAAAGACCACCATGGAAATTGGATTATGGGTTTTTATGCCAATCTTGGTACTAGTTCAGTTATCGTTGCTGAAGCGTGGGGCCTCCTTCTTGGACTTAAGATGGCCTCCCAACAAACAAGGGGCAAGATTGTAGTTGAATGTGATTCAGAGATGCTTGTTAATCTTATGGCTAATGGGGTTGATGATCTTCATCCTCTCAAACCTATTCCGAGCAGTTGTAGAATTCTCATGGAACTTCTTCAGCAATGCACTATTCGCCATTGTTACCGTGAAATGAATATGGTCGCGGATGGGCTCTCTAAGTGTGGGTTGGCGACTAACATTGGGATTCATTTCCTTGAATCTCCTCCTCCACAAGTCATTGACGATTACCTTGATGATTTGTGTGCAGTTACCAGAAATAGGAATGTCTCAGTTATTTGTTAAACTGTCTCCTTTGTTTTTTGGGTCTTTCTAGACCCCCATGTAACCAAAAAAAAAATTTGACATGTATGGAGGGGAAAAAATGGAAAAACCAGCTAAGGGTAAATTGGACTTTTTACCCATCAAATGGAATGCAAATCTGCTGAGTTGGCATACAAATTTCAGCCACGTTAGCAAGATAACCGAGCTTCTGACGGAGATTGGACGGTGAGGACCGATTGGGTGAAATTGGAGAGTTTATGGACTTTTAAGGTGAAATTGGAAGGTGAAGGACTGAAACGTCGACTCCCTAAAAGTATAGGGAGTAAACAGTATTTTGTCCAAAAATAAACTATGGCCTCGTTTGGTTCGAGGAAAGGAAATCAATTCTTTAGAAAACCTCATGGAAAAAGGAAAATAAATTTCCCACTAGCTTTCCTTTCTGCTGTTTGGAAAGATTGAGAAAGCAACGAGAAAAGATATGTTTGTTTCTATTTTAGTGTTTGGTTTGTGTAAGGAAAGGAAACTAAATTATACTAATATTTCATTTATATCCTCATTTCCTTGTGCACACCAAACGTAGGAAATGAGTACATTTCCTTTCCCAAGTCCTTAATTCCGTGAACTAAACGAGGCTTATGTTTCTCAATAATCACCTGGACGATACTGTCAAGAAAAAAAAAAAACTAATTGATTAGCAAAATCAGAACAACCCTCACACACAACAAGCCAAAAAAGAGAGAAAGAGAAAAGCCAAAAATCCAACTCCATCTCCTTGATAAAGCCCTTAATATACTTGGATTGATGCGAGAGTTGCTTGAAAACAACAAAGAACCATCTTTAGAGTTCAACCCGTACGTAGTGATCTTGATCGCACACTAGCTAGTAATACGAACAAAACATTGATAATCCGATTGGAGTTTTACTTGAAAACGAGTCCATGAATGGACTAGTAGGTTATTGGTGGTACAACTACACTTTAGCTAATATGAACACAAAACATTGGCAACTCGGTTAGAAGAAAACGGGTCAATTACTAGTTTTTTGAGCTTGAGTCATTAGCTTTGGCTCACCATTTTCAATGTTATAATATACTTAATACGTTGGCAGTTGAAGGGTATAAATGACCTTTCCGATACATTAGTCTAGACTTCAATCAATAAAACACTCAAGGAAAAGCCCAAGGGGAAGGCCCAAAACAGACCAAATACATAGCAACAAAAGAGAGGAAAAACCGATGAACAGGAGAAGGAAGGAGACCCTCAAAACAAACAAAAAAAATAAAAGAAATGAACAAAGAACTCATGGAGGACCAGGCAACCCATCACTTCTGAGGACACGTAAGAATTTGAGATTCGCCAGATTCTCATCAGTCATCCAGTCACGTTAGCTCAGCTCATCGCCTTTTGTCTTTCCCTTCACTTTATCCAAGTCTTCCCTGGATCCCTCTAACTTTTTTAACCGTTTCAATAAATAAATCCGAAAAATTAAATACAGAAAAAAAAAAAAAAAAACGCCAATTAGATACTTCCGGAAGGATCGAAAGGAAAGCGTGTATATAAAAGGAAATAATAAAATTCCCCCATTAAGAAAAAAATAGAGATATAAAAGTAAATACAAATTTAATGGAAATTTATATTTTCCTCGACTGAAACGGATTTATATATAAAATTGTCCAATAATGTATTACACAGTAAACCGACGAGGTGCTAAAGTAGAGGTCGTAACCCCCAAACCGAGTTTTTACGAATTAGGGCTCGCCGACTCGACTCGACTCTCCTCTCGATTCTCATCGCTTCGCATTCATTTTCCTCCGCTGAAATTGCTCTCAATCGATTGCCTGGGGTTCGAAATTGGAGTCGGATAAAATTAGGGTTTGGGATTCGCATCGGTTATTACGAGGCTTCGCGATTTCGATCGCGATTCGGGGCGAGACGACTTTCTGGTAAGTAATTTGATTCTGGAAAATCAGCTATTGGGTTTTGGATTTTTTTTGTGGTTTCAGTGTTGGATTCGAACATTGGAACTGTGGATTTGGGATTGGGGTTGGAAGGGAGAATGTTGAAATTTGGGGATAAATGCAATACCAGGTCGATGGGTTGGATTAGAAAATTTGGGGGTTTTGTTTGAAATTGATTGAATCGATGGAAATTATTGATTTTTAAGGTTTGATTGAAGTTCTTGGCGATTTTCCAGGTTACCCAGAATTTGTAACTGTTGATTTGGGCTAGAAATGCGGGGATATGATACGCAGGTAAGGAAATTTTCAATCTTTGGCTATCTGATCATTGTTTATATGACAGTTATTATGGTTTTTCTTTGATAAATTCAGTATTTACTGGTGTTTTTTTTTTTTTTCGTTTAGAGATTCGATCGACCAGTAGAGGAATATGATGATTATGAGTCCGAGGGGGATGGATATGGATACGAGGAGGAAGGAGATGAGTATGAAGATGAAGAGGAAGAGGAAGAAGAAGAAGCTCCAAAACCTACCAAGGAAGCATTGGAGTACCTTGAGTTGAGACAACGCTTGAAAGAACAAGTTCGAAGGCAGATGAAGAAGAAGGAAGGTGGTTCTCGGGCCAACTCCAGTGATAGAAAGAAGCTCCCCTATGATAAGTGAGTGATTACTATAACTATCATTTGTATGAGACAAAACTTTTACTTCCTTAGTTCATTGCTACTAAATACTTTAGGTCTTGCTGGTTCCTTTATTGAATTTATATATGTTTCGTGGTAGTTCATATGTATATTGAAGTAGCAAGCTATGGCTCTAAAATTGTTTGTGTATTCATGTCTGCTTATCCTGCAGTTTTGGATCGTTCTTTGGCCCTTCTCAACCAGTTATCGCTCAGAGAGTAATTCAAGAAAGCAAGTCGTTATTGGAAACCCAGCATCTGGCATCTAGGGCCACAAACTCTGTCCATCCTGTATGTACTGATAGCTTGTAGCATTACTTTCTCTCATCTGGTCTTTTTGTGATAGCCACGTACATGCTTCTTACTGCTTTTCAATTTACCCTTTCAATGGGTGCATTATGTAAACTCCTGTTATGTGGTACATTGTCATCGGGGAAAATGGAGGGCCAAGTCTAGATCTGTGAGATTTGCTGAACATGTATTTTTGTGTGTTTTTTCTTTATATGGGAGGAGCACGAGGTGTGATTACATGCATTTTTTTGAATTCTTTTCTTTAATTTTGGTATATTTGCATTTGGGACAATGGAGGAACTTCCATTTTTATTTTCCCAAGGGATGTAGAGTTTTTTTTTTTAATGCTTTTTAATAGAGGCATAGATTTGATTATGACTGTTTGACTTGTCTCTGTAGAACAAGAAGAGCTCTGGGTCTACCTCTGGTGGCTCTAAATCTGTTGCACATAACCCGAAACCCAAAGTAATTAATGAGGTATGGGAGCATATTGTTTTATTTTATCTTTTAAAGTCCTTTTCATCAGCTTAATACATGTTAATGAGTTTTCGGGTATTTGCAGCAAAAAAATAAACTCCAAAAGCTTAAAGACACTAGAGATTACTCATTTTTATTATCTGAAGATGCGGAGCTTCCTGCTCCTGCAAAGGATCGTCCCCCTCGAAGTGACTTTGCTCTGAAGTCTGGTAATTTCTTATCTTCTACGCCACTTTTTATCTATGGTGTTTGAAACCTCTGTTTCCATTGGATCTTATACAGATTTTTTTTTATCTGATGTGAAGAGGTGCGATCAAGTCAAACAATGGCAAAAAGTAAACAACCTTTGGCAAATAATGGTAGACCTGTCCATGGTGGTCATGATAATGGTAGACCTGTCCATGGTGGTCATGAGAATGGTAGATCTGTTCATGGCAGTCGTGAGAATGGGAGACCTGTTCATGGCAGTCGTGAGAATGGGAGACCTGTTCAGGGCAGTCGTGAGAATGGGAGACCTGTTCAGGGCAGTCGTGAGAATGGGAGACCTGTTCAGGGCAGTCGTGAGAATGGGAGACCTGTTCAAGGCAGTCGTGAGAATGGGAGACCTGTCCAGTCTGGTCGTGATGAAAGGAAAGCGGTTCCTACTAATGGACATATGCATTCTAAAGTTGGGTCCAATAGGCCAAGTTCTGCCAGTAGCCGACCTGGTTCAACATCAATGGACTCTAGAAAACAACTTGGTAGCAACAATGCAAATGGGCCTGGCCGGCCTCTAGGGCCAAAAGGTCTGCCTTCAAAGATGCCTGCTTCTACCACAGAGAGGAGGGCTTCCGCACCAGGTTTGAAGAATTCCCTGTCTTCTTTGCAGAAAGCACCCTCTTCAAAGTTGCAGTCATCTGTTCAGAGGCAGCCAGTACAGCAAAGAAAAGAAGTACGAGAACCTTCTAAGCCCAATATGTTATCAAAACAGTCCACGGGATTGTCAAAACCTCAGGTCTAAGATTTTCCCATCTGCTACATATTTTGTTTGCATGGTCAATTGTTATATATGCCTTATATCTGACTTCCATGGATTTTAGCAGATCCACAAGCCACAAATGCATAAGCAAATCCCATCACGTCCTATGTCACAAGAGTATCGTCCCAAAAAAAGGCCTGCAAGCAGGTTTGCAGATGATGAGTATGACCCTGAATCGGGGGATATTAGTAGTATGATCAGAAACATGTTTGGGTAAGAGTTGTTATTATCATTGTTATTATCATTATTTTCATAATTTATAATTTCTAAATGATTTGAAATGGTTGGGTCTTCAAAATTCATTTTTGGTTAAGTATTCCTTGCCTGGTGATGCAATTTAGCTCCTTTTGGTAGTTTTCACTGTTGATCACGAACAATCACAATCTGCACCAAATTTTATATGCTTTTATGTCATTGTGCTAAGTAGAATATAAAGTTTACTTTTGTAATGACGATATTACATTCTTTATATTTACGATAAGTTACTGTAATTTGATTTAGATGCTGGATTCTTTGCAAGTTCATTTGGGGAGATGAAAAATTGTCTTGCTTATCAAAAAAATTTAACGTAGTGGAAGATGTCATTGGATTTTAGTTTGAAACCTTGGTTGTTGAGGAGTTATTATTTCATATCTGAATAGCAATCTGAAATTTTTGCAGTTACAATCCAAATAAGTTTGCTGATGACGATGACGTTAGTGACATGGAGGCAGGATTTGAAGATATTCTGAGGGAGGAGAGGAGAAGGTAGGCAGCCTTTTCCCGTTAATATTTTTAATCCGCCTTTTAATTTTAAAAGGAACCACCATTTTCCAATTGCAATTTTAGTTGACCTTGTAATTATGTATTTCTGTGCTGTAGTGAAAAAATTGGAAGACAGGAGGATGAAGAACAAGCTAGGTTGATAGAAGAAGAAGAAAGGAGGGAACGTTTGGCCGCCAAGATGAGAAAACAGAAGAAGCTCAAGCGATAGCGACCATAGGGAAGGCAATTTTGCCTCATCCGATGAGTTAAAGTCACCTTGGTATTCTTCTCGTGCTGAAGTGGAGTTGACTCTGATTGGACTAATTATTCTGCAGATGTAGGTTTACATGCATTGCTAATTCAAATGTAATTTTGGTATCAAATAATGTGAAATATAAGTTTTGGGTTTTGCTCGAGTGTGGTTTTTTGTTTTGCAATTGCCCCTTGCCCAAGAAATGTTATTGTTTGTATACCCAAAAAAAATAAAAAGAAGATAAGTTTGCCTTGATGGAAAAGATATTGTGGTTAAAAGTTATTGCAGCCTTGTACAAAGGATTTTACTTTATTCTTGGTTACAAATGACTAGCTACATTTTGCTTCCATTATTGAAAAACAATTTAATTTGAAAAAATAATTGGTGGAATTTCATCTTTCATGAATCTAAACCATTTCGTCCAATGTAAAATTGTGCTTGAGAATTGCAGAACTGATTGGTTCAGTTTCATCTAGTTTCTCTATGGCTTTTCACAATCTATTGACTCTCAGTAAAACCAAGTCACACAACATAATGTGTTACTTGGTTTTCAAGAGGGAAAAATTCACCAACGGTGTCTGGATACTTAGGAGATTTTTAAAATAATACCCGAACTTAAAAAGTTATCATTGTGATACCTGGATTTATTTTTTCTTATCAATGTCGTACCTCCATTCATTTTCCGTCACGGAACCGTTAATCTAACCACGTGCGATGCACGTGAGGCACTAAATAAAGGTAAAAAGACCGATTTACCCTCAAAAGTTTTTTTTTTTTCTTCTCTTTCTTTCTTTCGTTCTTCTTCTTTTTCGGTTCTGTTCCTCCTGATTTGAATCATCAAGACTTCAAACTCATTGATGCCCAGATACTACAAAATCATATATAAGAACTATATATCGAGTAATTTACATATATATAAAAATGGTTAGCTTCAGATGAACGTATTTAATTAATTACTTCGATCAGGAGTAATTTAAATGTCATCAGTTTTCGGTTTCTCCGGTCAATTTCCGACAACCAA
Organism: Rosa rugosa; assembly: GCF_958449725.1. Lineage (NCBI taxonomy): Eukaryota > Viridiplantae > Streptophyta > Magnoliopsida > Rosales > Rosaceae > Rosa > Rosa rugosa. The sequence goes on along the minus strand of NC_084820.1, from coordinate 19,067,649 downwards.
TTCTCGATTCGAATCCCATGGAAACCCCACCGTCAACACTAAGAGTCACAAGGTCACAGACTTTGGTTGCCCAAAGCAACAACACGATTCCAATTTCAAGTGAGTGGGTCTTCCTCAGTTTCTTCATTCAAAGTTCGTCTTTGTTTTTTTTTTTTGAGGAGATTCGTCTTTGTTTTTTGTTCTTTCAATTTTGGGCAATCAGAAAAGGGTGCAAATCTACTTTTAGTAATTGTTGTTTGGTCTTTCAATTTTGGGGTTTATGGGTTTTAATCAGAAGAGGGTTTTACCAATAATTGTTTGTCCTTTCAATTTGGGGGTTTATGGGTGGGTTTTGACCTGTGAATTTGTTCCAATGCTACACTGAGGTTAGTGGTTTTGATTTTGGAAGAACCAGATGTCTTCCATTGTTGAGTGGAGAGTCAGGAGTCGTGCATCAGATTGATTAATAGATAATGTTGTATATTTCTTCAGTGGAAAGCCCAGAATTATCTTGAATGATATGGGATAAAGATGCGTCCTTCGTGGCTCAATTTGACCATTGAAACTTGAAGTTGGTTCCCTTCTGTCATTGAATTGGATTTCAGAGTTGGGGGTTTCTTTGATCTTAGTGTTTGAAGCTCAAATTGGGTTTCTACATGTTTGATGCGATAAAACCCCAAATCAGTTTGTTGTTTTGCTTTAAGCCAATTCATTCCTTTGTGTTTTTTGACTAGATTGAATTCTAGATCACAGGCTTTCATGCATTTTTCGATATGGAATCCCCTATATCAGTGTGCTGCTCTGCTTATGGACAAGAAGAGCAGTAGCAGCAAGAAGAAAGATGGGTCAGAATGTCAGATTCGAGCGTTGACATCAGTTCTCCGAAAACTTCAAAAGAACAAGGTCAGGGAAGTTCTAGAGGAAGCCTCAGAAGATGGATCACTCTTAAGTCCCAGCAGCAGCATTCTGTTATTTGGGATTTTGATGATCTGGGTAGGAAGACACAGGGAGAGATGAAGAGGGTACTGTGTTTTGGGGCACTAAAACGAAAATGAAATAGAGAGAGAATCATAGAAAAAGGCTTAGTGTTATATTAATTAAGGGTATTTCTAAATGTACCCAGCAAATATCTAACTGCACCCAGCACTAAAAAATTGTCCGGTATATTTCCAATTGTACCCTTGTTTGATTATACCCATCAACAATGCACACCCAGCTCACAAACGTTTTCCTCATCATCAAAATTGAGATCAGGCAAAAGAGGATTGGTTTTTTTTTATATTTCGAAACATTATATTTGATATCCTTTCACCGACGATCATCTCTTTCTGTCATCACCATTTTCTTCCATCTTATTTCTACGATAGTGATTTTGCCCACTTAATCTTGAGCGCGATTAACTGATTAAGGGATGATTGAGAGCAATTGACCAGAGTAATTCATCGTGTAAAGAAGGTTTCATTTTGAGACAGAGGAGCAAACATGTACACCAGATTCAATTGCATCCTTGATCAAAAGGCATTGCAATCTACATACGAATGAGATAGAGGGATTTAAGTGGGGAGCAGCAACATGACATGCATGCAAATAGCTTTTTCAACAAATACAAGATCAACTTCAAAAAGAGATTTTAACAATCACTCATCCAACTTTAACTAGTTCTTGTGCGAAACTGGCGGCCAATCCTCTATAAACTTGTTCTTCCACTGCTTTCTGTCTCCGGTTCATCTTCGCCCACTGCACATCACTGTCTTCATGAATCGTGATCCCTACTGGTTTCTCCTACCTATCAATTTCTACCATTGTCGCAACCATTGATTTCTTTGTTTGGTGTGAATATGACGGGTTTTGAAAAATCCCTGGGTGGTTCTGCTTCCATAGTATTTGACTTTCCCAAAACATTATAGAAATCCATATAAGATTGCATGTTAGCTTCCTCATCCATGTCAATTCATTATATGTATAATGTGTATATCTTGATGGATTCCCAATGTAATTTGGAACTGCAGACACATGATCTCCACCTTAAAGGCTTTGGCTTTTCACAAGTATATCTTTAGATCCATCAGGCTCTTCATCGCAATCATCTTTACTCTAGGTCAAACCTAACTGCTGATCATTCTTCCTCTTCAAGATTGATTTCAGGTTGATAGTATCTTCAGATGTGATGAATTCATCAAGATATTAGGGTTTGCATTGTGAACATTTGCTGGGTTTGTATTATATTGCTGGGTATATATAAGGGTAAAGTAGGAACTATTGGATATTTTTTTTAAGTGCTGGGTGCACTTAGATATTTGTTGGGTTCAAATAGAACCACCCTTAATTAATTATATTTTATTAACAAAACATCTTCAGTTTCTTTTTAATTTATTTAAAAAAAAAATTGGTGTAAGAAGACAATTTTACCCTTAAAATCAAATCATGTGCGTAGCACGTGCTTCATTTTAACGGTTCCGTGATGGAAAATGGACGGAGGTACGACATTGATTGGAAAAAATGAGTCTAGGTATCACATTGATAACTTTATAAGTTCGGGTATCATTTTAAAAGTCCCCTAAGTGTCCAGACACCGTTGGTGAATTTTTCTCTTTTCAAGCTAATCTTCTTTGAAAAAGAGTTTAAAACAAAAAAAAACCCACTATCCCCATTTAGCCCCTCACTGCTTGAAAATTTAGATGAAAAGATCAGATAAAAAAAAAAAAAAAAAAAAAAAAAAGGGTACAGTTCTGATCCAATCATAAAAAATTTAAAAAAAATAGAAAAAAGTGTACAGTACTGAGTAGCAGTGAGTATTAATATCTTTTTCAATTTCCAAAGGAAATGAAGTGACACAGTAACCGAAAAAGTTCCGGCTTTGTCGTAAAGTGACACCTCAACCTTGAAGAATGAAGGCGGCGTTGATCAGCACCGCCATTCCTTGGCAGCCTCCGCCGCACCATAAGCCTCTCAAACCCCTTTGTTGCTCCAAGGTTAACGGAGCCTCCTCGTCGCCGTCGCCGTCATCCTCCTCACGAATCAAGTGAGCTTTTCTGCAATTGAATTTTGGATTTCTAGCTTCATTTTTCTCATTGCTCGACGTCTTTGATCTGCTGTTGCTTCAATTTCAGGTTGCAAGTTAGCGAAAATGCTGAGCTCCCTCAGCCTCGGATTCAGGTACTGAGATTGGACTAGTAACTGAAGCTAATGCCTTGGGAGGTAAAACGCAGCGTTTTACTGTTACTGACGGTTTTTGTTGTTTTGGTGCGAATTCAAGTCTGGGGAAGCGAAGGAGACTGACGTTTGGCGACTCTTCAGAGAAGCTCAGAAGAGTGAGTTGTTGATCCAATTCCTGAAATTCGTGCTTTTAGTTTAGTTTGCATTCATTCTGATTCGATTTTCGGGTTTTGGATATGTAGATATTCTGCATTTGAACCAGCATCGGCTTAAGGCCGTCGAGGATCTGAACAAAACAAACAGTGAGAAGCAGCTGCTGATTGATAAGATTGAGCAGTTGGAGCGGGAAAAGCAGGCTTCTGTTGGAAAGCCTCAAGGTACTTTTTCCCTGTGGCTTAATTACTGAATAGGATTACTTGTATATTCGAACCTTCGGATGTTTTTATTCCGATTCACTGTGATATTTCAGTATCATTAGAACGTGCGGTTTATTGTACATTATGATGTTTCATCGTGCATGTTTTGTAGAGGCAAGAAAACCAAATTTAGCAAACTGCAAAGGTCAATTTACATTTCCTACTACTAGTGTGATGGAATAGTAAATTTGGAGCGTATTGAAATTGTTAGCAAACTACAAAGGTCAATTTATTGAAATTAGAATTACAAGGGGGCAAGAGGAACTGTGGCACTGACCTGAAACTATTGGGGACCAAACGTGTATTTCAGGCTCCTTACTAAGTGTACAAGTTATGATGGTACTCTCTATATATTCATTTGAGTAAAAAATGTCTTAGGGCATTGTTCTGTGATCATATCTTTGGAAACGGAAAAAATCATTAGATGAGGGTCAGAGATTAATAGTGTCCTTCTATTGTGTCCTGTAAACCAGATAGGCTCTCAAGTTGTTGGGAAGTACTCCTTCGGATAGACTCAATGGTCCTCTCTAGAATGATTGCTGCCGGGGAGGCATCTGATTTGAGAAGGCTGGTCATGGATCACAAAATGAGTCTAGCTGAAGTTTTTGATGGCACCTTGCAGAAGACAGATGCCGAGCTTCTAGCTGAACTGAGACACTTCTTTGCAAGAAGCAGAAGGTAAAAGTGTTCTTGGGTAAAATATGGACTTACTGAAGCATGTTATGTTTTGTTTCATGTTTTTAATTTCACTTCATGAATGGGGTTTTCTGCATAAGTGGGAATTCTCAATTGTGTATCTCTTGAGACATCCATGTCTTTTTCCTTATTCATTTTGCCACCCTTTTATCTTTCCGAAGAATGATATTGTCAATTTCATCTTATAAAAAAAAAAAATATATTCAGGAATGGCTTTCACATTGTGCACATATGTACGGAAATGGCACCACTGGTCTCTGTTGGATCTTTGGCATCATATGTGACTGGCTTGTCTCGTGCACTACAGAGGAAGGGGCATTTGGTGGAGGTGATACTTCCAAAGTAAATTTTGACCTCCTTTCTCATTTCATCTGTGCTCAGATTGGGACATCTAGTTCTCATTTTATATCACTAGAGAAGAGAAGAGTAACATTTCTTTAATGGAGACTGTTGTTGTTATTCTCTTGCAGGACTGTGTGACTGATGTATCAGTTGTCATGTTACCCATATATAGTATCTATTAAGTTATTATCCTTACAGTGCAAATTGATTTACTAGTTGAATTTACCTTGTACTAGGTATTCAAGCCTGGACCTAGATGAAATTCAAGGGCTACAAGAGATTGAGGCAGAGTCCTTTTCATATTTCAATGGTCAACTTCATGGAAACAGAATTTGGACTGGGTAAGTTTCTGTTGCTTAGCTCCAACGAACCCAATTGTGAACTGCTAATACCTCTTTCATTGGGTAAGGACTAACGAGTAAGGACCCATGCCATTATGGTTCTATTGTTGAGAAACTTGAATTTTTCTCACTTTAACTACTCATTGTACAGTGTTGTCTATGGCATTGGAGTTACCTTAATTCAACCTCTAGAGTATTCAGAGTTTTTCAATCGTGAAAAGGTGTATGGCTACTCAGATGACTTTGAAAGGTCAGTGGAATCTATTTTTGATCATATCCTTAACCAATGGGGTTAACTTAAGGTTCTCCTTAATGTCATGCATGTCTAACCAAAAAAAAAAAAAAATTTAAATTTGAAGTTAAAAAATTCAAATGTAAGACAAACTCATAATAAAATTCCAATTTGAATATCAAATTCTAATGTATGACAAAATTATCTGTGGATTTTTAGTTTTTTACTTCTCAACCACTGAAGAGTTCTTCCCTGGCTCTTTTTGTACAAGAATCTCTGGGACCTTTAATTCTAATACGGTTTTCTAACTTTCCTTTACAATTTATTCTATGATGATTAATCTGATTTGATGCATTCAGGTTTACCTATTTCTCTCGTGCTTCATTAGATTATATTGTAAAGTGTGGAAAGCAACCTGATGTGATACATATCCACAACTGGGAGACTGCTATTATTGGGCCACTTTTCTGGGATATTTTTGCTAACCAGGTACAACTGATAATCGCATTTCTTCAGGATATTTTGTTCTCAGTATTTCCTTTGGATATAGATATGAATGCCAAAGTAGTTCGTTAAATATCGCTCCGAGAACTGATGACACAAAGATGCTCTGGTTTTGCTTCACATGGGAGATGGGACTATCAATTTGTTTTAACACATCTTTTACCTAATTTTGTTTCTCGACCACTTCCGGATTTGAAAATTTATTTTTTAGCTTTTGCCACAGAGAGAAATTATTTCCAGCATGTAATTGCTTTTCTTCAAATGTAGGGACTTGAAGGTACGAGAATCTTATTGACATGCCATGACCTGAATTCACAGGCAAGTAGCTCTATATACTCCTTTCTGTCTTTACATATTCTCTTGGGTCTAATTGATAATGGTCCTCTTGTACTTCTATAGTGCCTTGAGCATCCAGATAAACTAGCGTTATGCGGACTTGATCCTTCTTCACTTCACCGTCCTGATCGCTTGCAAGATAATACTAAGTCACATTTGGTTAATATTTTGAAGGTAAATATGATACCCGACTATCTCTCTTCTCTACATAATTATGGTATCATAACCGATGCCTTCTCAGTATGGTTCTAGCTCATGAGATATGTATTGGCCCTTTATATGACCTTCTTTCAACATGTATAGAATACACTTAAATATGTATGAGTTTATTCTAGTAAGGAACATAAGTTGAATACAGTCAGCTTTTCAAACATGGAAATTATGCATAGACAACGAGTCAGCATGCAGGTATCTAATTCGTACAACATTGTATCTTATTTGTTCTGTCAAGTTTTTTTTTCGGTTCCACTAGGTTTCTTTAGGGGGGAGGTAACTCTTGGGTTTTGCGCATGGAGTACTGCCATGATGTCTTGGTTTCCCCTCCTTGCTCATTTTTATTTAGAACTGTTTCCCATGCTGCAAATTCCCTTTTTATTGGAAGTTCTAGTTTCCTTGTATGCCCAGAATACCTTAAGGGTTCATTTAATTTTTGCAGGGTGGAGTTGTTTACTCCAATAATGTTGTCATAATGTCCTCCATACTATCAAAAGGCAGGGTTATACATACTCTGAGTCATGGGTTGGACCCTACCTTAAACATTCACAAGTAGGTCCATCAAACTCATGCAGGTTTTTGCAGTTTTTATTTTATTTTAAGTTTCTTATAGTGAATGCATAGCTCACCCTTTGTTTCCATTTTCTTTCAGGAACAAGTTGGTTGTTTCTCCTTGTGGATTTGACAATTCCACCTGGGATCCATCCAAGGACAGCTTTCTTCCCCAAAATTTCAATGTCGAAGATATGGAAGGGAAAGCAGTTTGCAAAGCTGCATTGCAGCAGCACCTTGGGTTATCAGAGCATGCTTCTACCATTCTTGTATGTGTGCACCTCAAGTTATCTGAGCTAGTTTCTTGGTAAACTGGCACTTAATTTGTTAAACCCTAGGAATTCATAAAGTAACCAAGTTGCTCTGTGGATGAAAAGTAATGATCTTGGGATTATTGAAACCTTAATATATGCATTTGAAAGCCATGTCCAGTAGTACTAGATATTTTGTAAATACATTCCTCTGGGAAGGACAACTTATTTGAGATCTTGGAAGACATTAAATTTTCTGGCATCATATAGGATTCTTATCCACTTTAATGTCTTTCTATATGTCAACTAGTGAACCTTAATCATCTTTGACTAGGTAATTTAGGGTCTGGGACTGCTTTTTCAGGGAATTCATAAATGATCAACTTTGTTTCATATATACAGAGCCGTTCTAGAGAGGACCTCCTTAAATTTAAATTATATATATATATATTACTCGATAAAAAATGTGCAGTTTTATTCAGGATCCTGATTTTTACTGGAAGAATGACCAAATTATGAATAATATTTTATTAGATTGGATGCATTGTGTCTGAAGATGTTGATCTGGAGAACATGAGGGCAGTAATCATGAAAGCTAGCAAGAGCGATGTACAGGTGCGACTTTTCTCCATATTTTTCTTTTCTTTTCTATAAGGGCATGCATTGCTTATTATCTGGGAACACGTAGATGTAGCGAGAGTAATTTCAGAATGAATAAAAATTGTTGTCAATGTGCTTGATAGCGAGGGATGAAGCTACTTCATTTTATAAATATTTCTTTATAGTATCTGGTCATTATTTTTGTTGTTCTTCTATTTTACTTCTCATGGATCTGATTGCTTAGTGTTTTCATACAGTTCATCATCATGGGTACTAGCAAATTATCAAGTATACACAAGCTTGGATCATTGCAGGAACCACTGAAGGTATATATGACAAGCTCTTGTTCATTCCATTACTGGATTCTACTGTATGGACAACTGGATGTCACATTTGTGGGACTGGCAAAGCATTACAGAGTATTGCCATTGTCATTAGATCTTTCTTGTTTTGGGACAATTTTCAACAACTTTTAAACTAATTGTCTAATATATTTAATGAGTTGTAGGGCATTTCTTTGATGTCAAAATATAAGTATCTTTTATGATTAGCCTCTCACTGTTCACTTAATATTCAACTTACTATATATATTGTGTGTGTGTATTTGGCTGCAGGATGAACAAGTGAAATTCGTAAATGAGTGTGATGCAGCAATAACACATTTGGTTTTTGCCGGATCTGATATTATCTTGTGCCAATCTTTTCATGACCCTGTTCTCCAAGTTCCAGTTAGCTCTCTCTCTGTCTCTTTCTTAGCTTTATATCATCACTTATTTGATGTCCATACTCATTTTTATCCAAATTATGTAGTTAAAGGCTTTAAAGTACGGAGCTGCTCCAATTGCATTAAACTCCTCCCATGACAACTTCAGGTATTCTTTTTCAGAATGAGAACTTGGAGTCAAATTGTATTATTTGTACCATTTTCTCTTAAAGGACGATCATATATGTCTCCATTGGCAATATCTTGTAACAGGAACTTTGCAGAACATGACTATGAGACTACTAATTTCTCACGTTTCATCAGCTCTACCTTTGGAAATATGTCCATAAGCGAAGTGCTGGATGGGATGGTATGTATTGCTTTAAATATTCATGGTTGCTTCACTACTTATTAGAAAGTTATTATTTAAGGTGCTAAAACATTTGAAACTTTTTTTCTCTATTTGAAGAAAAACCACCCCTCGAAGTGGAAGAGAAAAATACTGGACGCCATGGAAATGGACTTCTCATGGGATGCTGAGTGCTGTGACGTCCACTGTTCTGCTTACACTGCTATAAAGAAATCATGAAGCTTCTGTAACCCTACATCAACCCCTCACATTCGACGACCAATTTTGGGAGAGCAAAGTTGTATACAGTAATTGTATGTAAGAATTTCTTGTAGATATGTGTATGTTTTGTGCTTTCATAGTGCACTATGTAGGTTGTAAATAGCTAGCTCGGGTCTAGAGATGACTACTTATTAGGTTTCTAAATAAAATAGGGATCTGCAGGTGAAGAAAAGAAGTTTGTATTCTCTATCTAGTAACTTATAAGAACTACTACATGGCCTAACCATACCCAGGATCCAATGTTTTTTTGTATATGTACTTAAAGTTGATTCTAGAAATAAGTTGAGAAAGACCTTTCTTGATCTAAAGTTTAAAGAGATTAGTTATATATCTATTCACAATTATAGCTTCGACAATTATGGATTGATTTTTTTAAAACTCAAAATACATTTTAAAACCAGTTTGGTCACTTGGTGTAATGATATATCTGTAGACATCTTTGTGCAACTGTGCTCCTTATCTGCTCACCAATATAACCAGTTAGGTTTCATTTTTGGTTGGATGGTAGGTTGTCATTGCTTGCTGTGAAATTTAAATGTTGGTATGAATTTCATGTAATTGTTATACGCCTGACTACATGAATAGTGCTCGTTTTCATGTAATTCTTACTTTCGTCTCTCATCACTCCAATTGTGATTAACGAATCTTTACATTACAATTTTAAAATTGAAACCATTTAGGTTTACTTCATAGTTGGAGTGACACGTAAGAAATATAGAACTTTAGAAAATTCTCGTGTTTGTTTTTATTTCTTTATAGAAAATATGTGTCATATCATCTTCATCATAGTTGTCTCTTGCTAGCCTTAATTAATGGTGAAAATGACTTCCACCCACTTCCATTTATTTTGGGTTTTTCCCCCAAGTAAAAAAAAAAAAGGATAAAAAGCAAGACAGTAAAACCATAAATCCAAGAAATCCCATTTTGTGAAGAGAGGGGGAGGGAGGTTGCTTGCGTAAGGAACAAAGAACCCCTCTCCCCAATGATACATTGTTCTTTCATCTTCTTCTGCTTATGATCATGGCACAAGTACAACCACCACAATCACCGTCAAAATTCGCCCAATTCCCCAATCCTAATTCCCTTCCACCGATGACAAAGAACCCCAAGGCAGCAATCTCAGCTCCAAAGCCTTCCTGGTTCTCCCCCGAAAGGTATATCTCCTCAGTTTAATTAATTTCAATTGAAATTTCTAGGGTTCTGATGTTAATTATGTACCTTTTATCGTCAAGTGATTGAAAGTTTTAAACTTTTGCTAGGTTGCTGTTAATCCTGTGTCTGGTTAACTTGATAAATTATATTGATCGAGGAGCAATAGCCAGCAATGGGGTCAATGGGAGTATTGGGATTTGCGATGAGAGTGGAATTTGCCATGCCGGTACCGGAATTCAGTAAGAATTTTTATGATTACTTGTCTTACAAGGAAATGTAATGATAAATTGTCATACAAGTTTGAGGCATTAGGCCGAAATTATGCTTTGCCTGAGTTATTCTCACAGATGACTTTTATCTAAGCTGTTATGTTGGTGTAGGGAAGGTTTTACCTCTTGCTACATGTTAAGAGGATTATTATGATGTCAGAGGATTCACATTAAGTGGATTCATGATTTCTTGTATTTATTGGCTGTATTTGGCTTACGATGGCGTGTTTCTTACAGGGGGGATTTTAAATTGAACAACTTTCAAGATGGTGTTCTATCATCTGCATTCATGGTTGGGCTTCTCGTGGCCTCACCCATCTTTGCATCCTTGGCAAAGAGGTGAGCAGTAGTGTAACTGGATGAGTTGTGAATTTATTCGAGATGTGATGTAGCCGATTTGATTTATAAGTTCATGTGCACTACAGCCACAATCCTTTTAGGCTGATTGGAGTTGGTTTATCTATTTGGACATTTGCCACAGCTGGGTGTGGCAGTTCATTTAATTTCTGGTCCATTGCAATATGTCGCATGTAAGTGTGACTATCCTTAATACTATGTTTTTCTTTTAGTTATCTTTGTATTACATCATGAGTATCTCTCTGTACTAGATACGGAGTTATAACTGGGTTTTTGCCATTGTAGGCTGGTTGGAGTTGGTGAGGCATCTTTCATAAGTCTTGCAGCTCCTTTCATTGATGACCATGCCCCTGCAGATCAGGTTTGACTCCTCTCCCTACATCTTTATCCCTTTGTATTGGTCTTCATAATTAGAAATGGGGATTATGGCTTAGAACTAAAAGGTAAAAAAAAATTAAAAAGAAAAAATGATATACTTTCTAATATGCTTTTCATGATGCTCATAATTTTGCTGAGTATTTGCTCATTGTGGGTCCAGAAATCAGCATGGCTGGCAATGTTTTACATGTGTATACCAACTGGAGTCGCTATAGGCTATGTTTACGGCGGATTTGTAAGTTTTTAGATGTGGCAAGCTATCTTCCTATCTTTTTAATATATATGGATCTTTGTTGTTTGAATTTGGAATGCCCTTTCCTTTATGTTTTGAGTCGGTGTTGGAGCTTGTTAATGGGGAGGCTAATCAATATAATTTTAGATATGGGTGCAATTTGCAAGCAGATCTTGGAATGCAGAATGTATGTTTGTCAGTTTTCTTCCTAAGAGAAATTCATTTGCCTTTACAGCGTCTTTCATGGATTTCTGACAATGTTCCACACTCGAGTATTCTTTGATTAAAAGCTCTTGTTTCCCATCAGCTGGTAAAACTTTGTTGGATATTCATGACATCGACGATACAATCAGTTTCATATTTTAGGTTCTGTAATGATGGGCTAGTTGTACACACATCCAGAGACTAGTTTCTCATTTTTTTTTTTCTTTCTCTACCCCCCAATCGACAGAACCAATGGACCCGACAAATAGCTTAATTTTGTTCCTTCTTTGAACCAAAAAAAAAAATTATTTCCTTCTTGCTCTCTGAAGGTTCCCCTCCACCGTGAAATTTGCATTTCTCCCCGTATTTTAGAGGTTCTATCCTTTACAGAGGTAATGGGAAATTTTTAGTACCACCTAATGGCAACTAATTTTCATTGTAAAGAGTCATCTATCATATAAACTATTATATCTTCTGTATTTTCTCCTAGCTCCTGCATGTTCTGAATTACTCTTAAATTCTTTATATATCAAACCTACTTTTATATTTAACTTGAGAAATTATCAGATCTTTTAGCTGTGTGTTTATTAGTGCTTTTACAAATTTTAGAGTAATCATTATTAGGAAGCTAATATATAAGCATCTTTTGGTGTGTTTTAGTCTTCATCAAGTATGATAATTTTATTTCTTCATGGCTATTGATTTATTGTCCCAATTTTTCACTGTAGTAGATATGTATCATAGTAACATTATGCTTTAACTCACTTCCTAGGTGGGAGAGAGCATCAATTGGCGTTGTGCATTCTGGGGAGAGGCCCTTCTAATGCTTCCCTTTGCTGTCTTGGGTTTTGCGGTGAAACCATTGCAGCTGAAAGGTGCCTCTTTTCTTGTCCTGCATCATCTTTAATAACTAATTTAGTTTTTATGATCCCTCAGAGTTTTAACCTTTGAATAAACTTGTCCTTTAGGTTTACCTCCTACTGAATCGACAGAGCTTTTGGAATCTATTGAAACTAGTCCTTTAATAGAAGGTATTGCAGGTTATTATTGTTTGGCAATGCTGGTTTACGTTTTCACATGGAAATATAGTACCGTATTATCTAGTTCATTACTGGGGAGAATATTACTGTTCTGCGGTTTTGTTTACTAGAATACTAGGTAGCAGTTAGGCTGAGTCTTACCTATATGGCTGTTTAGTATTCAAACCCTTTCTAAACCTGTAACTGGGAAACATCCATGCTAATCCAGAAAGATAACAGCCTATCCGGACTCTTCATATTCTTAATATTTCTGTGTCCCTCATTAAATTTTGATACAGAAAGTGTGTGAGCAAACATAAATACATTCTTTCTTGGATTCTGATTAGCTTCAATCTGCAGAATCAGAGATCCCAAATATAAATGGTTGTGTGACAGTTGACTGCGATGAGACTTCTTGGTAAGTACTAAATACTAATTACATCCATCCTTTTCATGCCCTTTTCCCATTATTGTTTATATGCACTGTCTATCCTTGTTTTGAGAAAAGTAGTATTAACAAAGGTGAAAAACAGAGAAAGACACATATAATTTAATGGAGAAGGAAGGAATCAAATGTAAAATAAAACAAGAAGGAAGTTTACAAATTAAGAGGAGCATAAAAAAGAAACACCAAGAAATGGAACCAAAAATCTTTTAACAAGGTACTGTTCTGTTCTGTAGGAGAGTTTGACGACCAAGCCACCTGGCTCCTTAATATCTCTCTTGCAAGTATAAACCTTGATTAGTTCTGTCACTTGATTTTACACCAAAACAAGTATTTTTAGTGTTGACCCACCACGGAGTCCATCACAAATTTTTCTATACTTCCAAGTCACGAGGGAAAAATAACAAAAGGTTTTGCCATTACTTGCAAGTCAAAACCTTTTCCATTTCACATCTAGAAACATAATTCTCATAATTTCAGATTGAGAGACAGATGTTTCAATTAAGAGATTGGACAGGTGCAGACACATTTAACATCCTTGTGATCATTCTCATTGGTCTGTTATTGTTCCCATTGTGTATTGCAGCTCATGCCCTGCAACCAAATTTTTGGACCAAGTTTCAAGCTTCTCTAAGGATTTGAAAGTACTTTTGCTTGATAAAGTTTACATTGTTAATGTATTAGGTATTTCCTTCAACTCTATTTATCTTCTCAAATTTTAATGTTTATTGTCTGATTTTAAGTATATGATGCATCAATTCAAAGATCCTCACATCTTGATCATCTGTGCTTATATGATATGTCTGTTTACTGATATCCGAATTCTTTTTTATGATGCAATACAGCAATGTGGTAGTTTTCAGTCTTATTGCCTTACTAATTGGAAGCTACTTGGTTATTCGTTATTTTATTAATAATTTTTTTGTTCCAAAATATGATTACTGGCAGGTTATGTGTCATACAACTTTGTCATTGGAACCTACTCATACTGGGGGCCAAAGGCTGGTTATAACATTTACCATATGGTATAGCTCTTGGCAAAACTTTTCCTTAACAATGTCTCCCTGCCTTCCTTTGGTTACATTTTAGCTTTTGTCCGTTGTCATTTGTTACTTGTTAAAAGGAAACTGATTTTTTCTTTTTACCTTCAGTTGTACATATTGGTAAATTCATGAAGTTTTTACATTTCTTGTTAATGGCTATGAGGCGTGTATTGCAAGAGAAGAAAAAGGGAGATGGAGAATAGGGTCAAATATATGATCAGCCCCTTCAATTGGCAATTATTTACTGTTCATATGATAGGATGGTAGACTACAATGATAAATCTAGCCTAACACAGACACCAACAACAATACTGACAAATCTTTAATTTGTTGGAACTTTTGACAGAGTAATCCAGATCTGATGTTCGGAGGTATTACTATTCTCTGTGGAATTCTAGGAACTTTAACTGGAGGGCTCGTCCTTGATGCAGTGGGTGCCACAATTCACAATGCTTTTAAGGTAAGTTCTGCTTGTTTCCAGGATTATAACATCAAAGTTTCTTGTTTTGTAATGCTTTTAAGTGAGTTCCCACCGCTGCTTTTACAGCTTCTTGCTGGAGCGACAATGCTAGGTGCAATATTTTGCTTCAGTGCGTTTTGTGCAAAGAGCCTGCACATCTTTGTAGTTTTTTTCTCACTGGGGGAGCTACTTCTGTTTTCAACACAGGTAACCTACAATGTGTATTAGTCTACTTTAGAAAATGGGGAGTGAACTTGCTGTTGATGAGTACGATATTGTAGAGTGAAATATTTTTATATATATTACTTGTGAGCATATGCATAACTAGAAAAGCATACAAGCAGCAGGCTGGCTAACCTGCACATTCATACGTTGTTCGTCGGTGATTTCTGATCACTAATATATAATTAGCAAATTGATTAACCTCTTTGTGTATTTTTCTGCTTTATTATGAAATCTGTTCATTAAATGGATTAATTTTTTTCCTGATAATTACTTTTCTTTGGCAGGCTCCAGTAAATTATGTGTCTCTGCACTGCGTCAAACCAGGGCTAAGGCCATTGTCTATGGCTATCTCAACTCTTTCAATCCACATATTTGGTGATGTTCCTTCCTCGCCTCTTGTCGGAATCGTTCAGGTGTGATTTCAAAGTCCTCTGAATTCAGATTGAAGGAATTGGAGAATAGTGCTGTTATTCGGTTGATATGATAATGTGTTCTGTTACTGCTGGTATTTGGAAAAGCAGCTTCTGATATTATGCTGGCAGGAACAGAATGAAGTTGATTATCAGTATAATTTCTGAATTTAAATACATGAAATGCATATTGTTAGTGTCTATTAAGTGTGTTGTCTGATAACACGGTTCCTACCCAACTAGAAACCTCCTAAATAACATGACTACATAACTCCATCATCTTTGTCTGTTGTGTGTTATCATCATTCTTTTAGTGTGAGTTGTTAGATATTGCACCTGTTAAGCCGTGGAGTAATTTTCCAAAGACGCTCATCTTAAGCAATATTAGCCTCGTCTCTGATGGAATCGTTTTGACCTTTTCATATACAGGATTATGTTCACAACTGGAGGGAAACGACTCTAATCTTTACCTCTGTCTACTTTGTTGCATCAGGAATATGGTTCATAGGTTAGTGAAGCAGTGTCTGCTATAAATAAGTTGGTTCAAACTGGGTATCAGAGTATAATGAAGCTTGTGTTATTTTTCGTAGGGATCTTCCTTAATAGTGTGGACAAGTTTGAGGAAGATGATGAAGAAGAAGTCTCTACATTAGTTCAAGCCAACAAAGAACCATTGCTTGAAGAGCACCACTTAAGGAAGGACTAGTGTTGCGTTAGTCTATGCCTTCAGTTTGTTTGCTTCATCTCTAAGGTAAGGCAGATTTAATAACTTGTTTGCATGTTTGTTTTAAGCTGGAAGTTCTTAGGTTACAGTTGTAGAATTGTCAGTTGGTTCCGTGGAAAAAAAAAAAAAAGGAAAAAAAAGATGTAAATTACATTTCCAGCTTATTTCAGTCAAACAGACATGCAAGCAAATTATGAAATTTCAGCATCTGCGAGCTCAAAATCATTACGTTGTTAATGTTAGGGATGTGATTTCAACTAGTGATGTATATATTTGTTCCCAGAATGTCTAATGGAAAAGTTAGGCTCTCTCTCTATGTTTCAATTTATTTTTTAAATTTAATTTTTAGCTACCCAACTCTTGATCAACAGCTCTTTCCCTAGAATCTAAGGGGATGTGAATCTGATGAAAAGGATAGATATATTACATATGATTTCTCATGGATTGCAACAAAGTTGCATTGCACTTTTATTGGCAAACTAAGAGGTAGATGAAACCCGAATCCGGAAATGAATCTAGTTATTGTACCTGTAGACCAACTGCATTTTTTTTTTTCCGTCAGTTCTCTGTTTTTTATCCAATTCTTAGGTCTAAATACACCAAAATCTCACAAGCTCTCAGTCCTTTGAAATACATGAAGATTGGTAAAAATATTTTACAAACCATTCGCATTAAGTGTGAATAGGATTAGACTTTTCTGGATCTGCCCAAAGATGGAACTAGAATTGAAAAACCGTGTGGGCTGCAAATTGAAGTTAATTTTTTGTGAAAACTGCTACTAAATTTAAACCAAAGCTCTTTAGTTTAGAGCCATTTTCTTAATTGATGACTATAAGTTGGATAAAAATTAGAACTGGGAAATGGGGACAGAGTCATAGAGACTAATTAAAATAAGAGAGAAGATTTTTGACTTTATAGAGGGCGACTACCTATATAAAACCTGTACTTAAAATACTTTTTCCACAATAACATAGTATAATACGTGGTTGCGAAACAGTAGCAAAACCTTTGAAACCAGGTTACCGCCTAGTTTCTAGGGTTTCTGTATACGCCACACACGACGGAGAGGGAGAAGACTTTCAGTCTTCTTGCGACCATGAATATCCTGATCTGGAACTGCCAAGGAATAGTGAATCGAAGGACTCGCCATGCTCTCAAACTTCTCTTCCAGAAGCACCAAGCGCATGTTGCCTTTCTTAGTGAAACCCATTGCACCAAAAAAACAGCACCAATCTCTCCCTAAGGCTGTCGGGCTACCAAACATTGCTCATTTTGATCGGGTTGAGCGATCTGGTGGTCTGGCTCTTCTATGGGACGATTCTGTATCTGTTTCGGTACGAACGGTTAACTACTTTTTCATTGATGCTGATATGAAGGGGCCGTCTGATGTGCAGTGGCGCTTCACAGGCTTTTACGGACATCCGGAAACCGGTCAGCGTCATTTATCTGGGGATCTCCTCCGTTCTTTGGCCAGACGTTCGTTGGAGAAGTGGGTGGTGGTAGGTGATTTTAATGAGATCCTAGGGTTATGGGAGAAATCTGGAGGAAGGATTCGGAGTCTTCAACAAATAGATGCCTTTCGTCATGCCCTTCTGGACTGCAATCTCGCAGATTTAGGGGCAACAGGGGGACTCTTTACTTGGAGTGACGCACACACAAAGGAACGTCTTGATAGGGGTGTGTCTACACCTGCATGGCTGTCAGAGTTTGGATTCTCTAGAGTTATTAATCTGCATCCAAGCAGATCAGATCATGTGCCTTTATTGTTAGAAGTTCGAAAGGATCAACCGGTGCATTTTCGTGGCAGACGAAGGTTCCGGTTTGAAGAGATGTGGTGCTCTCATCAGTCTTTTTCACAGACGGTGGAGGAAGCTTCGGCGATACCACAAGATGGTAGTCCGATGGTGCAGTTATGCCGGAGAATTAAAGACACGGGGATCACTCTTTTAGCTTGGGATCGAACTACTTTCAAGGGGCGAAGGGAAGAGTTAGAAGCTGTTCGTAGGCAGCTAGATGTGCTTCTTCAGAAACCATTTGATCCTGCTGATCAAACTGAAAAGCTTCGGTTGTCCCAAAGGCTGAATGAACTGATAACTATGGATGAAACATTCTGGAGGCAAAGATCTCGGGCCATTTGGCTCAGGGAAGGGGATAGAAATTCTAAATTCTTTCACCGGCGAGCTTCCAATCGCAAACAGAAAAACAAAATCAAAGGTTTGTTCGATGAGCATGGGGTATGGCAGGAAACTCCGGGAGAAGTTGAAGCGGTAGTGTTGAGGTACTTTCAACAAACCTTTGACAGGAAAGAACCGGACCTGGAAGCTCAGGACCTAGTTCTACAAACTCTGACCCCTAGAGTTACGGATAGTATGAATCAGACCTTGTTGGCGCCATATAGTGTTGATGAAGTGAAGCTTGCCCTCTTTCAGATGCATCCATCTAAGGCACCTGGCCCGGACGGTATGTCACCCTTCTTTTTTCAAAAATATTGGGAATTGGTGGGAATGGAAGTTAGTAGAGCAGTTATCTCTTTCTTGACTACTAAAGAGATGCCTCATGATTTAAATTTTACTCATGTGGTGCTTATCCCAAAGGTAAAGGAAGTTCAGCATATGTCTCAGTTGCAACCAATAGCCCTATGCAATGTCATTTATAAGATAGCCTCAAAAGTTTTAGCCAACCGACTCAAATCTTTCCTCCCGGATATTATCTCCCCACAGCAGAGTGCATTTGTACCGGACAGATTGATTTCAGATAATACTCTAGTTGCGTCAGAACTAGCTCATTATATGCATAAGTTGCGTAAAGGACAGGAAGGCTTTATGGCTCTTAAATTGGATATCAGCAAGGCCTGCGATCGATTGGAATGGGATTTCTTAAAGAAGATCATGATCAAAATGGGGTTTGATGTGCAATGGGTGGAGCTGATCATGTTTTGTCTATCTACTGTTAGGTACTCTTTCCTGATTAATGGAGTTCCTAAGGGTTTTGTTACACCACATCGTGGATTAAGACAGGGTGACCCAATTTCACCGTATCTTTTTCTACTTTGTGCTGAAGGCCTTTATGCTCTTATTTCTCATTCCGTAGCTACTGGACAATGGCAAGGGCTACGTGTGTGTGATGGTGCTCCTTCTGTTAGTCATCTCTTGTTTGCAGATGATAGTATGCTATACTCTAATGCTTCTCCGTAGGATTGTTCTTTGATTCGTAATATTTTGAACATTTATGAAAGGGCATCAGGGCAGCAGATCAACCTACAGAAAAGTAATGTGGTTTTCAGTGGTAGTGTTCTCCCCCACATGAGACAAACTATGGCAACTACTCTTAGTGTTCAGTTGGTAGAGAAACATGAGAAATACTTAGGGGTACCTACACTTGTGGGACGCTCTAAGCATGGCACCTTTGCCTATATCAAAGACAACCTGTCTAAGAAACTTACCGGTTGGCGTTCTAAATTGCTTAGTGCGGCTGGGCGTGAGATTCTAATAAAGGTAATTGCTCAGGCAATGCCTCTTTACACTATGAATTGTTATCTGCTTCCTCAAAGTTTAATTCAGGAACTTCATCAATTGTGCGCCCAATTTTGGTGGGGCAGTTCTGATGAAAAGAGAGGTATGCACTGGCGTGCTTGGGATGAACTCTGTAAACCTAAAGCCTGTGGAGGTATGGGCTTTCGACATTTATTTGCTTTCAACCTAGCCATGCTAGCAAAGCAGGGATGGAGATTAATTCAAAATCCACTCTCGCTAACTTCTAAACTGTTGAAAGCAATTTATTTCCCTCATTGTAATTTTTGGGAAGCTGAGTTGGGGTCGTCTCCCTCATTTGCTTGGCGTAGCATACTTCATGGTCAGGATATCTTGAGGGCTGGTATTCGACGACATATTGGGGATGGCAGGTCCACTAGTATTTGGACTGATCCTTGGTTACTGAATGAGAATTTGCAGCCTTTCTATACTCCGAGGTTTCAGCTAGTTTCTGATCTCTTATCGTCTCCCGGTACGTGGAACTTTTCTCTTCTTACTGAGTTGTTTCCTCCACATATTGTTCAGAAAATTATAGCTCTACCTCTTAGTGCTCGAGTTCATAATGATCGTTGGATTTGGAGTGGTGACAAGAAATGTGTCTTCACCGTTAAATCAGCATATCATGTGGCAAGGAGCAGAGTCTTGGAGGAGCTACCAGGGCCATCAAATCCTAGTGCCATGCTTTGGAAGCAACTCTGGCAAGCTCCTGTCCCTGGCAAAGTTAAGATCTGTGTATGGAGAGCGGCCTCAAATACTCTTCCCACGAGAAGTAGGCTCAGTGAACGCGGTATTGATTTAGATACCCAATGCCCTTTCTGTGATGAAGAGATTGAATCCCCCCTTCATGCCCTTCGTGATTGCAGCCATGCAGAGTCGTTTCTTCAATTAGCTCATATTCAATCTTCAACTCAGGCAACAAGTATCATTGATTGGTTAGTCTATTCTTTTTCCCAATCTTCCACTACTTTTGCTACGCTTTTGATGATTATTTGGGCTATATGGAGGAATCGGAATGCAAAAGTGTGGGATGGGGATGTTAAACCTGCCTCTGAAGTGGTACCCATTACTCTAGGTTGGTGGGAGGAATATAAGGTAGCTCATGCTTCAACAATGGTACCAAGGCCGGTACGGCACGAGCTGTGGAAGAAGCCTCATGTGGGCTTGGTGAAACTTAATGTTGACGCTGCTTTTGATAGTGTTACAGGTTGTACTGGGGTGGGTGGGATCTTTCGAGATTTCAGTGGCTCTTGTCTAGGAGGATTCAGGCACTCTGTCTTGGTCTCAAACTCAGCTAGGCATGGGGAGCTCCTTGCTTTATTGTATGGGGTCGAGCTGGCAGTTGCCCACCATTTTGTTCCCCTAATGGTGGAAACAGATTGCCAAGATTTGGTCACTGCAATTGGGAGCTCTAGCTTAAACTGGTCTGAGCTGGGTTTCTTGGTGCATGATCTTGAGGAGTTGTTGAGGGCTTCTTGTTATGCCCAGGTTCGTTATGTTCACCGTAGTGCAAACAGGGTTGCTCACACCCTCGCTCAAGAGGCCAAACATGGTTCTTTTTCTTTGAATTTCTTCACTGTATCTCCTCCAAGTGTGGAGGACCTTATAATCTCTGAATGTAATAACATTTGATGTCAATGAAGTTAATTCATTCCCCTCAAAAAAAAAAAAAAAAAACTTTTTCCACAAAATTTATCGAGGTGGGTTGCAGCTCAACCCATCCCCTCTCTAGTTTCGTGCCTCACTTGTCTATGATACCAGGACGAGCTTTCTTGAGCAAAAAGTCAAGTGCAGATACACGTGTCCTACCCTTAAACCTCAAAATTACACAGTTAGAAACAAATGAAACTTAATTGATAAGCCTAATTGTATTCTAAGTGTGCTAAGGAACAGAGACAGATTATCCAGTTCAGCAATGGCGAGTGGTGAGGGGGAAGTGATGAGGAACAAGCAGGTGATATTCAGGGACTATGTGACTGGCAATCCCAAAGAGTCGGACATGTACGTGACAGACAGTAGTACCATTAAGCTCAAGGTTCCACAGGGCTCAGTCGCGGTGCTAGTCAAGAACCTTTACTTGGCGTGTGACCCTTATTTGAGGATTCGAATGGGGCGAATTGAAGGTTCTAGTGTCTTCACTTCCTTCACCCCTGGCTCTGTAAGCTCTGAGACTCTCACTCTGTCTTGGATTTCTTGAGTCTTTTCGATCTGCTTAGTTCTTAGGAGTATATATATAAATGAAATTGGGTGCTTGATAGATTTCATGCAAACATGTTTTCTGCTGCATGGTTGCTATATTCATCAGTCTGTAACTATTTTAACTCAGTGCTCACTTTGAGTACTTTATTTCATTTTGTTCTTAGAGAGGTTTTGGTTCTTGTCCCCATTTTTCTTCTTGTGATTTTTTCTTTTTCTTTTAATAATAAAATAAAATAGAGGGACGGGCGGTGGGTTCCCGGTTGCGATGGCCCCATTTCTTTCGAGATTGTGGGTGGGTGTCAGTCACCCCAAATCGGCTGTCGCAGAGGAACTAATATCGCATAATCCTCTATTTAATTTAAAAAATAAAAAAAAAGTTTGGGTTCGTCTTCCCCTGTTTCAAGCTTCTTTTTCTTTGTATGGATTTTGGTGATAGACCGTAGTCTCTGTGAAGAATCAACACGACTGGTGTAAAAATAGATAATGACTAAAGAGAACTAAACATAAGATGAAGAATTGAAGAGGGAAAGAAATCTGAAGGATGGTCTGACAGGGAGGGTTTTGTTGGAAGCCCAAGTCTTGTCTACCCCTTATTATGTTCACATATGTTGTCCTAAACTTATCCACTTTGGGATAATTATACTTTGTGTGACGTTCTATCCCAAAAGGCAATACACTCAGTTACTTGACTGATACAATTCCTAAGAGTGTTTCTTCATCGAGCACATTTGCCCTGATTAAAAAGAGTTAGATAAACCTATTAGTCTATAACAAAGAGAAAAGAAAGAAAACGATTAATGTAGATGTAAAGTTGGATACTGAAGCTTAAACGTACACACAGCAATTACTGATGCATTAATTCCTGCAGCCATTGAGTGGATTTGGAGTGGCTAAAGTCTTGGATTCCGGGCATCCGGAGTTTAAGGAAGGTGACTTGGTTTGGGGAACAACCGGATGGGAAGAGTATAGTCTCATCACAGAACCAGAACAACTCTTCAAGATCCACCACACTGACGTGCCCCTTTCCTACTATACTGGACTTCTTGGTATATATATATGTTAATATATATACTGTTCATTTCAGGAATCATGAGAGATGACCGTGTCTTTCACTGTGAATTGAATGACTCTTCTCCTTCTTTTCCTTTTCCAATTAGGTGTGCCGGGTATGACTGCCTTTGTCGGTTTCCATGAAGTGTGCTCGCCTAAAAGAGGAGATTCTGTGTTCGTTTCTGCAGCAGCTGGTGCTGTTGGTCAGCTTGTTGGGCAATTTGCAAAGTTGATGGGGTGCTATGTTGTTGGAAGTGTCGGAAGCAAAGAGAAGGTGAGCTACAATATTAACTATTGTGTTCATATGCATATATAGAGGTTTGTTACTTTGTAAAATCATTGTCAAAAGAAGTTTTGCATTTGTGTTTGTTTTGCAAGCTGAAGTCTGTTGAAGTGCGTTCATTGTTTCGCTTTCTATAGGTCGATCTACTAAAGAACAAGCTAGGGTTTGATGAGGCTTTCAATTATAAGGAAGAGCAAGACCTTGATGCTGCTTTGAAAAGGTCAGTGGATTTCCCCACACTCCAAAGCAACGTAGTTTTGGACATACGCCGAAATATCATAACAACACGCAAAATGAATTTATAAAATATACCATGGTTCGATTCTGACCCTGCAGGTACTTCCCAAAAGGCATTGATATTTACTTCGAGAATGTTGGTGGTAAAATGCTGGATGCAGTCCTTCTCAACATGAGACCTCATGGCCATATTGCCGTGTGTGGAATGATCTCACATTACAATCTCAATCAACCACAAGGCTTTAGCAATCTCATCTCTCTCATCTACAATCGGATTCGTATGGAAGGCTTCGTTGTTTTCGATTACTTCCATCTCTATCCCAAGTACTTGGACATGGTGTTGCCTTACATCAGAGAAGGAAAAATAGTGTATCTGGAAGATATAGTTGAAGGCCTCGAGAGTGGTCCGGCTGCTCTTGTAGGGCTCTTTAGTGGTCGTAATGTCGGAAAACAAGTAGTTTTGGTTGCTCCAGCTGAATGAGTTTGCTATATCTTCTTTCAGGGAGCTTCTTGCATATTCTCATGTATGCCTTTGCAGCCGGACTGAGCCATAGTTGGCGGCTAGGTGTGTGGTTAAGTTCAAAGTTGTGTTCAATATAGGATTTCTTGAGTGAATTTCTAAATGTGCTTCATTGTTACAAAATAATAATAAAAAATTATGATATTGTTTAGGTAATGACTATTGTGACGCTTAGAAGAGTGGTCATCATGTGTATTTCTTATTGAAATAATACTGGATTAGCTATGTTTAATGAGCATTTGCTTGAGGTTGACTTGCTTGTTTTAATCCGATAATATCGAACCGATTTACAATCTTACCTCTTTCATAGCAAAATGAGATCTTCATAACATAATCGCTTTCTCATCAGACACAAAGGAAACCCTAACCCTATCAAACGCAAAGATTGAGGTACCAAACTACAGTAATTTGAAAGAAAGAAGCTAATAATCCAAGATTTGGATACTGTTCTTGTTGGTATTCACATTTAGTTCCAAAAAGGAACCTGTGTATATACTATATAGAACAAAAACAGACAATGAAGGAGCTTCTTAGCAGAACCAGCTGCACTTGTTCCTGACATATTAGGGTTGAGGACATCAATTTTAAATTTAATTGATTCCTCCACTGTACCTAATAAGTACTAATTAAAAACTAATCATACAGTACTGAAACTCCAGCAATAAATAGAAAACGAAAAAGAATCAAATCTCTTCAACACTTTTGTATATATACTCAGGTCTGTTCAGTTTTATTAATACCAAACCAATTTTCTAGTATTAACTAGTATATATCAAATACCAATCGCATGCATGATACATGCAATGCACTAATGACAAACAATTAATCTTATTTTTTTACACTTCGGCTTCTTGGAAACCCCACTCAACAACGAAAGCTCACCAATGCCCAAAAAAAAAAACAACGAAAGCTCACCCCATACCCTGTGCTTGTATATTAAATGAGTCGAGTCAAGTCGATTCGAGCCAAATAAAAAGGTGTTCAAGTTCGCCTCACATAGATTCTAAGCTCTGAGCTCAAGGCCTCAAGTTGTATTAATTCTAAAAAAAAAAACTTGATCAACTTGGAGCTCAATTTTCTAATATATGGATTGAGTTTGAGTTCAAACTAAATAGCCTGACTCGACTCATTTTTGCGGAATCGAGCCGAATGTGCTAAATTTGAGCTCAAATTAATTAGCTTTACTCGGCTCATTTTTATGAAGTCGAGCTAAAAAGCAATAAATTATGCTCAATTGACTCAACTCTCGAACTCAAACTAAACTTTAGTTAATTTATTCATAAAAAGATATGATCTCAAGCTTTTTGATGAGATTTACCTTATTGTTTCAACAACTATTTTTGTTCTATACTGGCAACGACTTCTTATTTTTATGAAGTCGAGCTAAAAAGCAATAAATTATGCTCAATTGACTCAACTCTCAAACTCAAACTAAACTTTAGTTAATTTATTCATAAAAAGATATGATCTCAAGCTTTTTGATGAGGTTTAGCTTATTGTTTCAACGATTATTTTTGTTCTATACTGGCAACGACTTCTTATTTTTATGAAGTCGAGCTAAAAAGCAATAAATTATGCTCAATTGACTCAACTCTCGAACTCAAACTAAACTTTAGTTAATTTATTCATAAAAAGATATGATCTCAAGCTTTTTAATGAGGTTTAGCTTATTGTTTCAACGACTATTTTTGTTCTATACTGGCAACGACTTCTTATTTTTATGAACTCGGCCGGCTCGATAACAGAAACAAGCCGAACACGAGCTGAACTCAATCCTTATCGAAATTATCTATGTATGTAGAAGAGGTATGGAGGACAATAGACTTTCCCACTTCCCACCGGTGTACGCAAAACTGAAGACAAGGTTGCCATCCCCCATTCACATGGCTTTCCCCCTTTCTAGTTTTGTCCAACCCAAAAAAAAGGACCCAAACCCACTTTTCCCAATCATAAAAACATCATCATTTGCTTTTCAAAAAAAAAAAACATCATCATTTGTGGCAAAAACCAACGGTCACGATCTGCCCACGCCTCTTCCACATCCTCACCGGTTTCTCACTACCCGCGTTAACAATTCAGTAACGCCTAGTTGCAGTGTAGGGCCCTTCCCCATTTTTATTACATGACTTAAACTAGTCTCTCTCTCTCTCTATCAGAGTCTCAGCTCTGTCCGATACGCCGGCGAAGCAGCGAATCTTTGCCCCAGCTCCACGAAGATTTGCTTGTCTCTTTCTCTCTGTTGTCTTCTCCTCTCCAAACTCCGAAACGCGTCGTTGAATGCGGCAAGAGCTGAAGCAAATGACCTTATTAGCCTTCGCATTCTGAAACGGAGAACCACATTCATCACTCTTTGGGGGTTAGGGTTAAGTTTTGGTTGCCGAAGCTGTGTCGGTGCTGGAAATCGATGTTGATCAGCCATGCCGAGTATTAGAGCTCCGGCGGCCAAGAAAGCCACTACACTAACGGTCGGTGATTTTGACTTTCGTTTTTCTATTTTTGTCAACAACAAAAAAAAAAAAAAAAAAAAAAACCGTTTGGCTTCAAAATTGATGGTTTGGTACAGGTTGCTGTGAAATGCAGGCCGTTCAGGGAGAGAGAGCGCGGCCGCGACATTGTTAAAGTGATTGAAAATAAGGTTTGTTTCCGGTGGTTTTCGGTATTGATTTGTGGAAATTTGAACAGTTTAGTGATGTTTGTTTGGAGTTTTCGGTGTAGGAGGTGCTTGTGTTGGATCCTGATCTGTCCAAGGACTACCTGGAGAGGATACAGAATCGAACCAAGGAGAAGAAGTATTGCTTTGATCATGCATTCGATCCTGACTGTACTAATTTGGTAAATTGATTCTAGAAATTTAGCGTAAACCACAGAAGATGTAGTTGTTGTTTTTCTGGTAGCTGTGATTGGAGTTATTCGTCTAACTGTGTTTTTATATATGTGTACAGGATGTCTACACAAAATGCATATCGTCCGTGATCTCTGGGGTTGTTCATGGTCTCAATGCAACTGTGTTTGCGTATGGTTCTACCGGAAGGTACTAAGAACATGTATTCGTGTGTTTCATTTTCATCTTTATGCTCTCCATATGAGCTGTGATAGTTTGCGTTTATGCTCAAATAACTGTTCATTGCATGTGTGACTAATTTGCTTTTTGGGAGTATTTGTCTGAGTTCTGAGGTCAATGTCCAATGTGCAAGTATTCTTCTGATTTTGTGATTTCACCACGCTTTTTTGTCATCTGCATTGTTGATGACTTGATAAATATTCTCCATCATGTCTTACATCTTTGTCTTTCTGGTTTCAGTGGTAAAACATATACAATGGTGGGGACACAAAATGATCCCGGGCTCATGGTTCTCAGTTTGCATACAATATTTGATCTGATAAAAAAGGACAAGAGCTCTGATGAATTTGAAGTTACCTGCTCCTATCTTGAAGTCTATAACGAAGTGGGTCATGCAGTGTGTTATGAAAATTTAATTTATTAAGCTTTACCTCTATTCTCTTAGATAAATGTGTAAATATTCTAATTTCATCAAATATAGGTTATCTATGATTTGCTTGAAAAGTCATCCGGCCATTTGGAACTCAGAGAGGATCCAGAGCAAGGAATCATTGTTGCTGGCCTGAGGTGTATAAAGGTCCACACTTGGCCACTTAGTTGCATCCCATCTAACTTTCCACAAGTGTTGTCAATCTGCCATTCTGCCTTATATATCAAATTTTTTTCTTAAAATAATTTGGTTTTTATATTACATTAAGCAACAGTATGTATTATTTCAATGGGTAACAATGTCTGTACTATGGGCAGAATTTTCGCTGATCCTTTATGACATGTGCCACTAATTCAGGTTCAGTCAGCTGATAAGATCCTTGAACTCTTAAACGTGGGGAATAGCCGACGGAAAACTGAAAGCACGGAGGCTAATGCAACATCTTCTCGGTAGGTTGAATCCTTAAATTCCTTGCGTACTTGGACATGCAACTAGTGTTGTCCTTTTTTTTTTTTTTTTTTTAACTTTCACTTGAATGCCAAGAGATGTAGAGCTTTTAGGTTGAAGTGCTGTTCAACAGGTTATATGAATCATTCTGTAGGTAGGTGTTTGGTTTCACATGTATAACTCTTTCGAAATAGTAAAATGGGTACTCAAGTCGTGAACTTGTGCTCATCAAATAGCAATAGACTATTCTGATCTGCAGTCAGCTAATGGTGGAAATTCTACATTTGGATTTGCATTTCACCAGAATTTACATTATGAGTAACAAACTATTTAAAGTAATAGGTGCTGCTACTAGTACTACTAGAAGTTCTTTTATAGTTTCACCTCACACCATCATCAACACCACGTTAAATTTGTCAAATTTGATGTAACCTTCTGCATCCTCACAAAGTTGTCTCCCCTGTAAACAGATCGCATGCAGTGCTGGAAATAAAAATTAAAAGAAAGCAGAAAAATAAGTACCGGAATCAAATCATGCGAGGCAAACTCGCTCTTGTGGATCTTGCCGGCAGTGAACGTGCTTCTGAAACAAACAATGGAGGCCAAAAGTTAAGGGATGGTGCCAATATTAACCGTTCACTTCTTGCCTTAGCAAACTGCATAAATGCTCTGGGGAAACAGCAAAAGAAGGGTCTTGCTTATGTACCTTATCGCAACAGGTATTTGTTAGTTCTTGTGAAAAGTTAGGTACCTAATAGTAATTATTTTCTTGCTGCCTTCCTAGCTACAATAGTTAATGTAATTACTTTTGCAGCAAATTGACACGAATACTCAAAGATGGTCTGAGTGGTAATTCTCAGACAGTCATGGTTGCTACTGTATCCCCTGTTGACAATCAGTATCATCACACTGTGAATACTTTGAAGTATGCTGATCGAGCAAAGGAGATAAAGACACACATCCAGGTGAGAGAAATATTCATCTAGACATATTCAGTTTAACTCAAGAAAACACGTTTATGGTAGTTATTTGCAGCTTGCAGTGGTTTGAACCTAAGTAATGTTCCAGTTGGACTATATATATATATAGTTCTCATTCTATCATAGCTTAAATGAACTATCATGCTATCCATGTCTCATTTCATAATTAGCTAGTAAATTTTTCTCTTATAAGTGACATTGTGGATCAGCTTCCACTTGTATTGCACAGGAGACTGGTTGTATGTAGCTTTCCAATGGGTTTCTGTACATTTTTCCGGCAGTAGTTTGTGTGTCAAAAATGTTCTTTTCTGGTGGTTTATCATGAGTTAGAATTAGATTGTTATACAGGAAATGATATTTTGTTTCCTCTGTAGAAAAACATTGGCACTGTTGATACACATGTATCAGACTACCAACAAATGATTGACAGTCTTCAGGTAAGCGGTTGAATTAAATTTATCTGTTGGAATTTATTTAAGAGTTCTATATTTTCTGGGAGATAACATATTTTACATTACAGGTTGAGGTTGGCCGTTTGAAAAAAGAACTAGCTGAAAAGGAATCACAACTAAGTGTCAAACCAGTTGAGAAGGCTGCAGACGATGAGCTTTCTTGGTTGAATATTTTGAGCCATGAAACCAGTGAAAATGTTCAGGAAAGAATAAACCTACAGAAGGCATCATTTGAGCTTGAGGAAACCAACCGTCGTAACCGCACTGAACTACAACAGCTTGACGATGCTATAGCAAAACAACATGTCAGAATGTCTCATTTATAATGTTACTTTATGAGTAAATTTTATCCTGCAATTTTAGCACCTAGAATCCATCTCACCTTTGGATACTGCTGACAAAATCCTATGGTTATATTCCTCAAAAGACAGAACTTACTTGGTGGACTTAATTCTAGGATTACTCGTTTTCCCTCCCTTACCTCTAGCTTTGTAAGGATTGTGGATTTGTCAAAAAGACGAGAGAAAAGAAAAAAACTAATGCTGGATTACTTATTCTGTATCTCAGGCTCTTGAAAAAGATGGAGAAGTAGTAGAGGCTTTAAGAGCAAGACGGCAAATCATTTTAGATAACATTCGTGAGAATGATGAAGCTGGTGTCACTTACCAGACGGTAATATCTCTGTTTGTACTAAGACTCATAAACAGTACAACATTTGTTCGCTTTTGATCTCATTACCAACATTATGTTTTGCAGGAAATCGAAGCAAATGAGAAGCATAGATACCAACTTCAACATATGATTGAGGAGGCCATCAGTAACAATGGCAACAAAACTTACTTGCGCATTCTTAGCCAACACAGGCTATTGGTGAGTTGATAGTAAAGCAATGCTGAATAGACTTATATTTGACCTGGCAAAGTATAAAAGGTTGTTGGAAGCAATTGTTTTCAATTGAATATAAAAGGTTGTAAATATCAATCAAGGTGATAGGTGAAGATGTTATACAGGTATTTGGTTACAAATGCAAGGAAAAATAATGGTTGTCCTATGAGTGGCATTGGTTTACCAAACCTAGATTTTTAAAAGCACAATGTCTAGGGTTCAAATGTATTGCTATGGATTTTCTTTTGGCCTAACAATTTTGCTCTTTTACTCATAGGGAATGGCTAATGCTGAGCTTCAATTTGAAATGGCAATGAGGGATCAAGTCATTAACAACCAACGGGAAGCACTGAAAAACATGTGGGACTTGCTGATGGGATTAGGACTTGATGAAAGACAGGTCTTGGATCTTGCAGTTAAGCAGGGAATCACAATAGAAGATGGGGCCACAACTCCCCGACTTGGCCTTTCTGCAAGGGAGCAGTCACCAGATTTAGGTTACGGCAGCAGACATACTTCTTTTGGTCAATCTCCTGGCATGGGGCAATCGTATTCTAGATCATCTTGTATCTTTCAGCAAACTCAGGACTTTGGTTCGAGGTCATCCCCCCAGGGACATTCGGATATGGCTCAGTCTTTTTGCAGGGAGGAGCGCTCCTTCTACTTAATGTCTCATGACCATTCCCCTTCGGCATTTATGAGGATGAGGACAAGTAGTGAGCACTGGTTCGCTGGCAGGCCTAGTTCGTTGTTTGGTAATCTTGATAAACATCCTCAAGATTTGCGAACATCATATCCAGGCACTAGGTAACACAAGCTTTGCCTTATAGTAAACTCTGCCTACCAGCTTCATCTCTTGGTGATTTTTGACAAGCAGAACAAGGTACTAGCAGCTAATTATGCTGGTAATTTTTTTTTTCTTTAAAATTGTATGGGGGCTATCGTGTTTCTTAAATAAAACAAAAAGTTATGGGGGTTGTCTATCTGTTCTCCAACCTTTATCTTTGGGGGGGGGGAAGGAAGTTCTGTTATTATGAGTCCTACTTATGGGAAACAGATGAGTCATGATAGCATCTTAGCATCATCTTCCTTGTTTTCCTTTTTCCACAAAAGAAAAGATATGCTAAAAAACAGTGTTCTGTAAATCTGACCGGTTATTGAACCTATAAACTTATATCATTTTTGGGAAACAGATGAGTCATCTTCCTTGTTTTCCTTTTTCCACAAAAGAAAAGATATGCTAAAAAACAGTGTTCTGTAAATCTGACCGGTTATTGAACCTATAAACTTATATCATTTTTTAATTGTATAGCCACGTGTTTATTATATTTCTAAATTGAATTTGTCTTCTGCACAGGATGGATTGAATAGTACATCGATTTGCTGGTCGATCTCCACCATATGATACAGCCCATTGAAACAAGGTCCTGATATGTAGTATGCGGGTGTCACAGTATTGAAACCTTACACTTTCCCACATGCCTTCGTTTACTACTACAATGTGGAATTTTTCTGGCTCCATTAACCCCAAGCAGTCTCATGTTATCAGCCCTTCTCTTCCCTCATTTTTTTTCTTTCTCAACCCTCTCTTCTTCCACTATTGTACATATATCTAGCATTGTTGGGGGTTCTCTAGGTGAACTTGGCAGTTGATTTATTTTTGGTTAATGACTTTATGCAAAGAGCCGGGGTTTTAGGATTGGAGGAAGAAGAGAAGAAAGAGGGTAGTTAGAACGTTTTAACACTTTAACACTTGACTTGCAGAATGTAGTTCTAGTTCGTTGTACCTATATTATGGAACCAAGATCCAAGTCTAACCTCAGGTAAATGAGAGTTAATGTGAAAGTCTGCACAGTGCCCAGGAAAAGTTGTAGCATAGAACTCGTTCTTTTCTTTATGATGACTCTCCCTGATCACCACTTTCCCTTGTATATTCAGTAATCAGTACTAATTTTTCTCGTGACCTTGTACATCCTCAAAATACAGTAATTGGTGAGCTCTGATGTTTTATTCTTTAATTCCTCGTCGGTTAAAGACCCAAACTTGCAGCTTTGTACAAAATGCAGAGGCCCAATTCTAACCCTGCCTGGTCTGGTGGAAGGAGGATACAGAATTTGTTCATAGAGTAATGTTGATAGGATTGAAATAGTAGTAAGTTATAACACAGAAACAAGCTCTGTAATATAATGCAATCCGGGAAGGCAAACGAAATTCAACAATGCTTCAAATTGAGGAAAGAACAGTATTGATTCCCAAAACATTCAAATCGGAAACGTTTCACACCTTTTCTTTTACAAGATCACTAAAGCTACGAATCCTAAGTTATTTCCCTTGTTTTGGTTACATTAGAGGGAACCGAATCCTGACCTAGCCTAACTTTAACCAATTTTTCAATTCCCTCTAGTCATTTCAGCTAACCCCAAGGGCTTAAATTTTTTTCTTCTTTCCCGCCATTAACATTTTGATTCTACTTCGTTTCCCCGCTAAAATTTTGGGTTTAATTTTTTAATAAATAAAAAAAAGGGTCTGCTACAGAATAGAGAAAATAAATAAATAATTAGAAACCAAAAATCTCAACCTGCTCATTATCCAAAAGAAAACCTTAAAAAACCTTCGACCCCAAAAAATAGTGTGCGAAAAATCGAAGCACTATGGAGGCAATGTCGACGGAGCCATCGGATTACAAGCCCTACACCCTGTTCGAAACCCTAACCGGCCACAAGAGCGCCATCTCCGGCGTCAAATTCTCCTCCGACGGCCGCCTCCTCGGCTCCTCCTCCGCCGACAAAACCATCCGCACCTACTCCCTCTCCTCCTCCTCCGACTCCCCAGCTCCGACCATCACCCCCGCCCAGACCTTCGAGGGCCACGACCAGGGCGTCTCGGACCTCGCCTTCTCCGCCGACTCCCGGTTCATGGTGTCCGCCTCCGACGACAAAACCCTCCGGCTCTGGGACGTGGAAACCGGCGACCTCATAAAAACCCTCCGCGGGCACACCAACTACGTCTTCTGCGCCAACTTCAATCCCCAGTCCAACATGATCGTCTCCGGCTCGTTCGACGAAACGGTGCGTATTTGGGATGTCAAGACCGGAAAGTGCCTCAAGGTGTTGCCGGCTCACTCCGATCCGGTCACGGCCGTTGATTTCAATCGGGACGGCTCGATTATCGTTTCGAGTAGCTACGATGGGCTGTGTAGGACCTGGGATGCTTCCACCGGGCATTGCACCAAGACTTTGATTGACGATGAGAATCCCCCGGTTTCGTTTGTCAAGTTCTCCCCTAATGGCAAGTTCATTCTTGTTGGCACTTTGGATAATACTCTGGTAAACCCTATTCTATATCTTTTTATGTTCAGTCTCGTCGTCATGTGTTACCTAGTTTCAATTTGTTCTTCAAGTCCAGTCCAGTCCAGCTCTTAGCAATAATTGTTTTGATAGTTTGATATTTTCTATGCCCACAATTTGAAGAAAAATAAATGGAATTATCTTTTCATTACGATGCTGTTTACGAGTACAAGAGAACAGGGGAAGATGTCACAATTGAAACACTTATGTGGGCTTTCGTTTATTATTACTTTTAGAGAGGGGGGAAATGAGAGACAAGAAAGACATCTGAGAAAGGGATCATAGATCAAGACTTGTTGTGAGTTATGACATAAGAAATAAAAGCATTCTGAAAAGGTCTTTCTGGTTTATCCCATTCTCCAAGTTCTGTTACCTAATTTTCTCCGCCCCATTCAATTTTGATAATAGAAAAGAGAGAACAAAACTGTTTGCCATTTTGTGTTAAAGTTATTTGCTTAGTTGACAGTAAGTTACGGGGTACATGGTTTGTTTTCATTGTTATGTCATATGGCTCATTTGGGATTTCTGTGATGTGTCTGCAGAGGCTTTGGAACTTTCAAACTGGCAAATGTCTAAAGACTTACACAGGCCACAAGAGTTCAAAATTCTGCATTTCTTCCACCTTTTCTGTGACAAATGGGAAATACATTGTAAGCGGTTCTGAAGATCATTGTTTATACTTGTGGGAATTGCAAAGCAGGAAAATAGTTCAGAAATTGGAAGGTCACACTGATACTGTTATATCAGTTTCATGTCACCCTGAAAAGAACATAATTGCATCTGGTGCACTTGGGAATGATAAGACCGTGAAGATCTGGACTCAGGAGAACTGATTCATTTTCAGTGTGCTATAAATGATTGCAAGTTGCAGGGCATCCTTGGCATGAAGATTAGACTTGAGGAGAAAGACAAATTGTTGTATAACACAGAACGGTGTGTTCTATGCGAAGGCCATTGCTACATGTTTCTTACCTTCTAACTTCGTTGAGTAACTACGTTATTGTATTTTAGAACAAGGCTTCTTAAATATCAGTTTAAACTTTGATCCACCTAATTATTAAGCCATTTTTTGAACTTCTTTTGTGTTTTTTGCATATGAATACGTGTGGTGCTGTGTGGTGGACTAGGAGCTATGAAGCTTAAATGTTCCATAACCCATAACCGCCTTGATGTATGGTAAAATAGGTGTGTGCTATTTTTATTTCTGTCATAACAATGTGGTCAAATAGGTTGTGCACTATTTTTATTTATTTGTGGTTGAGTTTGTGTATCAAAGTTTGACAGAATAGTAGATGTCCATGGTGTTCAGAATCTGAAAGATCCTCAAGGTGTAGACAGACCGGTCTGGTGGGTCGCTCAAGTAGAAGACGTGTGGTATGAAACTCATGCTTAGTCCAGGCTTTTGAATTGTTCTCTCCTACAGTTTCCCCATCATCCTCAATGGTCTGAAGGTCTGACTTATATGCTCTTTTATTCACCAAAAAAAAAAAAAAAAAGACTTATATGCTCTTTAGGATTTGATGTTAACAAGATGATGTGCATTTGTACGCATAGATCAGTGTACTGAAGAAAATCAGGTTCTTAGCCTATGCCTTGGCCTCTTTATGCTGTTTTTGAATGTAGCTGACATTCTCCTTGAGAAAAATTGAGGGTTCCAAATTTTTCTTATTTACTCGTCACTCCTACTATTTGTTGAATTCACAAGTAATGCAAATTTTGTAGTGCAAAACAAAATAATGAGTGAAAGTGTGAAACAGAAAAAATCAGTTGCGTAGATGTTAGATGAGTGGTGCTCAACTCGACCTCTTGAACAGTAAATTTGATCGTTATAAAGAAACCCGAACGTAGGAAGATAGGAGAGAATATATTCTCTCTCTCACATCCTGAACTGAAAGTCCTGCATCGGAGAATTTATCTGGAGATGGATAGGGATGCCCTCTAGCTACTCAACCTAGTCTTGATGTGGAATTGTGGGTAGATACCCAAGTAAAACCTCCACCAGCTGACCAGCACATGACAAATTACTTACCAAATTAAACTTAAACTTAAAAAACACATTGCTCTCTACTCACCGGATAAAGACAAATTAGTACTTGCTTGCTTCGATGCCGCCTAAATTTCTTTATGGGATTTGCCAGATTGTCCTGGGAATTCTTCAACATCGGCTTAAAACAACCTAAACCTCGGTGCCCCATTCGTGGGGAATCAAAGCCATTACCAACTTTCTAATTTATTCTTAAACCAAAGATACGGATCTGAATAATCAATCTTGATTAACACTTGATTATTCAGATGAATACACCGATCATGTTCTTAATTTCAATGACGTGGTCATTGGAATGGGAAACTTTTGTATCAACCTGAATAAAGAACACCATTCGTAATTGCATATTACCTGCACATGTTACAATTGAGCAACAAATTTTCATCTTTAATTGTCACCAAAAACCCTTGTTTTCACTAACCTGCCGTATTTTTTTTTTTTTCCTTTTGGGTGAGTACTGCTTTGCTGGTTGATACCGATGACTGAAGACCTTCCTTTGTCGTTATTCGGGGGTTGTCTGACCATCAGATAAGGGGATGGTACTATGGTAGCACATTTAAAATGAGTCCAAAGATCATGGACAAGATCATTTTTATTAATATTGCATTAGCTAAAATTATAAATATGACAAATAGAGAGAATATATATATTAGCATATACTTAAAACTCCATTTTTTTTTTTTGTGAAGATGATCACTTCATTTAGTATTTGTTTATAACTCTGATATGCATTGCTGATCCTTTCTCTATAGCTTAAGTTTTTGGAGTTCAAACTAGCCTTCTGTAAAAAAAATTCCATTTCAGTAACTAATATACACTATGGCCTTCATAGTTCCAGTCTCTGGTAAAAATTTAGTGAACCGGTTCTTCACGGGTTGCTCATCTTTAGAGAGTTGGAATTAGTAGTTAGATCTAGAGATAACATGTGGGGAAAAGGTATAAACCATATATTATAGCAGGCATAATGCAGCTTTACAGCACATGACTTTAGCACAGTACATTAATCCGTGGATTAGTTCTTAACCAAATCCCATGCATAGGTAAGAAAATAATTTTTGAATAAGTGCAGAAGAATGCTATGCACACTGTTGCATTCTTCAGGATTGAATTCTGAAGCTATCGATCACAGCTCAATAGGGTTTTGCCAATAATTTAGCTAGACCGGAGACTGATTTTTTTAGAATCTTTTTGCCATCACTTGGTGAAGAATCAATCTTTGTAATATCCATTTGACCATATAACATTTCTTTGGAAATGAGTTCTGAACTGGCATGTTTGTCAAATCTGCAATATTGAACTTATATCTCAAGCATTCTCTCTTTATCAAAATTTAAGGCTACACAATCAAAGAGAGAAGAAGAGCTAAGGCTAAAATCTCACATCATGCGAGTTTCAATATTTTCTTTTATTTTAATAGCAGAAGCAATTTCATCTAATAATTAAAGGAGGACATGAAGAATTCCATTGCAGATGAGGTAAAGCTACCCTCATCTTCCACAAGTACATCATTACAACTCAAAGCAAACCAAGTAACTTAGCGAACGATCACAGAATATAAGTACATGAAAGTAGATTCAACTTGTAAGTCCTTACTTTTCACTTGATGGCCTTTCTCTATCATTGAACCATAATTAATCTTGTCAAACAATTCTCATTGTTTTAATACTTGTTTTGGTGGTTGGAAATTCTTCTGCCGTCAAGAAATTTTTTTTTTGTTTTTTCTTTGGAGTAAAATGGATAAATT
This sequence comes from Rosa rugosa, assembly GCF_958449725.1. NCBI lineage: Eukaryota > Viridiplantae > Streptophyta > Magnoliopsida > Rosales > Rosaceae > Rosa > Rosa rugosa. The sequence goes on along the minus strand of NC_084820.1, from coordinate 19,030,573 downwards.
TCCTTTCAAAAAAAAAAGGACAAATTAAGGCCAGAACAAAAAGAAACAGACAGCAATCCAACAGCCCCTGGTCTACAAAACCCAATCAGAAGAAAGAAATCCAGTAAATAAAAAAAAAAAACAAAATGATAAGATATCGACCCATCATTATTCATCAGCATGTAATCATTATAATTATCACTGTTTTTCTTGGTCAGAAAATTCATAGAAATTCATGGGCAAGAGTAAATTATTCAAGTGATAGAACTTAAATTTTTATTTAGAATTTGGTTGGCAAAGTTATGGGGATAGACAATATAATGTTTGTTTTATCATTCCTGTAGATCTGGTATCTCTTCACAGATCAAGTTGTCGATTTTTTTATGCTGCCCATATGATTTCACCTCACGTCAACGACTATGTAATGTGACAGACAAGCTAACCCTACTCATCTTTTGAATAATGATTCTCAGAATAAACAAGTAAAATTTTCACCCGGGTTAATAATTAGAAAACCAATAATGGATGCTTAAACTACTATAAAAACTGCAGATGGAGAAGCTCATTTAGGCCAACTTGAAAAATAGTAGAGCAGTTTGTGAAACTGAAGGAAAAGAGGGTAGGCTTCTATTTCTCTCTTGTTTCATTAGATTTTGGTGTTAAAATCTGATTTTGTTTCTCCTGTTCAGTTTTCGTTAGTACTGGTATTCTGACATTAGTTCTTGTTTTTCAGGATCCTTTGTTCCATAATCTTTATTCATATAATGGACGTATCATCAGCAAAATGGTTTTCGGATTTGGTAATTTTTTCAACATATGGTGCAATAGTTATTCATAGCAATTAAATTGTTCACTCTTTCTTATAGTTTATTTCTGTGTAATACAATTTTTCAGGGAATGGATGATTACAACTTCATTCATGAAGGGTTTACAGCACAGGACATAGCAACTGCCCTTGGAGAAAATTTCAAACAATCTTTCTCCAATGAGAGTTATTCCTCTTACCCAACTTTGACTACCCAAAAATCCCCCACCACCACATTAAGTGGTGGTTCATCTATCAATGAGACTAATTCTCAGACGAGCTTTGAGAGACCAGCCAAACTGGTCAAGACCAACAGCTGGAACTCTGCCATTACAGAACATGTTTCACCAAAGCCTTCTTGCAAGTCCTCTTCCTCCCACATTCTTTCTTTCGAGAACACGAATTTGAATTCTTCACCACCTTCCAAGCCTCATCAACAGTTCTCTAATGGTTTTGACACTACCCTGAGGCCAAAGGATGAGGCACCATCCGAAATATGTATGCAGTTTGAGAACCAAAGCTATGGGACTAATAAGAGGCCTTACTCAATGACTAGAACTCCTTCTCATGCTCAAGACCACATAATGGCTGAGAGGAAGAGAAGAGAAAAGCTCAGTCAGAGATTCATTGCTCTTTCTGCCATTGTTCCTGGACTAAAAAAGGTACTAGCTAATTATTTTATATTCTATATTGATCACCTGGATGCATGGATAAAATTGCAGGGATTGGTCTCAAAACTTAAGCTCTTAGAATACAGACAACAATTGTTTATATTAATTCTTAAAATGAAATGATCATGCTGGATCCAACCTAACACTACTTTTTCCTTCTTTGGCTTTAGATGGACAAAGCTTCTGTTCTTGGAGATGCAATCAAGTATGTGAAACAGCTCCAAGAAAGTGTCAAAGTTCTTGAGGAACAAACCAAGAAGAGAACCGTGGAATCCGTGGTGTTTGTGAAGAAGTCTCAGCTGGTCTCTTCTGATGATGACACTTCTTCATGCGATGAGAACTTTGATGGTCGCAGCTCTGATGAATCGCTCCCGCAAATTGAAGCAAGAGTTTCAGAGAAGGATGTATTGATTCGAATTCACTGCGAGAACCAGAAAGGATATGTGGTGAAAATTCTAAGCGAAATAGAAAAGCTTCAACTATCTGTGGTTAATAGCAGTGTCTTGCCATTTGGAAAGTCCACTCTAGACATAACCATTATTGCTCAGGTACGTAATTTCACTTGTACTATTTTAGCCAGTCTGGCCATGACCATTAACTAATATCCTCAATCAGTGGTTTAGTAAAACTTACGTTTACCATTTTCTTGCAGATGGATGATGAATGCAACATGACGGTGACGGATCTTGCCAAAAGCTTGAGAGTGGCTCTATTGAAGTTCATGTAACATGCCATGGGGCATGTTCATATATTCTGATCGAGGATTCTATATCGTCAACCTGTACATGATCCGATAGCTTGCAATCAATCATTAGTTCTCAAATTAGCTGCAGTTTCTCTTTTTTTGGACCTCTGGAGACAAGTCTAGTATGCCTGTGAATCTCTCCCTCCATTTTTCAGACCAATATCCACCATTTGGGTCCATTGCCAAAGCTTGTTTTTGCCATGAGGCGGTTTCTACATGTATTTGCTGGAGGGTTTTTGTACTTATTTTTGCGTGGTGCACTTTCTGCCGCCGCGTTGACTTACCCACCAGCTGTGACAATTAAGGAACCCCAGGGCCGGAAGATTTGTTTGCTTCTTTTTTATGAGGTTTGATTTTTCATTTTGGTAATGAATACCTCTTTCCTCTTATCTTTTCTGGCTTTGTAAAGGAATCCAAAACATGATCTAATTTCTTCTTGGGGGAGAAACAAATTACAGCATTTTTAGAGGTTGGTTCGACACTTTTTTATGTTGTTGGCCTGATCAGTGTGTACTTATCAGTCAGGCTCCTGTATTAATTCTTCCTTCAATTTAAGCTGCTTTTTCTTTTTTAAGGCAATCTTCAGAATTTCATTTCCCTATTAATCTATTATGCAATAGATCACTGCATATTTCGCTCCTTAATTGTCAATCAAAGGTTAATAGAACCAGAACCTCAATTTGCGGTCGATAACTATTCCACATGGTAGAAAAAATTTGGACAAGACTAACCAAAGTTTTCGCACATTTTAATGACCAGATGTGCACAACAAATACTTCCGACGCTTGAACGAGCATTCGATTTTTTTCCTTGACATTAAAACTTTACTCCAGAAACCAGTACTATTTTTATAAACAAAAGTAATGTCAATTGTATTCATAATAAGAGAGACTACATATAATAATTCACTCTCATTTTTTTTTTTAAACACCCTCCTCTCATATTGTTCGTGGTATCCTAAAGGCATCCTAGGCCCAAATCGGACGGTCAGGGCGGGTCCTAACATTTTGAAGGCCTGAGGCAAATAATTAAAATGTGGCCTCACATAAAAAAATCATATAATCGAACAATTTTTTTTATATATATAAATTAAACCCCTACATGAATAGTAATGAAAAAAAAAAAAACAGGTGTTCAATTCCAAAATAATTTTTCTCTTAGAAGTTGAAAAAATAAAAAAGAACATAATATAATATATTCTTTACAAAAGAAACCAATGAAAAACAAAGGGCAAATACATTAGTATTCAATTTCAAAATATTCTTTCCATAGAAGCTGGAAAAAGAAGGAACAATTTGCAAAGAAACTAATTAAGAAAAAGACAATTGCACTTTTTTAAACTAATTAAGAAAAAAAAAAGACAAAAAAGAGGTCTCTGTGCTTCGAACCTTGGTGCTACAAGCAACAACAAAACTATGTTGCCGCTGCAGTGGCGTGGCCATATCATAGTATATACGCAAAAGAAGATTATATAATTATACACTGAATATATGTAAAATTAAAAAACAAAAAAAAAAACTTGGTGGAGGCCCGTCGGAGAGTGGTGGCCTGAGGCGGCTGCCTCAGGCAGCAGCCCTCAGGGCCGGCCCTGCGGACGGTCAATAGGACATTGCAGCCCCTCTACTAGCCACGTTTATAATTCAGTAAATAACATAAAACCAACTCAGCGTTCGAACGGAGGACATGGGGGTTCCACATCTTGAATTTTCTCGGACCCAATGCATCCACTGAACCACTTGACGTGGTTAATAATTCACTCTCATTAGAATAAAAGCAACTACAATAGTAATATTACCTTCTACTACTGGTCATAGATGGGAAGTAGATGGTCTTGAAAAGTAGTTTTTTTTTTTTTTTTTTTGTTCAAAGGTAAACTCAAGACCTCATACTTCCCACAACGCCTCTAGAAAGAAGCTTTTCAGCCAAATTTGGGCTCAAAGAGTGCACTAACCCAAACATAGATATATTCTAATCCGAAGCCAAATCCAACAACAGCAAAACCATGAAACCGTCAGGCGCAATATACCCGGTAAGCCCAGGCAATAAACCGCGCTTAAAATTCAACTAAATGTGTCAAGTTTGTTTAGCAGTCCATATTTCTGTAATTTGGTGCGTTTCATTATGAGGCATGTTTCCTTTGGATTGTAAAATGACCCTCGGTAATATGTTGAGGTTCAACCTTATATGGTTCATGACATCATCTACACAACCTGCAGGGAGTTGGATAATGTAAGCTCCTCTTCAACTTTAATTGGTTCCATTGTTATTGACTTCGATCTTATATCTCATAGGTGTTATAATATTTTTCTCACTAAATGTAGCAAAAGAGGGAAAGCCTTGTTTATGAAATATGAGAGCTTTTTAACTCTAGTAAGATAGTCCATTTACAGGAACATGCATACACCTCATACCATGTGCTCGGTTTGGTTGACCTTGTCTAGCTCAAAATTTAACAGTCGGCAACTCGATCATTGGTTAAGAAAAAAAGAAAAAGAAAAAGTGCGACTATTTACACCTTGATTCCTAAGAAACACTACACCCCATTATTGATTTTATTCCAATATATTTCTATTCTGGCCTCTTCTCTTCCCTCTACACAAACAAGCACATCCAACCGGTCTAATGACTTCCGGTCATTCCTATTTCCTCCTTGACAAAAGCTTTAATTTCAGGTAAAATGGGATTCTGACTAGTTGTTGAGGGACACTAATTAAATAGCAATATATCCCAGAGAACAATGAATAAACTAATTAAGAACTAAGCTGCACGCTGATCTTGGACATTCACAATTTAGAAATTAATTAGTACACTATTTTGTCTCTTTTTCGGTTTTAATGGACCCGAGGATATCTGGATATGTACTGTTTGAATCGAAATCAGGTCCCTGTGAGTGTGTTAAGTCGAACTAAATATGATGGATTAGAGTTAATGTTGCTGGAAGGCTTCTGCATGCTGGTGTTGTCATAACCACAATGGAAATGTTATTTTTGCAGGTTCGATATGCTAAATAAGACTCATGTCTGATTTTACCATGTTAGCCGTTTGCGGACGTACGCTCTAACTCGACCATTAGAAGAGGTCGAAAAGAAATCTCTACGTACGATTCCACTGCTAGCTGATTCATGACCAAACTCAAGAAGTTTATTAGAACTAATTGATGATATCCTTATCACATGTATCTGTATCTTGTTCATTCAATTAGTAACTTACTGCTTCCATAAGAAATCATCATGCTTTGTAATCACTGCACCGTCACTGGCTAGAGCTGTTGTCCCATCAACGTTCAACTTCCTTAATAGGAAGCCTAGAAGTTTTTTTTTTTTTTTTTGAGTAAAATGAGGTCAGCCCTTTATTGAAATTGAAAGGTTACAACGATACTATGCCAATAGGCATAAAAAAGAAAATAAACAATGCGAAAGGAAAAGATGCAAAAATTGCATCTGAAATACAAAGAATTAAAAATGCAAGAGCAGCAGCGTCGAAACGCAACGCTGATTTTACACTACGGATTGCAGCCGTGTAGTGAATTGAGTAGTCGGTGGTTTGACTACCCATCGAACTCCAACGCACAATTTGACAAAAATCAACTTGGCGCCGGAATGAAGGCACTCTCCCACCTAAAGATCGAAGTCGGCCAAGGGTGTCAGAACATGGCCATGTTGGCAGACGATCTTTCACGAACAGGTACCATAAGCTTGGGTCTCGAATCCAATACCAATAAACAAGAGTCCCAAACCAATCTAGCAACTGATATGCAGCCCACCAAAGATAGTGGGCCATATACCAAGCCCAATCTCCACCCGGATCCCAGATCCGGATCCGGAACCTTCTGCAGATCCGCCATCGTGATCCCTGATGGCTAGTCTACCACCACCGCCGGCTTGATCCCTGATCCCCAGCCCACCATCGACTTGGAGAAGTTGAAGAGAGAGTATGAATCAACCTGCACAAACAAGACCAGAGGCCAGAATCACCATGAACCCATAAACCCCCAACAGTCGAACATGAAGACCAGCCATCGTCACCATCAGCCAAAACACCACCGTGAGCGACCGCTGAAGACCATGATTGGCCTTGCACTCCTTCAAGGCCAGAACTCAGAACCTTCGTCCCCAAGTCTCCGACCCTCAATCGGCCAGAATCCCGGCAAACCACCCCATAGCAGAAGGCAGGAAGAATGGCAAGAGACGGACCAAAGCCTGTGAATGACTCCATTGAAGTGGAGTAGATACAGGAAAGACCGATCTCAAAGGAGACGCCACCGCCCCAAACCCTAGCAGAGCTAGGTCGAGAAAAAGGGAAGCCTAGAAGTTAAACTAATGTAATATTTTAAATCAGTTTGCACGAAATATATTCATGCTGAAAAAACCCATGTGGAGAAAACAAACCAGCGTTGAAGCAATTAAAAAAAACTCATTATTAATCAATCAGATCCACTTAGTGTTGACATATATTTGGTTTCACATCTCCAAGGCCTGTGTGTGTGTCTATATATAAATTTATAGATGTACGTGTATATTTGTATGTATATGAAGCTGGTGTTTACCTTTTCCTATGAAACAGACTGATTGGTCGTGATACACACTATGATCATTAACAATCGAAGAAAAGCTTTGCTGAAAATGAAGGAAGTTGAAGACTTTAGATATATGTACCTTATTAATTTGGAGACAAAAGAAAAGAGTGTTTATATATGAGAGAAAACAATTCTAAACTTGACTTACACAGACATTTCTAGCTATATAAGCATTTCTTTTGCTCTTTGTTTTTGCATTCGTTTTCTACTTGACGCCGAATGCAAGAAGCTTCTTCAATTCATTTCCTCAAGCTACTTAAAAGTCATCAGGACTGGACCTCCCAATAATTTTACCAACCCTAGCCTTCTTCTTTTTAATATATCATTAACCATGCATGTATTTCAAAGTTAGAACTTATCATGTCAAAACATGAAAATTTAATCAAATCAAGTTGATCAATCAAAACCTCAACTTCACTGGATGACAGATGAATGCAACAAAGTAGAAGAAGTTATATATAATATATACACATGCATATATATAGGGTAATGTTAAAGTGATCACGTATAGGACTATAGGGTAATCATAATTAGTAAAGTTATCACAAATTATTGTGATTAGGTGGTGGATGGATCGATCGATCCCGATTAACAGCTTAAACTTGAGTTAATTAATGATAACACGTTTATCATGTGACTGAAGCCGGCTTTTTCCATGACCAGTTCTTAGACAAATACACATCTGGAAGCCTTTTAAGATTTTCAAATCTAAAACTATATATATATATATATATATATATATATATATACATACATACAGATCCTATCCAGAGCGGAGCTCCGCTTTGAAGATTTACGTGTGAAGTTCGAGTTTTGGGTCACTTTTCAGTCGCATATCCACATCTCGACCGTTCAATTTTTAGGTACTAGTGTATAGATCGTCTCTGCAAATTTTCAGCCAAAATAAATCTAAATATATATATATATATATATATATATATATATATATAGATTTGGATAGATCTAAGTTTATAAATTGTTCTTAGTCCATCTCCTTCCGTAAACTATATTCCTTTTCATCATCATTTCTGACTTGGATTACTGAAGACAAAATTGCTAGATTATCAAAAAACTAACAGTTTTGTCTTTAGTGCTGCTGCGTATTATTGAATTAGAATATGTTGCAGCTTTTAGCCATTTACAGGGACAAGGTTGATTAAAGTATAGGCAAAAGTGTGATCATTGAGCCATAAAGAAGCATATATAGCAATTAAATCTTCGTAATCCTTCAATTAGTCAATTGCTGGTTTTCAACTGCTAGAGCCAGCTGACAAAGGAAGACAACAGTGCTACATAAAGTGAAGGTAAACGAATGAAGAAAGAGAACCAAGTAAAGATAGCTGTAATTTGCTGCGTCAGTTTAACACACAAGAAATGTGGCTATTATTGTATATGTACGTATTCCCTAGCTAAGAATGAATTACAATCATACAGCAAACTACACCAATTAAATTGAGTGACGAGTGGTGGGTCTCTGGAAGTAACATTCATTTCTTCTATGCAAAAGGTAACGCCTTGAGTAATTCTATAATAACGAGCTAAAATTGCATAATCCATTGTAATGAAAATGAATTTAGGCCCCGTTTGGAATTGCTTCGCTTTTAAAAAAAATCAGCTTTTGTTTAACATTTTAGATTTTATTATGTTTGGTAAGTAAATAAAAAGCAGCTTTAAATGAAAGTTATAGGTCACTGACAACAGATTTTATAAGCAGCCCAGAGGTTGTTTTTAGAAGCTGCTGTTGATCAAAACACGCTCTGCAGTTGTTTTATGTACAGACAACATTTTTAAAAATATTATTTACCAAACACGTAACTGTTTTAATTCACAGCTGATTATTTTCACAATACAGCAGTAGCTGCAGAGTCACAGCAATCTCAAACTAAGCCATAGGCCTTTTTGGAAAAAAAAAAAAAAAAACTTGACTTGTGTTTTTCTACATCAAAAAATTTACTTGGAATTAAACAAGCATGTAAGTTAAAAGGTTTATAGTTTCAATTGTAGGCTTAAAAGGAACCCTTCTTTTTAATAGTTTCATGATATTCTTCGATCTCTTGCACAGGTTGACGGCTTGACGCCTAAAATTGGTTCCATATAGCCGAGCAATCTTTTTAGCTAGTGAAATTGGTTCGTCCTTGCCCTAAAGACTTACACGTGCTAGTGTTAGTTGATGCATGCTTAACCAAAACAAAGAAGTACGAAAATGCAAGAGACGAGGTTAATTTAATATATACTATTTTTCGATTGGAGAGTCATTTCTACTACATCGAGGTTTGAGTAGTTCGATCTTGTCGAGTAAGAAACAGGAATCTCACTCCTTTATGTATCAAGGAAGTGAAGAGGTAAATTCTTGCATAATTCTCTATTTCATCAAAATATTAAGTCTCCTCAATTTCTATGCTTACATTGGATTTTTTATTTAGCTCTCCTCAATGTCTATAAGGTTAATTCCCACAATAGCACACTTCCTGAATGACCGCTAAGATTTCATTCTAAGTAAGATAACAGAATTTGTAAATAGACCTAACAAGAATGAACTCACGCATGGGTAAACTGTTGAATTTTGAGAAGAATTCTTTGTTTTTTACTGACCGCACTTGAAGGAAAACGCAAAAGCAACCGTCTCAAGCTCATGATCCATAGAGTACCTGTGGAATGACTAAACTCCCGTGTGATTATTGGAATAACATGGTTAAAAAAATATAGTATGCTATAAATCCCATATGTTGTTTTGTTTTCTGAGGCTTGATTAAGGCTTAGACGTGCATGGTTTGCTTCAAGTATTCGCCTCAATCGTTTGTTAAATACAGCCATGATGCCAGAATAAATTGGAATCAACGAAGAAACCCACATGCATGAAGTCATTGATTGCCTAAATCGATAAGTAGGTTAATAATACATATCATGCTCTTTAATTAATGAAATATACAAGAAGATTAGATAGATAGATAATACATAGCGCAAGATCAAATCGATGCTTATTTATTTAATCAGATTTCCTGAGTTTTAAATATTAAATCTGATGTATCTTTGAATACAGATCTCTTGCACCTTGAATATCTAGTTGTTTTTCCCCACCATTGCCTATTGTATTGATCAGGGAGACCACCATTGTATATAAACCCGAACTTACCTTGTTTGTTTTAATTAATTATTGCGCACTTGTATTTATTTACCAACTTTTTGTTGTGCTAATTGATTGTGCCCTAATTACTCTAATTACGTGAGCCTGATGTGATTGGTTGTCATCAAAATCGAGGAAGACTGCTGCAGGAGGATATCTACGTGTATAGGATTTAGAACCCAGTTTCACGCCGCTAAAAGCTGCCGAAATGCCCTAGCCTAGCTCAGCTGTGTGTATACCTTCAAATGGAAGTTCTTAATTCTGTTTAGTTCTCATGTGCGTAAATATTAGGGTTTTAAAATGATAAATTTAACGTGGGTTCGTGAGCTTAAATGCAGCCATTCCGATGACACGTTCTCGATCTATATATATATATATATATATATATATATATATATATTTTTTTTTTTTTTTTTTTTTAATGACAGCATCGATCATATCCGACTCAATCCATCAAGTTTGATCAGAATTGGTTATCTTTCTGCTGTGACAATTAAGCGCTATTGTTGGTCTGTTGGATCAGAACTACCTGCGGGCTGCGGTTTGTAAGGACCTAGAGTTTTGCAGTACTTTTGTTTCATATATCGATAAAGAAGAAAGAAACATTTATACGTATATTCATGATTCATGAACATGCATGGATTCAATTTTTGTTCAACTCTTGGAATTCCATATAACTACTCTAGAGCAACTTCAACAGCTTCCCTATAATTTCTGTATAATAAGGAAGCAAAAGTCAAAGCTTTAGCATCTTTTTCTTCTCCAACTCCAACAGATTCCCTATTTTACAGCAATCTCTAAAATCTCTATATTATTTCTTAAGATTTTAGAGATTGCTGTAAATATAGAGAATTTGATTTTCTCTTTCCTCATTTTCTCTAAAATAGGGATAGTTATAGAGAATCTGTTGGAGCAAAAGAGGCTCATTTTTCCCTAAAGTAGAGAAAAATCAAAATAAGCTTAGATTTGAACGAAAATCTCATGCCCAAATAAGACAAATAAGCAAATTAAAAGTACATAGGAACTATTATTTTTGGTAGCCATAGTGTTTCAAAAAGGTAATTCATACATACATAAAATTACATTTCATAACTCCAGCGAATTATAAAGCACAGATTAATAAAATAAAATAAAAATAAAAAATAAAAAAATCAACTTTGATTGTTTTTAATCAATCAATTTTTATATTTTCTTTCTACCTTGTCCGAAAAAGTGAGACGTTATGTGCATTTTTTGTTTTTTATATACTGTTGTTTTCCGATCACAAATATGGAAAAGAATGCTCTTTGACAATTGATATGTGTGAAAAAAATTTATTAATATACATTTACCATTATTTTTAGTTTGAGAGCAGTTTTCAAATCTCTTTAACTTGTGGGTGTGCCAAGCCTTAACCATAAACTCTGTTCGCAAGTTGGATATAAAACCATTAATACATGTATATATATTCTTAGTTTCTTACTATATTAAAGAACTATTATACCTCACATTTTCTCACGATCCTTCAATATTATTCTTTTGAAATGTAATTTTTTTTTTTAATAAACTTTTGCAATGTAATTTACACCGAGTGCATTGTTCTTTCTTTTCTTTTGACTGTTCAGGGATATTTTCAGACACTTGTAAAAGAAAATGATCACTAACTAATAACTAGTTTATATTTGTTTGATGTGTTTGGTAGAGTTCAGTGCCTACAGCTTTTTTTTGGCTCCAGATAATATTGGATAGTTGGAGTTTAATGTAGTTGTTCATCATTCCGCCATGTCATTATCTTGGCATGATATCGTTGAAGATGAGCAAGTTGTGGAACGATCAACGCCCAAATTTCCAGTGAAAGCTTTGCTATGGTGGGGTGGAATTTGAGATATACTTTGTTGCTCCCTATACGAGAAGGGTAAGGAAGTATTGAATGACGATTGTTTTAGTGAGTTTCGTCTGCAAGCTCTGAAGAAGAAATTGAAAAGGACAATGAAGTAATGAACCACAAAGTTAAGTCTCACCGTCTTAGCATGGGCGGTCATGGGTCTTGTGATGACTACAATATTGAAGCAAAATTTTGATCTAGCTGCCTTTAGAGCAAGTCCACCGGGCTTCCTTATGCCCGGACTCCACGTCAAATGGTGACCCAAGTCACTAAAATATCACTATTGTTCCTTCCACCGGGCTTGGGGCAAGAGAATAGTAAGTGACCCGGGACAACAGTTTGGCCAAGATGGTGACCTAGTAACCCGTGACCCAGGCCTCCACCATGGCCCAAAAAGAAGAGAAGAGGAGAGACGCGCCGTAAGCAAGGAGTGAGCTGCAATCGCTTGTCGTGTAGCGGAGACAAGGCTGCAGGCGCGTGGAAGGTGAGATTTTGTCAGCTAGTGGCAAGTGGGTCGCTCACGTAGCAAGTAGTCGTTGGCTGCTTTGAAATTTGAAGGCAACAGTACACAGATCTGGACTGTTGGTTCTGATTGTTAAAGGGATCGGATGGTTTATAATTAAGGAACATATACCAGGTTTAGGAAGGTGAAAAAAAATAATATTAACGGTTACATTCACAACGGTAAGAAAAAAATTATATACAAAATTTCCTATAAATACCTCACCTCCTATTTTACCTCTCACACCAAAAAAATCATCTTTCTTACTTCCTCAAAATTTTTTGTTCCTCCTCCTCATAGCTTTCATCTTCCGAAATTTTTTTATTCCAATATGAGCGTACAACCCGTAGCAGATCCAAGTATTGACTGGACACATTGGCAGCCTATGGAAGACATTCAATTGTGAAAGTCTTGGAAATATGTTAGCCAAAATCCGGCTAAGGGTACAGAGTGAAGAAAAGATGATCTATGGATAGACGTTAGCAAACACTATGCCGAACATTGGAATTGATATGTCCGATCATTGCAAGCTTTTCAAGGGAGGTGGAAAAATTTGAAAATTGAACTTTATGCTTGGCATTGTTCGTTAAGGCAAGTGAAAAATTGGTACAAGAGTGGTATGATTGATGAGGTATGAATTTGTAGTGTAACACGAATATTAATTTTTATGGTTCTTTTAGTTTATATTAAAATTTAATTACTTGATACATTTTACTTTAAATTATTAGTTGATATATTTTGTTGATAATTATACTTTAAAATACTAGTTGATATATTAAAATTTAGTTGATAACTATACTTCAAATTAGTAGTTGATAATCATATTTTATACTTAAAATTATTAGTTGATACATTATACTCACCTTATACTTAAAGTTACTAGGTGATGTATTCAAATTTAATTAGTTGCTACATTGTACCTCGTTTATATTTGTACTAATAGATTTTTTTTTTTTAAATTAACATAGCAACGTCAAGCACAAGATTTGCGGAGAGCTGCGATGACCAAATCGAAAGGAAGGCAAAAAAGACGTGATTTCAATAGTTTAGAATGTTACGAGATTGTGTTAGGCTTTCAACAATTTAGTGACATTCCAAGCCATACCTCTTCGACTGGAGGAACCTCAAGGGGAGAAAGTGAACGGATGCACACCCAACAATCCGTTCCTGATTCTCATGTCAACTTGGATATAGATGCAGATGAGGTAAATACCGATATAACTCCCAATTGTTCGGTGAGGCCTCAAGGAAATAAGGTTGCCAAAGAAGCTATCCGGAAAGGAAAGAAGGCATCTAATGATTCCAATCCGCTAACATCCGCTGTGGAGACTATAGCAATCAACTAAACATCAATGTTGTCGGCCAAGGAGAAACGCGATGAGGAATATGCTTGACATCTCTATGGCCAACAACAACGAGATTATATACGCTTGCAAATGGATATGCGAAACAAGGCATTCAAAATTCAAGAGAGGGAAGAGCGAATTATGGAGATGGACACAAGTAAGATGACAAACCAAAAAGAAATATTGGCAAAGAAAGTAAAAAAAAAAAAAAAATATTAAATATTTGTTACTCCTCAAACTTTTCCCTGAAAAACAGTTTAGTCCCTCGCCTTTGAAATTAAACTGGATAGTCCTTATTCTTCTAATTCTCGCACAACAGGTCCACGACAGGCCCAAAATCACTATTATACCCTCACTTCCTCTTTTTATTATTTTTCTCTATTTTTTTAATTTTTCTCTCTTTTTTTCCTTTTTTTATTTTATTTCTTTGGCTCTCTCTCTCTCTCTCTCTCTCTCTCAGTTCGATTCATGTTCTCCTTTCGAATTCACCAATCGCACCACCGAACTGGAATGGCTTGAACCATGGACCGGTGGTCTAGTCTCCGCTGCCTCATTCGTCGGACCTCTCGTCGTCAATCCTCTCCTTCCTCAACAAACAGGCGCCACATCTTTGCTCTGCATAAACACATAGTAAGAATACAGATTCATCATCAACGGAAACCCAGTTTTCGATAAGAACTGAAGCAAAGGCAGCACAATGTCACTCAAATCTTTATTTCAAGAATGCCTGAGAAGGTAGACAAGGGTCAAGAATAATAGAGGTTGTATTCGGAGTCAAAATCTTGACCTTGGTGTGTAAATGTGAAGCTACCAGAGTATTCGATCTACCCAGGAAGCAGCGAAGGTGTTGGAGGACCCAATTGCGATGAGCTGGTTATTGGGTATGTTGATGATGACCCGGATCTTGGTTTTGGCCAAGGCTTTGTGAATGTCCGGGTCGACATCGTAAAGAAGGATGTGGGTGAATTTCTGGACTTGGAGAAATGAAACGAGCTCGGGTAGGAAGAGGAGATTCGAAACGTGCTGCTTTGTTACTTTAATTTTGAGATATGAACTCATCGGAGAATGGGGCGGGGTCGTTGCTGCGGAAAGAGAAGAGAAAGAAGCAGAGGAGGGAGAGGTTGTTCGCCGTCGATGTGGATGAAGATGAACGCAGTTCGATACGAACTTGGGGGAGTGAGAGAGAGAGAGAATAAAATTAAAATAAAAGGAAAAAAAAAGGAGAGAAAAATTAAAAAGAAGAAGATAAAAACAGTAAAAAGAGGAAGTGAGGGTATAATAGTCATTTTAGACTTGTCGTGGACCTGTTGTGTGAGAATTAAAGAGAATAAGGACTATCCAGTTTAATTTCAAAGGCGAGGGACTAAACTGTTTTTCAGGGAAAAGTTTGAGGAGTAACAAGTATTTAATCCAAAAAAAAAAATAGAGGAGAAAGAAGATGAAGATGCAACCGGTGGATCAAACTTCCCACAACCACCATTCACTGGTGGATATTATCCACAACCTCCTTTCCCCGGTGGCTTTCCACAACCTCCTTTAACCGGTGGATACTATCCGCAACCTCCTTTCACCGGTGGTTTCCCACAACCACCATTCCCCGGTGGCTTCCCACAACCACCATTCACTGGTGGAGTCCCTTCACCACCTTTCTCTTCGGGTGAATCCACCAATCCCAACCATATAGATGACCCCTTAAACACAAATTGGATTCCTATTGAAGATGAGGATAAGGAAAATTAGGGAGTTTTATATTTTAAATAATTGTATCGTTATGATTCCAATGCTTGCCTTTTCACTTATGTAATATTAAAGTCATGGAATGAAAATTTATTTGAATATGTGGGTACATTGAAAGGAAGTCTTCAAGCAATAATATACTTACAAATGAAAAGCACACAAACATAATTAAAAACACACAAACTAAATGAAAAACACACAAACATAATGAAAAACACACGAACATACAATAGCCAATTATTCAAATAGCAGATCTAGATACGCATGTTGCCTTTAACTTCCCAAAAGTGCTGAATGAGATCTTCCTGAAAGTTCGAGTGAGTGTACTCAGATCTAATTTGTTGGTATCGATTCATGAATCCGTTCATATCCTCTTCATCATCGAACTCCAACTCATCATCATTGTCTTCAAGTCGTTCATCCTCGACAATCATGTTGTGTAATATAATACAAGTCAACATGATGTATCAAAGGTCCTCTTTATCCCACCCACGAGCAGCTCCTCTAACAATACCAAAGCGTGACTGTAATATACCAAAACATCTTTCCACATCCTTCCTATACGCCTCTTGAGCCTTTGTAAACTCGATTTCCTTGGGGCGTGTAGGACTTCGAACAGTTTTCAAGAAAGTCGTCCATTGAGGATAAATACCGTCAGCGAAATATTAGCCTAAATTGTGAATTCTGTTATTCACTTGGAATTGGATCTGAGGTGCTCTACCGGCGGTAAGCTCGTCAAACAACGGGGTCTTTTCTAGAACGTTGAGGTCGTTGCATGCCCCGGACATTCCAAAGAATGCGTGCCAAATCTAGGTGTAGTACGATGCGACTGACTTCTAGGATGATAGTGGGGATATGTTTTCAACCACTATATTCTCCAGCTCAACCAGAAGGGCAATTCTTCCATTGTCAATGCATACAGTCAATGTTCTCAATCATTCTTGGAAAACCTCTCCTCTCAGCTTTGACAAGAAGTCGTCTGAGGTCGACCACATTAGGAGCGTGGAGGTATTCTGCTGTGTACAGATTAACAATTCCTCTTGTAAATCGCTGAAGGGCTGCGATGGAGGTGGATTTCATCATCTGACAATACTCAGCACATTGATCTGCCCCAGCACTGTAAGCAAGCATTCACAAGGAAGATGTCATCTTTTGCTCCGGAAGTAGTCCGACTTTCTTCGTAGCATCTGACTTTTGAATAAAGTATCGATCATACTGGCAAAAATCAATAGATATACGTTTGAAGACATTGAGGCTCATCTTGTAACGTGTTCGGAATTCCCAATCTTTGAACACTGGACGTTCGACAAAGTAGTCGGCCATCAAATTTTTGCCCTTTTCTTCTCTAAGTCTCTCCTCGTTTGGTGCACGACTCAAATGAGAACTGCGCCTTCGAGTTTGGTTTGCAGATTCTTCTGCAGCTGCTACGATCACAATGGCGTTGGTGGCCATCGTCTCTTCATCATCTTTATCCCTATAATGTCGAATTTTATCCCACAACCTATTCATTAAAATGAGGAAAATTGAGGAAATGTGTCTAGAGATAAGAAAAATGTGAAAGTTTGTTAAGCTAAGATGGTGTGTGTATGAAGTGCAAAGATGAGGTCTATTTATTGATATTCTTCATACAGATTATGATAACTTGATAAGGACACCTGTCAGCATTTCCTTCTTCGTAATCTTATCCAAAAATTTAGATAAGATTATATTCACAAGAACCGTCAGATTGAATAGTGTACGAATGATCTGGTTCGTCCAAACTTGTCGGTGGGTTTTTCTTCTCTCTTTTCAAAAAAATTGTCAATGGTGTACATGTGATAAAAGTGTCTGTGGAGTGTTAAAAAAAAAAGTGTCAGTTGACATATAATATGTCTAACCAAAAAAATATCTTTGGTTACATTTCCAAAATGTTCATCAATATTATTTATTTACATCATACATTTCTCATTTACATTAATAAAATATTCAATGAACAGTAACTGATTGGTGACACTGACCCAACGGGTGGAAACATATGTCCAGTGACAATGAACAGTTTCCTGACCTAGTGACCCAACGGGTGAACTTGCTCTTATAGGCATGAAAATTGTCATTTTGATTTTGTTAAAAAGAGTTTTAGCTTTCATGTCTCCCCTTTCTCTTATAATTTTTTTTCTTTCACTTCCTTCGAGATCTTAAATTTCATCCTAAGAAAAAAAAGAACAATATTTCTACATGCTAACAGAATTTTGACCTAAGGTTGGATTTCAAAATACTTCTATCCAATTGACACAAAATAACAAGTTTTAAAAATTTTAATTACTTGTGTTCACATACATTAGAATATTATATAAGTTTTGGAGTTAAAATCGAGTTAAACACTAATGCTTATGAGCTCATCAACCATGCATTATGATGCAACGCGCGCGATTATGTCTAATACCATCCAAAATTATCTTCCTCTATTTAGTTATGAACCGAAAGACTAACACAGTAACACATATGCTCAAAATAATAACATTTATATATATGCCTTTTATAGGTCAAATTCAAAACAAGAAAAGAGTACTCATAAGTTGACCAACTGATCAAGAAGAGAGCCTCCAAATGAACAGTGACCATTAATCAGAAAGCACACAGTAGTTTCACACGTGCCACTAAACTTGATAATAAATATATGTAAAAATTGGAACACGTACAATATTGTCAATTCTTGCTTTCTTTTTAATCATTTACTTAATGTGGACCGCGTTCAAACACCTATAAAACACTGCACTCCTCCTCTTCCCTGCGAATTGGAATAGAACATTTACAACTCTCTTGAGTCTTCTGATCTCATATCAAGTCTTAAGGTAAGCTCACTTCTTCTAATTCTTTTCCAAGTTGCAAGAACTGCTCGGAAAGGCTGTACTTTAATTTCTGGGCTTATTTGATTCCTTAGTGCTTTCCTGAACTTAAAGGTTTCACAAACTGTTTTTCCACTCATTTAATTTCTTTAATTAATTTTGGGATTCGAGTTAACCTTCTTCCTATTTAATTGATCCATATCTTTCTAACCTTCAATTGTTTTCTTTGGTCTGTAATTTCATACATATGATCATGAGAATGATATAACATTGATGAAGTGTGATCTACACTTTCCAGTGCTTGGCTTCACTTCTCTGAAAATGATTTTATTTCGTTCTCCAGTTTCAATGAAAGAGAACATGGAATCTGATGGAATCTGTGCATGTTTAAGTTAGAAATAGTAATTCATCAATAAAAAATGCATTTTAATTGCAGCCTCCATGCCTTCGTATACAACTAATTAGATTTTACTGTCTTGTTCAGTTTAGTTCGAAAGGTGCTACCAAGATCTACTGTGAGGAAAGAACAGCAGGTGTTTTAAATATTAATGGAGATGATCTCATCAGCAAAATGGGCATCTGAATTGGTAAGTCTATGAATTATGCCAGCTTTTTTATCGCCTTAATTACCATCGATCAACAGAACCTAGTTAATTAAGAAATGACATTGATTAGAGAAAAATTCGATCAGCAAGTTCTGTGTTAACTTATTCGATGTGTAAAAAATTGTTCCGTATTTTCATACAAGTGTTTTGGTTTTGGTATTTATAGGAAATGGAAGATCCCACTTTCCTGAATCAATATGAAATGAATTCTCATCTGGACTACTCACTTGAAGATCTAAATTTCCAGTCTTTTTCTGCTGAGAGCTACTCATCTTACCCAGATTTCACCCCTCATCAAAATGATGTTGATCAAAGGCCAGCAAAACAGCCCAAGAATAACCACTCTTGCACTACCACTCATGACCACATAATTACAGTCCCAAGGGCTTCCTCTTCTGCCTCCTCACACCTAATTTCTTTTGACAACTCCAACTCATCAGCATATGGTTCTCTTGATTGCACTACTACTGTGAAGCCAAAGAATGAGGTCCTGGGTTCTGGTGGAAAATTGAATTCAATTTCAACTATGATTTCACAAGGTAATTCCTATGACCCCCAAACTTGTTCACCAAACCGTGCATATGGCCAAGGGATCAAGAGGGCTGCTACTGTCACTAGAAGTCCCTTACATGCTCAAGATCACGTTCTGGCTGAGCGAAAGCGCCGAGAAAAGCTCAGCCAGCAGTTCATCACTCTATCAGCCCTAGTACCAGGTCTAAAGAAGGTACTCATCACCCATCTACATATTCAATACGTAGTTTATTAGGGCAAATGATCTTTATCTATTAAGTGGGTATACATATCTGACTACATTAACATATTAGACATGCCTGTTGAGATGTCAACTTGTTATTATCACCACAAATTGAGGCAAGAATCAAACACACACACACACATCGATCATCAATAATTTTCATTAATTCATTGATAGTATGGCCATTTCCTGTAGTACTAAATTATAGCGTTTATGATTGAACATACATTTTATTGACAACCCTTTTACAAATTTGTTAGATGGACAAGGCTTCAGTGCTTGGAGATGCCATAAAATATGTGAAACAGCTGCAAGAACGTATGAAGATACTAGAGGAACAAGCGGCAAAGAAAACCGTGGAGTCAGTGGTGTTTGTGAAGAGAACTCAGTACTCTGTGGATGATGATATCTCCTCATCCGATGAGAACTTCGACAGCTGCTCCGATCAACCACTTCCTGAAATCGAAGCTAGGGTTTCAGACAAAGAGGTTCTCATACGAATCCACTGTGAGAAAAAGAAAGGGTGTCTGGCAAACATACTAAGCGAAATAGAGAAGCTTAATCTCACCATTCTTAATAGCAGCGTCTTGCCCTTTGGCAATTCAACTCTAGATATCACTGTCGTTTCTCAGGTATATAAATTTTTCCTCTAAATGTGATATTTCGTTATTAATTCATTAAGGAATTAACATGCTTAACGTAAAGATCTAAAACTAGTTAGTATTTTCTTAATTACAGATGGACGTTGAGTACAGCATGACAGTGAAGGAGCTTGTAAGAAAGCTAAGACAAGCTTTGCTCAAGTTGGTTTGACCTGTAAAATAATCCTGTGCCCTAGACTTCTACTTTACAAGATGGAGATAATTAGGAGAATAAACTCATGTCATGTGTTATCAGTCTGTAGTCTGTACCGAAGTTCTTGTTCTTTTGATTTTTGGTTTTGAAGGAGGAAGCAAGGCCCTGTATACATCTCTCTCATGCACTCATAGATAAAGCAATATATTGCTATGGCTTTTTTTTTTTTTTCGCTGCGAGGCTTCGTATATTTTGGAGGAGGGTTTTTCCTGTCATTTTTGCGTGGTTGACCACGTTCAATTACACTCCTGCGTTCACCTAGCTGCAGCTTTTTCATTTTGAGGGATTTTTTTAGGGTTTTTGTGAAAACTTCCGTTGTAATCACTTATTCACTTTGTACTGATGATTAGCTACTGTTGTTTTTTTTTTAAGATGTTGGATATTTATCGCTTTAACATTCACTTCATTTACATCATGGATTGAAATTTGTTGATCGACCAAAAAACTAGCAAATCACATTTTGTTCCGCTCAAAGTTTCAATCTACTCCTTACTTTAGTGTTCTGTTAACTCTTTAGGTTTTTCTAATTTAGCATAGTGCAATTCAGATGACATGATTATTCAATCATCAAAACCCTAAACATCTACACGAACAAAAGAATTTGAAATTATGATTGGCTTACGGTAAAAATTTAGGTATAGAACTCAAACTCAAAAATTTTAACATTAACAACGTCTACATCAAGTAACATTTAATCGAATACACCACCTGCCAATTAAAATACATAATTTTCTTTTCTTGCATGAGAGGAGATTTGAACTTGAAACTTCATCGATAGTATTGTAAAGGAAAAATCATCCAAATAGTGTCTGAACTTTTCTGGACTATTAACTTTCATACCTATGTTTTGAAAAAAATCAAAATGGTACCTGACGATTTAAGCCCGACCCAATTTCAGTACCTAGCAACAGTAAAAACGTTAACCCCGTTAATTTTTCAAGGATATTTTCATCTTTTCAGTATTCATCTCTCCTATCTCTTTGCAACTTCACGCTTATTCCTTTTTCTTTTCTTTTTTTGGTATGAAACAATGCATAAAAATCAGAGAAAGTGATTCAAATGAAATCAGACTGGCAAATTTTTCCAAGATGGTATCATCCAAAACATACAATGTTCACAGTTTTGGGGTACAGAACATTATTTAGAGCCATATCAAACATGGAAAATGCACAAAAACACATCTGAAATAAGAATTAGCACACATTAGAAGAAGCCCAATTCCCCTCTATGGTTCTCCGCCGAGCTCCACTCGTAGATTCTCATATGGGTACACTTTTGGGGCAAACAGAATTTTGGATGCCTTGTCGTTCCACACGGCTAACAAGCCCAGCCCAACGAAGCAGCTCAGACTTCCAGTAAGCCAAGCCAAAGCTTCGTACTTTCCGACGGTGTCGGCGATGCGATCGATACAAGGTTCGTGAAACGGCGTGCCGTTGTCCCAGACGAGCTCGTCTTTGCTCAATCTTCCTGCCATTTGTCTTTCTTCTTGATTCGCAATGTGAAGCCTCGATCGCTTCCCTTCCAACAATGGTAGCTAGAAGAAGGTCTAGTTCAGAGAGCTTAGAAGATGACTAGATTTGCAGCTGGGTAATCAGAGTTGATTAATCAGAGTCGCTGTGGTTAAGTGTGTTGGGGAGTCTCAATCCCAGGCTGCAGGGGACAACTGGGACAAAACCAAGTCGAGCCGAGCAAGAAGAGGAATCCGGTATTAGTCGGCGATTGGGAGCCCAAGGCTGTGATGAAAGAGATATTCAGGCGGATTCAGAACATGAAAGATTTGATGCCCTTGGTTGAGACCCGAATGGCGAGTTAGAATGGGGGACCTATGATTCTTGATTTGGGCGAAGTGAAATGGCTCGTGGAGCAGCATGTTAGCTTCATAGCTTGGGAGCGGTTCCGCCCGGCTCCGGTGATCTAGGAGGCGGGGCTGGCGGTGGTGGCAAAAATGGGGAAGGTACATAAAGTACCAGATTTACCCCTCAAAAGTTAACGGAGTTAACATTTTTACTGTTGCTAGGTACGGAAATTGAGTCGGGCTTAAATTGTTAGGTACCATTTTGATTTTTTTCAAAACACATGTATGAAAGTTAATAGTCCGGAAAAGTTCAGACACTGTTTGGATGATTTTCCCTATTGTAAAAGAACTTCATTTTTCTGTTCTACATGACTAAGCAGTTTTATTTATTTGACCAAAAAAAAAAAGCAGTTTTATTTATAATACCATTTTATTTTTAAACTTACAAATAACCAAGACAATTTGTTATAATTAATATTGAAGTGTCATATTCATATATTCTTCACAAACTTAATCTGATTTTAAGTGCAGTTGAAGGCACATCAATTAATGGTCCACCCTGAAATTAAAATTATATGATAATACCAATTATTGCTTAACTTGGCGACAACCTATTGTGTGATCTTGCTAGTTTGTTGTCTAGCTTCTAGATACAATCTTGCAGCTGTCTTAAACTTCAAACCACCATCAATTTATTAATAACAAACCTCCAAAGATATGTAACAATTTTTTCGTTTAGATTACACTAGAGTTATTATTAAGAATGTCATGTCTTCTCGCTTAGATGGTACTTATTTTGTCTGGTGGGAAGGATTAGATCATCTGATGATCATCAGGATTCAGATGTGAAGTTAATTTGTATTAAGAAAATAATTAACACTCGGTGGGCACCACCTAAGGCTAAATCAAGCAATGCCAATTTATATTGACTTGTTGATGTAAACTATCTGATACGCACACCTCAGAAAATTGAAGTGGGCGGAAGAGGATCAACTTACATAATTCATAATATTATCCAATAAATTGAAGATAGCTTACTATATTTTTATATTTCGCAACCACAAGATAATAGATAAATTAGATGTAACCATCACCAAGTTTGGACATAAGAGCAGACCCCAAGTTTAATCTTCAGCTTCTACTCTGGAGGCCGGCTAGCTCTCACCAATATTCAAATTCACTACCCTCGTCGAGAATCCAATATGTTTAACCTAGCTATACTCATTAAGTATTTACTAAATTACTATTTCCTTGAACAAATTAAGTATTTATGTACAAAGAAAGAGCGGTATTCTATATATGTGCAGTTCTAAAAAGGAAATCTTTGATTTGAATAATGACGACGATAATACATATCGGCTCAATTTGAAGGAGATTATATATGCAGAAGCTATTATCCTTATGATCGAACCAACCCAAGACCGACCGACCAAAGTGGACGGCGTTTTTGGAGCTGTCCTTTTCTTGGCAACAAGAATTGTGCTTGGTACTCGAATGCTGCTGTGCCTGTGTGCACACATAGATAATGGTCAGAGTCATACCTATATACGTGTTCCTTGAATTAATGCCATTGAAAATTTCATTAGCTTTCTCCTACCGAGTTCCAAGAACTTTGTTGGACTTTTGACCCAAAATGGGTCTAATTATATATTGGTTGGTATTCTTATAATTATAGATATGCAGAAGACTCAATTAATTGACTATTGAAAAAACAAATACATCAAAACAAACAAGGGATGATAGAAGGATATGATATTCTTGTATGTGTTAGTAACTTAGTATTAAGCTGTCAATGAGTTATCTTCAATTCCCAACTTAGGAAAGAGTAATGGGTACTAGCTAGCTAGCTCAGCTACTGGCATTATGTCTCTTGCGATACTGCTGTGAGTGACTTTCTTTTTAGAATGATCGTAACCCTAGGTTCTAAACCCTAAAGATAGAAGAAAACAGGACAATATTTGCTGGATTCCAATTTTTTATGTGGGATTTGGAGTACTAATTCCATCTATTTTATCTGGCATTTTGACTATATATATTGCATGAGAGAAATAATTATCAGGGTGAAAGTGAAAGCATCCAAAACCTCCTTTACAAAGATCCATGAAATCATCATTTTTTAGCACAACAAATTTGACTTGATGTACAACTTTGATTTCCTTGTAAACACCTGTCAACCTTTGATAGGTCATCCACGGACATTTCCACTTTTGGGGTACATATTTTGTCAAAAAAGGAAGGTTGATGGCTACATTAGCCTTTTGAAATCTGAACCAACCCAAGAGGTTAAACGATATAAATGTGTCCAACTGTGTATGGATATATTGTAAATTTAGATGTTTACAAGTCTTCAATCTATTATTGGCATTCAAAGTTTACTTAGAAAAATACACGAACAAAAATAAGATGAGTTACTGTATATTTTGATGTTTTTGAGTGTATTAAAAGTTTAGTTTAAATCATTGCATGCACATGTGGTGAAGAGACAATAAAATTAAGAAATGTTTCTCACATACTAAAAGCTAATTATCGATCATTAACTAAGGAAACTGACCGGTTATCAATTACATCACATCCGACCCAAAATGAGAATCAAACAACCTATGAACCTATAATTTGAAAAAGTATATAAGTTCTCTTTTCTCCATCTCTCTCCCACATTTTTAGAAACCATAGCGTTCCTTTTGTTCAAAGCTACCAGCTTACATGAGGAATGACATCATATAAATAGTCATAGAACTAGGTATTCCTATTTGAAAGGCCCATAGTTTCAGCCCAAACTAGAACACTGTCAAGTTGCAAATGGGCTAAAACCGACTTCCAAAAGACTTCAAATCTTTTGTGGATGATCTTTCAAAGGGAGTTTTTACTTTATGCTTTATATCATATTGCAATCTCTTGCATGTATTTTTGATTTCAACATACTGCACTTGAGCTTAGCAATTTCATGCAATTCAAGAACTTCAGACTTCGAATTTAATGAAACCGACTTCTAATTTAATTTATGTATGTTTTGTCGAAAACAATAAAAAAGTTTGTTCAGTGTTTGTATGTGTGCGTGTCTTCATGCTAAACGGAACATGTAAGTACAAGTATGTTCTTCTTCTTGAAGATTGATAAACCCTCTTTCCGCCACAAACAAAAGAAGAAGAAGAAAAAAATTATATGTATAAGGAAAAAAAAATTAATATAAACAAATTTTTTATTAATAATGCGATAACATTACAAAAAGACCTGACATAGTGGCCTATAGAAATAAGTTCCCCACATATATTACTATGCTTACATATGCATGGCCGGTCATAAATATAGAAAATTAATAGATTGTAGAGCAAACTAAAAAAATCTATGACTACATAAAAAATATGAATAAATATCCTCATCTAGCCTATCCAGTAGAGCCTTTCGCGCATGGCAACACTCAACACCCTAATTGTTGATTTTTTGCTAGTAAGGGATGAGTGCTTCCCTACATGGGATGCAATAATTAAATAAAAAATTGTATGCCCAATATCAAAAGCACATTTGGTAATAAGCTAGTCCACAACCAATCTGAGACCCAAAAAGGAACCCTAACCATCACCACCATCTAGAACTTATAGTCGCTGTCAATAGAGGCGCTGCCGAGAACCATGGAACTCCTACTATCCAACTCCAAGAGGATGTGCACCACCACCGTTAACACCACAAGAGGTGTGGGCCAAGACCTCATCACTATTGAAAGCTGACGCTGTCAACCCACAATACCACAGCAAAAAAGCATCAATGTCAGCAATGTAGCCAACATGATCGAGTCTCATTTATTCTTGAAGCAACTGTTTAAGTGATAGACGTAACAGAATCCTGAAGCTTGTGAACACGTTGCAGCTTACCAATTAGCTAGTTAGTTGTTAATTCTCGCTCCAATTAGTTAGCTGGAATATTGATTAATTAGCTGGGTTAATTAGCATGGTTAGTTAGCTAGTCATCAAGGTAGACCGTGATGTATAAATAGCGGGGGCTATCTCTCTGCCTGGTTAGGATGTATGCTTTAACAAATTAACAAAATTTGTTAGTGATATTTTCTCTCAAGTATTCTCTTCTTCTTCTTCTTCCTCTCTACGAAACCCTAATTCATCTATACTGCCATGGCTATCATGCATGGTATCAGAGCATCCATAGATCCTGGACCTCTGAACCTTGCTTCCGCATCTCTTAATTGAGAAAGAATGTACTCTATTCAGTTCTTGCTCTCAGATCTAGTTGTTTTGGTTGTTCTTGCAACAATTGGAGTCTTTGATCGTCTTCGGGGCTTGGATCAAGTACAGTGCTTCGTGAAGGCTTAAGTCTTAGCATCTCAAGTGTTCGATTGAATATTCAGGTGAATCGCATTTGTTCTTGCCTCTCAATTTGTCAGATCTGTGTACTTTGAGCTATATTCTTGAGCTAGAAAATATGAACTAGCTGTTTACTGGAGCAAACACCTTTTCTTGAGCAAAATTATATCGATTGAGCTGTGCATTGTGGTTAGATGTGAAAAACAAAATTAGAGTAAGATAAAAGTGAAGATTTGAGTAAAATTAGCTTGTGAAGTGTTGATCTTTGACCAGTATGAACAAACTCTGAGCACCGTTATGATGAAAATTGAGAGAAAATCGAGCATCGTACAAGAATAGGTTGCTTGTTTGGAGAAATCTTGATACTGTTTGGAGAAGATTATTGTGCTAATCACTATTCGTAATTTTCTTTGAAAAAAAGTGAGTTTCCTGAAAGTATATACATGGTTATGGCATCTCAAAGAACCTCTGGACTTACTCATGCTGATGTACACTCGTTATTGAGTGTCATTACCATTCGACTTGGTGAAAGAAACTTTATCAAGTAGAGCTTCCAGTTTCAGTCAACTCTTGCTGGAAATGGACTCTTTGGTTATTATGATGGTACAGAGATAACTCCTCCTCGCTATGTGCTTACTACTGAAGGACAAGTTACTAGTGAAGAAACTGCTGCTTATAAAGCTTGGAAACAAACAGACATGGCTCTCATGAGTTTGCTTATGGCTACTTTGGATGAGGATATTGTAGATGTGATCATTGGTTGCAAAACATCGAGACAGGCTTGGCTTGCTCTTCAAGAACGTTTTTCTGCTGCCTCAAGAGTGAGCATCATGCAACTTAAGACTGAATTACAAACTATGAGGAAAGGTGGTGAGTCCATTGAAAGGTATCTGCAGAAAGTTAAGAATGCTTGTGATCAACTTTTGTTTGTTGGAGTAAGTGTTCCAGAAGAGGATATTATCATTGTGATCTTAAATGGTCTTCCTCAGGAATACTCTATTGTAAGAACAGTTATTGAGAGCAGAGAAACACATATCACACTTCGTGATTTAAGATCACAGTTGCTAGCAGCAGAAAGACGCATTGAAGGAAGTTTCTCACTTAACTCTACCATGAGTACCATGATAGCTCATGGAGAAGAATCAAGGAATGCAGGGCTAGAGAACAGTACCTGAAATAATAGAACTGATGGGAAAGTAAAGGATGGAAGAAACAGTGGAGCTGGTGTTGAGTAGTGTCAAGTGTGTGGAAAAAGGGGACATACTGTGGATACATGCTTCAAGGTCCACAAATGTCAAATTTGTGGAAAACATGGGCATCTCACTAGCACATGCTATCAGAATCCTGATTACAAACCTCAGCAAGGCACTCAAGCTAAGCCTTCAAATCACAACAGTGGACCATCTCCTAAATGCCAAATATGTTCAAAGAAAGGCCATACTGCTGCTAACTGCTTCTATAGAGCTGATGTTCCTGCTGGTCATCCATCATTGTCTATCCCTACTTGCCAGATTTGTGGTCTAAAGGGTCATGTTGCTTTGAACTGTTCTCACAGGACTAACTTTGCTTATCAAGGATCTGAACCACCTGCATCTCTTGCTGCATTGGTTGCACAGAATAATGGAAGCCATAGTGGAGTTTTTCAGCAGTCTCATGGGGGATACTTAGTGTCAAATGATGCTTCCACATCTCATTTTCCTGGTGGTTTTCATCCAAGTCATGGAGCTTCAACTTCTGGTATAGCTGATTCTTCAAGCAACACTGAAGTATGGATAGGAGATTCTGGTGCTACTCACCACATGACTTCTGATTTGAGAAACTTGACCATAGCTCAACCATATGCTGCAGACAACAAGATCACTATTGAGAATGAAGCAAGTTTGAATGTGGCTCATACTGGTGCTTACTACATTAAAGGTGTAGATCATGTTTTAAAATTAAATCAAGTTCTCCATGTTCCTAGTCTAGCCATGAATTTGTTATCATTTTCTATGCAGAGATAACAGGTGCTTCATAACTCTTTATGAGAGTAATATTGCTGTGCAGGACAAGGTAACAAAAACA
Organism: Rosa rugosa; assembly: GCF_958449725.1. Taxonomy (NCBI): domain Eukaryota; kingdom Viridiplantae; phylum Streptophyta; class Magnoliopsida; order Rosales; family Rosaceae; genus Rosa; species Rosa rugosa. The sequence continues at coordinate 19,002,013 of NC_084820.1, read as the reverse complement.
ATTCTCTATCAAGGAAAGAGCAGTGAAGAAGGATTGTTTCTCTTCAAGACAACACAACTTTTAGCAATAAATCAACTGTCTCACACTGCTTTGGTTGGATCATCTGCATCTTTTCCTGTTTGGCATCAGCGTTTAGGCCATCCTTCTCAACCTGTGATGGCCAAGATGCTCTCTAGATCTCAAATAAAGCCACCTAGTTCAGTTTCTAGTCATATTTGTTCATTTTGTTTAGAAGGCAAGATGCATATACTGTCTATTCCTGAGTCAGGGTCTCACTCTTCTGTGCCTTTTCACAAAATACATTCTGATGTATGGGGACCTGCACCAAGTCCATCTATAGAAGGTTATAGATAATGTGTGACATTCATTTTTGATTGTACAAAGTTTGTGTGGATTTTTCCACTAATCAATAAATCTGATCACTACTAGAATAATGTCATTAGACATCGCCACTATTAAATCGGTCAGGATTGCACTTGATGTTAAAAACCGTGTTAACATCAGTTTGTGAAAAAACCGATTTCTATTGTTATTATGGACATCAGTCACCAACTTAAACGATGAGAAAAGTTTCGTTCGAAATTTTTTTAAAAATACAGAGGGACTAAGTTTTAAAGTTTGAGAACCGCGGGGACCAATTATTTCATTCCCCCCACACTTCGTATTTTTTTCCGCCTTCTCTAAAACTTTCAAACCCTAGCTAATGACTTCAGCAGCTCATTCACCTTGTCGACCTCATCGTTCTCCAAGCTGACCTGCGTTGAGTCCCCGACCTCCTTCTCCAGCCTGACGTGCTCCAAGTCCCTCTTCGACCTAAGCCGACTGGAGCCGCCTCCGACCTGACCCCGAGTCCCCGACCTCGGTCTCTGACCCCATGTTCCCCTGCCTCGCTCTCTGACCCCGAGTCCCCGATCTCGTTCTCCAGACCTCGAGCTTGAGATCCGATCTGACCTCGAGCTTATCAGCGGACCTGAGCTTGTCATTCTCCAACTTGAGCCAGCTCTAGCTAGTTCTCCAACGTTTAGTCTCGTAGGTCCTCTCTCTCTCTTCTCTTGGTGACCACCAATACTGATTTCCTGTCCGGTTTTGATCTAAAGTTCAGTCTTTTTTGTTTAATTCTTGTGTATTTGAGTTGGGTTTGTCTTTGACTGGCTTAAAGCTGTGGTATTTTGAGCTGGTGCCTGTTGATTGTGTTTGATTTTAGTTCTTGCACATGTTGGCTGTCAATCTGCAGAGGAAGATCCTAGATTGAAGGTTTTCAAGAAGGAGTGATTTGAAGGCAAGGACTGTCTTGACATTGGCTGCAATTTTGGGTATAGTGATGGACTGCAATCTAAGTGATTGTTGTATTTCTAGGTTTTTAGTTTGAAATTTTTAATTGAATTGTTTATAGGTTGAATCTGGTTTTTACTTTTGTTTTCTGTTTTTAATTTGCAGGCTGTGCATATTGAAGGAGGAGAGGTTTGAAGTGGAAGCAAGGAAAAGAGGTTTGGTTGTTAGTTTTATTCATCTTTGTTGTTGTTTTGTATATTGTATCGGTTATGGATGTTGGGTTTATGAGATTAGACATGATCAGACTATACTTCTGAACATTGTTGTTTTGTTGACTCTTCCTCCTTTTGTGTGCTTAATAAAAAATTACAGAGATAAAGAAACAGAAAAGCTAGAATCTTAGTTCACTTCAATAAAAACATAATTGATTAGGTGAGACTCAAAATTGTTAACCTGTAAAGCTTAATAGCTTATAGCACTTTCCCTTCATCTATCTGCATATTGAATGCACAAAAACATGTATGGACATCATTAAAAGAAATCTATAGTTAAATTGTAATTTAACTACATCACATGCTTCTGATTTCATCTCCTTTTTTAATGACATTTATGATTTGATTTTTTTTTTTGTTTTTTTGTTCTTTTTTGTTTTTTTTTTTTAGAATGAAACATAATAATGTTAAGCAATTTTTGATAGTACAATGGATTACTTGATACACAGACTACTTGGCCTTAATGATGCTCTTAGTTTTTGCAGGTCAATACTATCAGGATAAATTCTCTTTGGAAACTAAAAGATTGTTATAGTGGTTAGAGTGAAGGTTCAGCTCAGTAACCGTCAAGTTAGGACGAAAGAGGCTAAAGTTCTAGACTGTGTTGTCGTCTAAGGCTGCAGTTTTGTATAACAGGTCCGTTTTTATTAAAATTAAATATGAATTTTGTTCTTTAAAATATTTGTAGCAATCAATTGACCGAAAATTATAGTTTCATTATCATATTTTATTTATTCATTGATTATAGTTGTTACTGTTTTCTTCTTCTTTTTATTTGTTTTTAGTTATTGAAAACCTGATTTGTTGTTTTTGTGTAGTTGGGACTCGAAAGTTGTGTATATTCAAGAAGTTAGGGGTAGAGGTAGAAGTTTGGGAGTTTAAGGATTCTGCTCTAAGGTTAGCATTGTGTATATATACTAAAGAGAATATTGTTTTAGGGTTTTAGTCTACAAAGGTCTTTTCTATTGCTCAGCTAGGTAGTAGGTCATTCCATGGATGTTGCCTATGCTATGAAAAGGTAGGAAAGGAATCTCTATGGAATTGGGGACTGAATCAAATCAGGATTTGTTTAGCATTTGGGTTTAAATTTGGATTTGATTTCTGGGTAGATCTTACATTTTTTTTTTTTTTTGGGCTATGGATCAGTTTGATTTCTGAGTAGGTCTTACACTTTTGTTTTCTTTTGTTGTGCATTTTCAGGTTTGTGGTCAAATGGTTTGGAGTGGTGATCAAGTATTTTCTGAGTTTATGGTTGGTTTTCGTTGTTTTTGTTAGATTAGAATTAGCCTACAAACTTTACAGTAAATTGGAGGTGTTTTTGTAATTGGAAGATTGTATTTATAGTGATATACAGTGATTGATTTTTGTTATGTTTGTTTTTTCATGAATTGATCATTGATTTTTGAACTTTGCAGTTGTGTAGATACTTTTCACGAAGTGAAGAGCAAACGTGAAAGAAGAAAAGAAAACAAAGCTTTGACTATGGAATTGTTGGCTGTGGCATATTCGTCCCTTGCAGCCAAAATGGAGGAGATTATATATAGGTTGGTCTTGCTGGAATTTTCAGCCACACAGAAGTATTCTCTTGCATCTAATTCAACTTGCAATGTGGAAGGGGTTGGTGATCTGTAAGGCAGAAATTGAGGAATGTATAGATTTGATAATGGAAGAATTAGAGAGAGAAATATAACTAATGCATGCACCCTTATCAGGTACCCTTTGTTTTTTAGTTCAACTTTATTCTCATTTTAGTATCTTCTGATTTAGAACTATCAAGAAGTAGGGTCAGGATCCTCAAGTTTCAGACATTAGGAAACTGACCATGTTACGTATGTGGATATCAAGCTAATGATGTTAATACTAATGTCTTTTCCAGTTTCATTAATTGACGTGCTTCTCTGTCAAATTGCAGTGAAGTTGATCCCATAATAGAGGGATAAATACATGGCCTAATGCAAGTCCTGTGCAGGTATGGAGTGAGTTGATATCAGATATTGAATTTCTTTTTTCCAAAGGGCAACAAGGATGGTGAAGAGTATGGTGGAGGCTGAGACTTAAAAATTTTTGTAAATTTCATCAATGAGAAATGTGGTCCTAGCAGAGATGCGAAAGGACAACTTACTTCCAAAGTTAGTACCATTTTAAACCAATGAATGTACCTCATCAGTTTCCTTACCAATTGTCTTCTCTTATGCATGTAGGCTGGAATAGTCTCAAGTTTGTAAGAGTTAGTGAAAAAGTTTGTGAACCAGCTTTTATGATATGTAAAACGATAGCATATTCGGCAAACATTCTAAGATTGTGATTACTACTCTTATCGCCTAAACCCGCAGCATCGCGCGGGCGTACTTTCTTGTATGATGTCTAGATATAAAGTTGAAATCAGTTTTAACCATAAAAACTGATGTCCAGTAATACAGATACATCAGTTTCAAAATGAAAATCGATGTTACTAAAATATACAGACATCGATTTTTTGTCGAAAATGATATATGACTGAGTACCAGACATCAGTTCCAAAATGAAAATCGATGTTACTAAAATATACAGACATCGATTTTTTGTCAAAAATGATATATTACTGAGTACCAGGCGTCAGTTCCAAAATGAAAATCGATAATACCTTCAATACACAGACATCGATTGTTTGTCAATAACGATATATTTCTGAGTACCAGACATCGTTTTTTGAATAGAAACGATGTGCAATAGATTATTAACATCGTTTTTTTTCCTTACACACTGATGTTAATGGAAGTAAATATATCGGTTCCTACAATACTAGACTTTGTATATTGAATCTAAAATCGTGGTATATGTGGCAAATTATGCTTCAAAATCATGAAGAACAAGAAATTTTTATGGGAACCGATGTCTGTAATAGTATCAGTCATCGGTTCTTAAATCAATAACGATGTTAAAACGCAAACTTGTGTTGTATAATCTATATTTCTTTAAGCATTAAATACAATAAAATGTGGGTTTAACAATAGTAAAACATGCAAGTTTGTTATCATTTAAACCTATTTACTTCGATTTATAATGAGGAACCGATGTCTAAACGAATACTAGACATCGGCTAAAAACCGATGTCTGGATTTTCCGGATCTTTCTCATCACCCACAAAGACATCGGTCGGGTTTTTGTTTCTCATCGGTTTTTGGCCGATGTCTGGGGCCATAATTCTAGTAGTGGATGTTCTTGCCAAATTTGTGCAATTCTATGCTTTTGTACAAACACAGTTTGATTCTACAGTCAAGATACTTCAGACTGATGAAGGAGGAGAGTTTAATAGTAAAGTTTTTCATAACTTTCTGATTTCAAAGGGCATTATACATTATGTCACTTGTCCCTACACTCCTCAGCAAAATGGGGTTGCAGAGAGAAAGAATTGACATATCATAGAAACAGCTATCTCCTTGTTGTCAACTGCAGGTTTTCCTAAGCAATTTTGGTTTCATAGTGCTGCTCATTCATGTTATCTCATCAACAGAATGCCATGTAATTAAGAGTCTCTACACATGTCTTCTCCATATGAACTTCTATTTCACAAGCCTCCTAATGTGTCTCAGCTTAAGGTGTTTGGCTCTTCTTGCTATCTATATCTCAGACCCTATACTCATGATAAGCTTGATCCAAGAACTACTCAGTGTGTTTTCTTAGGCTATGCTTTAGGATATAAAGGAGTCTTTTGCTACAGTATTTCTCAAAACAAATTGTGGATGTCAAGGCATGTTGTTCATAATGAGACCACATTCCCATTTCTGTCATCATCCAAGCCTGCAGCTACACAGACTGATCCTGTGACTTACTTCCCTAGTTACTCCTGGACACCTGCATATGTGTATCCTTCTTCTCTCACATATGGTTTAACTCTCAATGCTCATCTCATTGAGCTACAGGGAGATATCAGTAATGAAGGGCCTACTAGTTCTGATAGTACATCTGACAGTATTCATGCCAATCATACACATGAAGCTAGTGATTCTCAGCTCCATACAACTCATGATATCCAACTGTCTCAATCTCAGGAAGAGAATGCACTACAAAAAAAAATTGCAACAGCCACGGCGCAATGCCATGGCAAAAACCTCTTTTGCCGTCGCAAAAGAGCATTGGCGACGGCTCTGCTACGGCAATTCTTCCGACGCCGTTGGTGGCGTCGCCAATGGTATTTGCCACGGCAATTCGCCGTAGCAAGACTATTAGCGACGGCAAAACGTTTGCAGTCGCAAGAATTTTGCGACTGAAAAATGCCGTCGCAAATACCAATGGCGACGCCACCAACAGCGTCGGAAGAATTTTGCCGTCGCAAAAAAATTATTTATGAATAAAAAAAATATATCTGGCCTGCATTTGCATGCCAATTTTTTTTTTTTTGGATAAAAGCTATATAAAAAGGAATGCAACTTATACAAAAGGGAATGATATATTCATGAATGTTACAAAAGGAATGAAGCTTTCTACGAAAGTTTACAAGACAATTAAGCTTTGTTTTCTTCTTCTACTTCAAGATGAACTTTGCTAAGATCTTCTTCGTTCTACTTCACATACCGATTACTCTATTGTTGTTCCAATTACACTATTGTTGTTGCCAAAATTTCAAATTTTGTTGAGAAAGCCTGCCAATAAAATTGCCTTGCTTCAGCACATCGATGGTCTATCTCAGCAGCAACTAATAATCATCATTTTAGTGTTAGAAAACTCAAAAACTAGATAAACACGTGGGATTCCATGAAGGGAAAAGAACCACACTAGCAAGTCATAAAGAACTAACAGCGTTAAGCAAGAAAAAAGGATGCCTGCAATTTTAAAACGCAAAACAACATATGATAAAACGAACCGTAGCAATTAGCATTAGTTTTCGTCAGAGAAGTTGCCATCACTATCTTGCTCATAAATCTGGTATTCATCATCACTGGTACGTATATGCATCTTGTATTCTATCGCCCCCTGCTTCAGGGGATAGAAAACCACCAAAAAGCCTGTAAATGAGTTCTTGAAATGTTCTCCGTCTTAAGATCTAGATATATATAGGAGATCCAAAGATTGCAGGCTAATTTGAACAATTCTCAAACAGTAAGCATTAGGTTGTTACGAAACTCTTTTTACAAGACTGAGCAATTGCTACACTTTCCTTCTACACTAAACAAGGGAGCACATGAACGCTCATTATCTATGTTGAATTCATGTTCATTGGTGATTTAAACTTTCAAAGTTTTGCTACAAGGATGGAAAAAGTTCCAAAAACAATATGGTCTCTTGTTTCAAATCATGCCAACAATATCAATTATCAGTATAAAGATGACTCAAGAAGAGCAATTTGAAAAACTAGGCTGTTATAGTTTAACCATAGAAGGATACATGAATGCGGCTGCAAAGAAATTTCACCATCCTCAGCCTACAAACAGATTAACATGATATAAGTCAGCAAATGGAAGCACCGCACTAAAATAATTAAGATGCAGAACATGTATATCTGACTTATACAATAATTTAGAGAAAAGAAAAGGTGAAAAAGTGATCTAACAAATAATCATTAAGAAATAACATTTAACAGAACATAATTGAAAGATTAATACCAGATCGTGTCCATCATATGTTTCTAATGCTTCTTCACCATTATGAACCTCAATATCATCTTCCTCATCATCCTCAACATTGTGGGGTTCCTCAGCATCTACATCACCTGTAAGTTCTAAGGAAACATACTTGATAAGTAACTCCCAAACTAGTTTAAATAATCAAGAAAAAGACTAGCAGCATATGTCCTAAGTGGAAAACAAAGCAACTCCTGATAATTAGACTAATATTCAGACATGTAAAAATAATATTCAATAGGAAAAATGAACCTCAGAACCTCAACATTGCTTCCAATCTTTTTCCCAAAAATTCACAGAAACAAACTAGCTCACATGAGTTGAGAAAATTTAGAGTTATTCACAGAGAATGAAAACAGTGTAACGGTTATTTTGCTTCTTGCCATATGTATCTCCCCATTATCTTCTTACATCTGTCAGAATACAGCAAAGTTGAGGAATAAAATGAGATGAGCACTTACCAATTGGGTTAACATTACCCTAATAGCTTTCAGGTTGTGGGTGCACAAGGGGATCTCCATATACCTTTGAAGTTGATGTCAACAAAATCCTGCCCAGAAGTATATACTTAAGTAAGACAATTTGGTGGTATTCAACTATAATACAAATGCAAGATTAATTACCCACCTCGCTCCAACTTGCTTGGCAAGTCCAAGCATGTTTAGAGTGCCAATCACATTTGTTTTTATTGTCTGTTGGAAATTATAAGTGCAAATGTTAGATGTCTGGAGATTTACCATAAACTTCAGATAGTTTTATGTTGGAGGTAAAGAAAAAACTTACATGATTGCACAGGAAAAAGAGAAAAAGGAAAGTAACAATGACATATTTATACATGAAAACCATATAATAGATTGTGAAATGATCTAACAGCTTTTGCAGGGAAAACCATATAATGATCTAACAACATCATGATTCCAATCAAAGACATGCTTTTGCAAAGACTCTTGACAAGTAAACTAAAACTACTTTAAAGAACTTACATGTCATCAACAATGACAGTACACAAAATAGAGCATTAGAATCAATCTACGATAAACAAGACCATACCATTGGAATGATGATACTTATCAGCCATGTAATATTAAACAAAGCTACTTATTGAAATACACACTAGCATGACTGATACAAAACTCAAATGAACACATCTCTGCTCAAGTAGACAAAGGTAGCAGAGCATTCACCAAAACTTCAAATGAGCTAGTTCTTGCAAGTTGCAATAAGGATGAGCAATATTTCTTTGTGATCCACATACTTACAGACATGAGGACACAAGCAGAGGTTTGACTGTCTGGGCAATGGGGGTAAAACAGAGAATTGCAAGGAGAGATATCAATACCTAACCTCTACAAATCCATCTGGATGATGTTCTAAAATATACAACACCTACTCAAATAATTCTCAGGAGATATCAAAGTTAACAGACTACCAAGCTTTTTGGGGTGCAGCTGAATTTTGAAGGTCTAATAGCTCGAACAAATTGTACGGGCAATGCAATTTATGCAATTGCCACAGTTCTAATAATTAAGTTTGCGTTTGCAGTGAGTAAATGCTGACAGAGAAATGCAACAACTTAATAGTACAAATTCACAGCCACACAATGATATCTACAAATTAAGCTTGTAAAAAGTAATTCATAATAACCCTAACATTTCTTTGCAGTAAAAGCCCTAACATTTCAAAACAAAAGAAAAATTGCAGAAAAAGCACCAACCCATGATTGTTTTCCCCAAACAAGCACCAACCCAGCTTTGCTCCATCCTTTCTCCAAAACTAATACAAAACCATTCACTCAATACGATCAATTTTGAACCTCGATTCATGATTACACTAGAAGAAATCTTCAAGACGTCTTCAAAGTTCAAATGATTACAGAAACCTTTCACTGATCCAAACAATAAAAACCAATTCAAACCCACCTCCCCAAAAACGTCAAAGAACCAAAAGCTCCAATCTTTTACTCAACTGCTTGATACCCAATTCACCCAGCAATTTCATCAAACTCAGTAACTCACCCAGGAAATTCGTCAACCCACACACTGCCGGCAACCCAGCAATTTATTCACCTGATTTGAAATCATTAAATCAATAACCAGCAATTTGGTAATCTGAAATTGCAACCCAACATGATACTTACATAGTTAAGAGAGGAAGAACTGAAGAAGCAGAAGACTAGAACTCAATCTGAAGAATCGGTAGTCTGAACTCTGAAGAAGAAGACTCTGGCTATCAGGCTATGCAGTCGGCCGGGAGTGCTGAAGGATTGAGTTCGGTGGGGCTCCAAGGAGAGAACTAGTCTAAAAAATACCTTTTTGTTTTTTTTTTTTTTTTTTTTCCGGCCCATAAATCCCAGTGGGGCTTGAGCCCTACCCAGCACTGGCTGGATCCGCCCCTGTGGCGATGGCAGCTTCTCAAGAGTACCGGTGTCGATGGCGAGATTGAGAGAGAGAGCGAGAGAAAAAGATTGTGCCTAAAGTGGTTGGTCGGCTCGATGTCTGTTTTTTTTTCCTTGTCAAATATGATGTCTAGGGCTGGTGCTTAATGCAAAGTAAAGAAGATATGGCGACGGAAACCACAGACAGTCGCAATTACTACGACGGCCTTAAATTGCTGAAGCAATTTTGGGCGACGACACAGTTTTCCGAAGCAAATATCGGATCTTTGACGACGGCATGCTTTGCCGTAGTAATTTTGGCCACTGCATGACTTGCCGAAGCAAAAATTGAACCAATAGCGACTGCAAATCAGTGCCGACGCTAGCTAGAGGTAGCCATTGCAATTCTTATTTGTAGTGATGTCTCTCAACCTGAGTATGTTGATACAAACACTGCAAGAGACACACAGCCTCAAGTAGTTGACTCTTCTGTAATATTGACTAATAATCCAGCAGGTGGTAACATAGAGATTGTTCTCTCAATGGACAATGCTCCTGATGATGATGGTTCTGTGCAAAGTGGTCAAGTGCATACATCTGAAGCAGCTGAACAGGCTAGTAGTGTAGTTTCTCATGGTCTAAATGAAAATGAGCTCAATGCATTACAGTTTGGAGGACTTGTTAACACAGCTGAAACTTTGCCTCAAGAGCTCAATTTCATTATGGATCAAAACTATAATGAGCACTCAATGATGACTCGAGCCAAGAATGGAATTATAAAACCCAAAACATTTGAAGATTATTATTGTTTCTCTGCTATTATTCAACAGAAGCTTTATAATGAGTATCCTTTCTTCAGTGGCTTCACTGCTATTGCTGATATCAGTGAAGTTATGGAGCCTAAGTCTTTCAAAGCTGCTGCAAGAAAGGTTGAGTGGGACAAAGCAATGCTAGAAGAAATTGAAGCATTACAAAAACAAGGTACTTGGTCACTTGTTCCATGTCCTGCAGACATAAATATTGTGGGGAGCAAGTGGATATATAAGATTAAGAAAAATCATAATGGTTCTGTCTCAAGGTATGAGGCAAGATTGGTTGCACAAGGTTACAGCCAATCTAAAGGCCTCAATTATGATGAGACTTTCAGTCCTGTTGTGAGGCACAGCACTGTCAGAGTTATCATAGCACTAGCTGCAATGAACAATTGGGAATTGAGGCAATTAGATGTGAAAAATGCTTTTCTGCATGGGGATCTGAAAGAAGAAGTTTATATGGCTCAACCTCCAGGTTTTGTTGATTCAGTACACAGTGATTATGTATGTCTCTTAAAGAAGTCTTTGTATCGTTTAAAGCAAGCTCCAAGAGCCTGGAATGAGAAGTTCACAAGCTTCCTCCCAAGTCTAGGATTTGAGTTCTCACATTCTGATCCAAGTCTCTTTGTCAGGCATACTTCTGCAGGTATGGTGGCATTACTCTTATATGTGGATGATATTGTGATCACTGGTTCAAATACCACTGGAATCCATGAGGTGATTTATTAAGCTGAGTATGGTTTTTGACATGAAAGATCTCGGTCCTCTGACCTACTTTCTAGGTCTGGAAGTTACTAGAGTCAAACAAGGAATCTTTCTAAGTCAAGCTAAGTATGCTAAAGATCTTCTTGTCAAGGCAGGAATGGATACAGTTCAACCTTGTAGTTCCCCTTGCCTTCCTCATTACCATATGACAAAGATCAAGGGGTGCCTCTTAAGGATCCTATTGTACGTATATCGAAGCATTGTGGGAGCATTGCAATATCTAACATTTACTCGACCAGATATTGCATACGCAGTGAATACAGTTTGTCAATTTATGACAACTCCTACTGATATTCACTTCAGTGCAGTTAAGAGAATATTGAGATACCTTCATGGCACTACTCAAAAAGGTTTGTTTTATAGCTAAGCTCGTGCTCTATCCAATGAAGTTCATCTCAAAGCATTTTGTGATGCCGATTGGGCAGGCGAAGTCATTCAACGATGTTCAACCACTGGCTTTGTCATTTACCTTTGCATGTGTCCAATTTCATGGCAGTCAAAGAAACAAGGTACTGTGTCCCGGAGTTCCACTGAAGCTGAATATAGAAGTTTGGCTAATATTGCTGCTGAAGTAAGTTGGATTCGAAATTTACTTCGTGACCTGAAGATTAATTTCTATTCCTAGAGCTCCCTTGCTTAAGTGTGATAACCTGACTGCATTAGCTCTTGCCTCCAATCCAGTGTTTCATTCTAAGATCAAACACTTGGACAATGATTTTCACTTTGTTCGAGAACGGGTTCAGCGCAATGATCTGTGCCTTGAATATGTACCTATAACAGAACAAACTGCAGACATATTGACAAAAGGATTGCCGTCTCCAATCTTTCGTACTCATTGCATCAATCTCAGGCTAGTTACCCTAGTTGAGCTTGAGGAGGGGTGTTAAGTGATAGACGTAACAGAATCCTGAAGTCTCCAATAGCTTGTGAACACGTTGCAGCTGACCAATTAGCTAGTTAGTTGCTAATTCTCGCTCCAATTAGTTAGCCGGAATATTGATTAATTAGCTGGGTTAATTAGCATGGTTAGTTAGCTAGTCATCAAGGTAGACCGTGATGTATAAATAGTGGGGGATATCTCTTTGCCTAGTTAGGATGTATGCTTCAACAAATTAACAAAATCTGTTAGTGATATTTTCTCTCAAGTATTCTCTTCTTCTTCTTCTTCCTCTCTACGAAACCCTAGTTCATCTATACTGCCATGGCTATCAGCAACAAGTAAGACCTTGGAGGAGAGTGAGGCCAAAAACATCGATCAAGATGATCAGATGTGTGAGAATTAGGACATGAAGGAGAAAGTATGGCCAAGGACCAAGAAGCCTAGCCATTGAAACAAAGAAAAACTCTTCCACCAAAATCAAACATATGGGGAGAAAAAAAAAAAAAGCGAAGAGAGAAAGGAGAGAGAGGTTAAGAGAGAACAAATGTCTCGCTAACATGGTCAACGGAAAGTGTCAAAGTACCTAGAGCCGCAGACGGTGGTGACTAGGTTATAAGTAGAGAGAAAAGTTTTTCTCTGATAGGTTAAAATTCTCCATTTGAAGTCTTTCGTTGTCCCTTAGAGTTTCTCAAAATAAATGTATTGAATTAGAGTTGTCATCTTTACTCAACAAAAAAAATATGTGATGACTAAATAAAAGAAAAGAGAGAAATAGAAAAAATTAACTAACGATTATTTTTCATAGATTTTATCTCCAATAATGTGTTGATATTGTCATTGAAATGTCTCTAGTTTCTTGCATCAACCTTTCATATTAATTTATATTTTTTTGGTGATGAAAGAAATTTGCTTATTGAAACAAAGACCCAAAATTGGGCCAACAAGCAGTAAACATAATGCAAAACAATTCCAAAAATAAAAAAGCCCAACTAGCAGCAAACCCTCCATGCGATGGAAGGGGGAGTGGCCGTGTCGTCACTACTACAAGCCAATCCATCAGGTGACCCAAAAATATCATCAAATCTGTAGCTAGAAGCACCACACACATCCAAATCATCCTAGTATAAGAACTACATAATAGAACCCAGCCAAAGAGACACAAGGGCACCACCAACCAAATTTCAAAGAATCGTAGTCATATAGGGCCGACAAGAAAACACTTTAACCATGGCGAGCTTAATGTTAAAGAAGGAGAACCATATTTATGAAAAACTTGACATTGCATACAAGGGCCATGACCCATAACCATAGAAGTTTAATTTGGTATTGAATAAGAAAAACATTATCAATAAATTGTTAACGAAGCTGCTCGTGAATGTATATGGCTCAGATCTATAACATCCAAATCATCCTAGTATAAGAACTACATAATAGAACCCAGCCAAAGAGACACAAGGGCACCACCGACCAAATTTCAAAGAATCGTAGTCATATAGGGCCGACAAGAAAACACTTTAACCATCGTGAGCTTAATGTTAAAGAAGGAGAACCATATTTATGAAAAATTTGACATTGCATACAAGAGCCATGACCCATAACCATAGATAGAAGTTTAATTTGGTATTGAATAAAAAAAAAACATTATCAAGAAATTGTTAACGAAGTTGCTCGTGAATGTATATGGCTCAAATCTATAGTTAAGCATATTCGAGGAACATGTGGTTTGAAATTTACCACAGATGAATCTACGTGCATTGATGAGGATAATGCAACTTGTATTGAACAAATGAAGCAAAGTTTCATCAAGGGCGACAATATTAAGCATATCTTGCCTCAACTTCTACAATCAGCAACAACAAACTCTCCTCAAGATCAAAGTGAATCAAGTTCGACCTGAGGACAATATGGCAAACTTATTCACTAAGTCATTACTAAATCCACATTCAATAAATATGTGAAAAGTATTGGTCTACTGAAATTATCCGAACTCCCATGATCGCTGCTATCAGAGGGAGACGTTGACATCAGGGGGAGGATCGATGTCTACATGTTTTGATCTCAAAGTGTGAAGGGTGTGTTATACTTTTTTTTCCTTTCGACTGAGGTTATTTTTGTCCTACTGGATTTTTGTTACCCGGCAAGGTTTTTATCGAGGCAACTTAAGGAGCACCATCAATAACATGTTCGGACAGCACAAGGGGTAGTGGTGAAGGAAATCATAATTTAATGTGCCTAGTCCATATTGGTTCATGTATCCTAGTTGGAATAGGGGCAAAATCTTCTAGATATCCTAGTATGTATTGGAATATGATTCCTTGTGCTTAATGGTATTATGTTTTGTAATCCCCTATAAATAGAGGCTCTATTATCAATGGGACAACAATTCTCTTGAATCTCTCTTCTCTCTTTTCCCCTTATTCTACAACAATATTAAATTACTCCAATGGCCGGGGGTGAGGTCGGGAGGGAAGATGGTTGTAGCTTGTGGTTTGGCAGGTTGGTTTTGACGGCAGGCGTGGGCGGCTTTTCTGGACGTCTGTGGTGGTTTTCCGTGCAGGGTCGAAGCAATTCGGCGGCTGTGTGAATCGTGGGCGTCTGGCGACGGTGTGGCCGGTGGGGCTCGGGGCTGGGCGCTGCACGGCAGAAGCTCGGGGCTCGAGGCGGTGCTGGCTTGTGGCGAAGCTTGATGGCGCGGTTCGGGGCAAGGCTGGCTCATGGCGTGGCTGGTTTCGTGGGCGGAGCTCGAGGGCGGTGTTGCACAGCCTACTGCAGGCGTGGTGGAAGGGTGGTTTGGGTTTGGTCAACCCTAGCGTGCTAGGCCATGGTTTGGGCCTCTTCTCTTTGGGGCTGCCCTATTGGGCCTTTTATTTAGGCTGGGGTTTTAGCCCTAAGCCCAACTCTAGGATAGTAATTTTATTACTTTCAATAAGTTCCTAATTTTTTAGGGAGCTACGCACTTTTGTGTCTCTAGCGAATCTTCCGAAGTAGTACCGATGGAAGATTCATGCTATTTCGATGTATTTACTGTCAAATGAGTGACCTAGTTCTATGTACCACTGTGGGTACTAACAAATCTTCTTGTCTGTCTATAGATGGCATCGAAAGGGTATGTAAGGGACATTCTAGCTTTTGATCAATATATTGGCTACTGCCTTTTTTCAAAAAAAAAAAATTAAATTACTAATCAAATTATTGGCCAAAAAAGAATACTAATCAAATTTGCTAATTTTACGTCCTATTAATTCTTGTCTTTTATGTGTAAAAACATTCAATAAGGGCATATTGGTTATGTAAAAAAAATTAATGAGGATTGAATCAACAAGATGAAAAATGAAACAAAAAAAAAAAAAAAACCCTAAAGGCTCTCACGGCCGCACAAACCTAGAAACCCTAGCGTCCAATTCCGGCATCTGTGTCGGCGACTTCTGCAACCACACCCACCAATCTTTACTCCATCTCGCCGCCTATCATGGCCAATATCGATTCAGTCACCCGGAACTTTGCTACTTCGCTTGCCATTGCAAGCAATGACGTTGTTGACATCTCTACCATGACTGAGGGCAGTGCACAGCGTACTTCCCAATCCTATCTCTTGGCACAACCCCTCACCACGAAGCCAACGACGGCGATGGATCTGAAGCGCCACTTCTGGTGTGTTTGGGTCTTGAGTCAAGGCTTTAATGTTCAACAGAGGACACCAGATAGGTTTCTGTTCTCTTTTGATCTTAGGAGTGATTGTCGAAAGGTGTTGATGGGAGGACCATGGAGTTTTAATCGGACTCTCGTGGTATTGCAGCCATATGATGGTATCGCACCCCTGAGATCGGTGTCTATGCTTGATCTGTTCTTCTGGGTTCGTATAACTGATATGCCTCCAGCGTTTGAACAGAGAACCACCATTGCCAATGTGGCTACGATGGCGGGAAAGTATTTGGACATTGATGGGAAGCTCTTTGATGCCACAGGGGAGATTAGGGTTCGTGTATCCCACTCGATCATGAAACCATTCTATCTGAAGAAAAAAAAACCCTAAAGTTTGCCAAGGGTGTTGAGCAGGAGGTGCACTTTCTGTATGAGAATATGGTGGGCATGTGTGATAACTGTGCTTGTGTCTTTCATGAGAAAAGCCCATGTAGCCCTAACATGATGCCATCTGCTGTGAAATCCATGGAACAACAGGTTGCTCGTAAGCTAGATCTCACTCAACCGTTCCTTGGAGTACATGGCCATCAGTTCAAGGAGGGAACTTTTAGGTTTCAGGGCATCACCACGCCTATTTTGCCACCGGTGGGTCGGTCGTTGTTTGGGGGTCTTGAGTCCAGCAAGCCAAGAAGGCCGGTGATCATCAAAAATGCAAGTGTGAAGGAACCTACTGATGGGAACTCCCTTGCTCTTGTTCCAGTTGAGGCAGATGGCCCAGCTAAAAGGGGCCGATCTTTTCCCTCCCCACAAAAATTGCATTTCTTGATGTCTGACTTGCTTGAAGGAAGATCAAGTCCAGTTGCTTCTGCAAAAAAGGTTAAGATGCCTGAATTCTCCTTGAAATTTAGCGCTAAGTCTTTGGGCCTTGTCAAAACTCCAGGAGGTATGTTGGTGCCGGCTGAAGTTATGTTGCCAAAGCCATCACTTGAGTCGCCAAATACAAAAAAGAAGAGGGGAAGGCCTTTGGGGTCCAAAAATAAAACTCCTAAGGCAACGAAGGTCTCTGCTGAAGAAGTCCTAACTGTTTTGTACTCGGGCAAGCCTCCAAGCCCTAGCTTGAAGGGCAAGGAAAAAATCTAGTTCATTGTGGTAGGAGCCTATTTACTATGTCTTTGATTTTCCATAGTTTATAGGCTCACTTTAAATAAGTGAGCGGTTAGTTCGAATATAGATGGTCTGTCTCTATGTATCGCAGTAGTTCTCTTGCTACGACTTCTTGATCTGTCTAGTTGAAGGCAGCAGAAGGATATGTAATGGTCATCTTGGCATGCGTTTAATGAAATCCACCTTTCAAAAAAAAAAAAAAAAAATGAAACAAATCCGAGGTGAAAATTGAGTCATTAGACCACAATTAATAAGAGAAAGGGTGCGACTATTGCCACCCTAGATTTTCTTTGTTCACCCTACTTGCTCATTACATCCTATAGTGCGGCTATTGCCACCCTATCATTTACTTTGTTCACCCTACTTGCTCATTACACCCTACATTTTAATTTCAATTATTAAATTTACTTATCTAACCCATTTCTCTTTCTAGAAATATCCTTATATGACATATCCAATTAAAAAAGAATTTTTTTAACTAAAAACTCTCATTTAATTTATACTAATAACAAAATTAAAATATATTAAAGTTTCCTAATACAATCATAATCTGATTTACTTCCTTTTTTTTTTCTTTCAGTTTCAATGTTCAACTATTTCAATCTATATCAAAAGATTAGTAAGTTAACAACTATGAGCAATGAAGAAAATATTGATTTTTTTTTTCGTGTTTTAATTTTTTACTTTCAGTGTTCATAAAGAATATTGCAAAGATTTTGATGAAATTAACACTAATGGTTTTGTGAATTGAATAACGAACTAACCATGAGGAGAGAACAAAAAGACAAAAAAAAAAGTAATAAATTCAAATTTGGGTGGAGAAGAAGAAGATTAATGTTATCCAATGAGAAATTAAGTAGTCTTTGTATTTAATTAATTAGTTATATATTTAGTTTTCTTTACAAATTAAGATTTCAGAAAATTAGTGTACTTATTAGTTATTTTGCACTTGGGTAGTATAGTCTTTCAATAATTCAAATGTTTATAGGGTGAACTAAGAAAATGGTAGGGTGACAATAGCCGCACCCATTTTAATTTCAATGATTAGATTTACTTATCTAACCCATTTCTCTTTCCAGGAATATCCTCCATCATATGACATATCAAATTTTAAAAAAAAAATTGTTTAACGAAAATTTCTCATTTAGTTTATATCAATTAAAAAGACGTACTAAAATATATTAAAGTTTCCTTATAAAATCATAATTTGATTTACTTCCTTTTTTTTTTTCCATTCAGTTTCAATGTTCGTTTATTTCAATCCATATTAAAACAATTAGTAAGTGCTACTATTTTTTTTTTTTTTTGAGGTTTGGACGACAGTAGTAACCACACACACACCCTCATGCAGTGTATCCCAGCGTAGCCGGACTAATCACTGCATCGCAGGCGCACGAACCTTGGTGTTTAATCAACCTAGGTCCCTCAAATCTGCTAGCCACGGGGTGGAGCTGGGATTTGAATGCTAGACCTGGGGGTTCCAGACTAGGCCGCTCGACCAACACACCACACCACGTGGTTAGTAAGTCCTACTATGAGCAATGAAGAAAAGATTGATTTTTTTTTTTCGTGTTTTAAATTTTTTTACTTTCGGTACTCATAAAGGTATTACAAAGATTTGATGAAGTTAACACTTATGGTTTTGTGAATTGAATAACGAATTAACGATGAGGACGCAACAAAAATATAAAAAAGAAAATTGTAATAAATTGAAATTTGGATGGAGAAGAATAGAAGATGAAGATTAATGTTATCAGAAAAGAAATTAAGTAGTTTTGTATTTAATTAGTTATGTATTTAGTTTTTCTTATAGATTTGAATTTTACAAATTTAGTGTACTTATTAGTTATTTTGCATTTGGATACTATAGTCTTTTAATAATTCAAATATTTGTAGGGTGAACAAAGAAAATGGAGGGTGACAATAGCCGCACCCAGAAATTGATGCGGACTATAACTGGGTCTAGTTTTTGCACTTGAATCAAATTTTATCTCTCTCTGTTTTTTTTTAGAAAATTATTCATAAGTGTCATTTTGACACTTTAATTAGCCGGAAGGCCACTTAACATTTTTTGTCATCATAAGGCCACTTGAGAACTCAAATTTTCCCCTCCCTGACGATTTTACCCTTTTTAGAAACCCAACCGTACCACAAAGCCAATTAATCAACCACTCTCTCTCTCTCTCTCTCTCTCTCTCTCTCTCTCTCTCTCTCTCTCTCTCTCTCTCTCTCTCACACACACACACACAGTTCAATTCCAAAACCTAGACACGAAATCGACCTCCACGGTCCGATGGCGCCGTTCTGGCCTGAAGAACTTCGGCGACGCTAACCGCAGCTAAAACAGCTGCAAAGCTCCGATCATTGCTCCGACGAAAATGAATGGCGGCCGCACAAGAAGATGAAGAACCTCAAGCTTCCGATCATTGAGTTCGGCGGCCAGGAGCTCAAAATTGAATTCGAGTCGTTCTCCTCGATCCGTATTGCAATATTTTGTAGTCTCAATGTCTAGAAGGCGTCTGAATCGGAGAACCGCAGTGACAACGGCGAGCGGCTGAGATCTGAAGCATCCGATACTTTTGAACCAGCTCCGCTACGCGACTTCCAGCCTCGGCATCGCTGTCGTGGCCTTCGTGTCTACAAGATCTGGTCAGCGGTATGATCTGGTCAATGGGTAACTTCTTACGCCTTTATCTTTGACGGCGTCGAGGCGCGATCCGATCTGACATTCAATTTCGTCTACGAGGTGGTGGTTTGGATTGGGCTTTCAAATTGCGTGCACTTTGCTTTCAAAAGGATGATTCGAATCATGGCAGATGGATTAGATGATGCAGAGAGAATGATGCTCTAGTGTAGCTTTTGGTAATTCCTATACGGCTTACTCTAGTGAATGATGCTTATGGATATATGTTGATGGATTATGATATGTGCAACACATTCAAATTTCAGCAGTACAAGGCTTCGACATTGTATACTTATAGTTGTTTTGATTTTTCATTGTGGCTTTTGTGTTGGCTAGTAATAGCTTTCTCAATCGGTGATAGTAGTTTTGTTAGGCTATGATAATAGTTTTCTCAATCTCTGCGAATAGATTTTGTTTTGCTTAGTAGTAGCTTTTGGTATCGGTAAGAGTAGATTTTTGTGATAGTTAAGCAGCTTTTGTTACTAGCGACAGTAGCTTTTGTTACTGGCGACAGCAGCTTAGTGTTGGTGAGAGTAGTTTTTATTACTGGTGACTGTAACTTTTGTTGCTGATGACAGTAGCTTTTGTGACTTTGTCGGAAATCTCATCCGAGTAGCTTTTATTGCTGGTGACAGTAATGTTTGCTAGGAGTAGCTTTTAGTAATGGTGACAGTAGTTTTTTTTGCTGGTCACAGTAGCTTTTGTGACCTCGCCGTAGGTTGCCGGAAATCTCATCCGAGTAGCTTTTATTGCTGGTGACAGTAGCTTTTGGTGTTAGTGACAATAGCTTTTGTGGTCGCCGGAGGTCGGTCGGAGACTCGCCGGAGTTGGCCGTAGGTCGACTGGAGACTCGCCCGAGTTGACCAGAGGTCAACCGGAGACCCGCCGGAGAGGAGAGAGAGAATGATTGTTAACTTTTTACTCTAGTGGCATTTATGTAAATATGTTGGTTTTTATATCCAAAATTTAACACCTCTTTTAATCTAGTGGGCTTATGAGGGAAAAAAAATAGTTTGTGGCCTTATGGCTAAAAGAACATTCAAATATGCACTTATATGTAATTATCTCTTCTTCTTTTTTTGCCCTTTTGCGCACATAGGAATGCATAAGTTTCTTTTCCCTCCATGATACTCGTTCCTCCCTGCACAAAAAGCGGGTTTCTGTTACTCTCCCCTCTCAAATCACCAAAAACAAGACAAAACAGACGGAGGAAATGCAGAGCTTCTTCATCATTCTGATCACACACTGCTCAGATTGACAAAATGAGGAAGGAGGTGGTGGCAGCAGCAGCATTGACCGCAGCCGCTGCAATAACAGCCATAGCTGCCTTAGTGAGGCAGAGGAAACGCTCGAGAGAGAACCAATGGAAAGAAACGCAGAAAATTCTACGCAAATTCGCCAGAGATTGCGCCACTCCAGTGCCAAAGCTATGGCAGGTGGCAAATGCTTTCGTCGCCGACATGCGAAGTTCCCTCATTGCTTCCAATGGAACTCACACAAGTCTCAATATGCTGGTTTCCTATGTTGCTTCACTCCCATCTGGGTACTTAATTCGTATGATCTCTCTCGATCTCTTGAGAACTTGCTAGGCTAGCTCAAATTTGGTTTTAGTAGTTAATTTATGTACGTAAGATATTAAATTTTGAGTTATTGATGTGGTGGCAGAGATGAGGAAGGAATCTATTATGGGGTGAATTTGCGGCGGACGAACTTCTTGCTCTTGTGTGCAAATCTTCGAGGGAAGAATGATCCCATTTCTGATTTTCATAGGGAGGAGATTCACATTCCGACTAATCTCTTGGATGGTACTGGTAGTACGAAGGTATAAGTTTTATTTGAGTATCCTTAATGATAAGAAAAACTACATACCAATAAGGCTTGTGAGAGAAACGACTCATTTTGGGTTTGAAATGACACAACTACCTTCACTTGAAGTTTTAAAGTTTATATGGTAGTGAAAATTGAGATATTGATGGCAGTCCCAGAATTGAGATAGTCGAGATCTCAGCACGTGCATAGGGTTGTATCAGAGATTTCTAGGGTCCGAGGTGAACCATAAAGTTAAGAGCTCTGAGAATTTGGAGGCTCAAAGTTGCCTTATATACAACTTTGAGCTTTTCAGCGCTCAGTTTGGCTTACTCTGGTCCTTTCAAACCCAAAATGAGTCATTAATTTGAATCTATACAGTTATATCCTATTTCTAAGGACCCAAGATTCGCTTTGTCAAGCATGGATTTGTTATATATGCATTGGTCTTTACTCAATAAGATGCCTCTTGCACTCTAAAACTTGTATATGATAAAAGAAATGTGTACTGTAGGCTTCAATTCAGCATACAAAATTGCATTTAAACTCTTCTGGTTTGTTAGGAATTGTTTGATTTTATTGCTGTGGAGCTGGGGAAGTTTGTTGAAGCACATCCAAATAGTGAAAAAAAGGATGCACCAGCCAAGTACAACAAGCTGGGTTTTATAATGTCATGTCCAGTGGACCAAGCTGTGGCCACTTCTGGAACCGCCATCACATGGAAGAGTTTCGAGGCGGATAGCACAGTGAGTTTATCTACAATTGCCCCTTTTCTCTAGTTTTACACTTCATGCAACAACGAGAACTTTCCTAAAGTTTATATGTTTACGGATGAGAAGCTGGGAAAGAAGTTGGTGAGTGACTTCAATAGAGCTCTGGAGGAACGTGGAGTAAAATTGAGTGTTTATGCAATGGTAAGCAACTCTTTTGGTTTGATGTGCATGACTTCCAGGTGTTGCATGATTTCACTGCAACAAATTGATCCAGCTATATTACTAATCATGTTGAACAGGTTGATGATACTGTAGGGACTTTGGCTGGAGGCAGATACTATAACAGAGAAAGTGTGGCCGCGGTTACTCTAGGGATGGGTACAGATGCTGCTTATGTAGAGCCTGCAGATGCAGCTCTGCAGTGGCATGGTCCGTCGCCTAAGTTAGGCGAGATGGTTAGTGACTATGACACTTCTATATAGCAGAGATGAGAATAAGAAGTCATACATGCAAAATTCTAAGCCTTGCATTACTAATTTTTGTTTTCCATATCCACTAATTACCAATATTTTTCCCATGGATTCTCTAATTATAACATGATGGTATGTTAGTAGAGTAGCAGAGTTAACATGTATATCTGCTTAGTTTTTCAGGTAATTAGCACACAGTGGGGAGAATTCAGTACTCCTCATCTTCCAATAACAATCTTTGATACTTGTCTAGATGCTGAAAGCTCAAATCCTGGATTCCGGGTAAGGCAAGACATCCCTTGCATTCTAAGGACACTTTAACGAAATTGACAACCTCAACCTACATTTCTGCTCTTGTTCTAATCCTGTTTTACCTCAGAGATTTGAGAAGTTGGTTTCCGGAATGTATTTGGGAGAGGTTGTGAGAAGAGTATTACTGAAGATGGCAAAGGAAACAGCATTATTTGGCAAACGTGTTGTGCCTTCAAAACTCATGACTCCTTACCAACTCAGGTGAAGAAAAAAATATAATGTCAATGCAGTATTTGATTTAGCTACATGGTCTTCCAGAATTGAGAAAATATAGCAACTGAGATATGGCCAAAAACAAAATGACATTGAATTTGTGAGGGTGTACACAATGGTCCTCATGATGGAAAGCAAAATAGTATTTTACACCATCTTAATTTTTACTAAATGCTGCCTTAAATATAACAGAAACAATGACAGAAAGGCTGCAACAGTGTGTTGAAAGCACTTAATAAACACTTCTGTAATGTTGGATCTGAGAGAATCATTCAGCTACTAGCCTACTAATAAAATTCCACTTGTCATTTCCTCTAGCTCACCTGATATGGCTGCAATGCATCAAGACACATCAGACGATCGTGAAGTTGTCGGAGAAAAAATTGAGGAAGTTTTTGGGGTAAGGTGTCTTTAGTTGAAGCAGTCTTCAATCTTTAACTATATGCAAAATACTCAAGTACTTGACTCTTATGCTTCATCATTCCTAGATCAAAAATTCTACTCCAATGGTGAGGGAAGTTGTCGCCGAGGTTTGTGACATTGTTGCAGAACGTGGTGCTCGTCTTGCTGGAGCTGGAATTCTTGGGATCATAAAGAAGCTTGGGAGAATTGAAAACAAGAGAAGTATAGTGACCGTGGAAGGCGGGCTTTACGAGCACTACAGAGTCTTCAGAAATTACCTTAACAGTGGTGTCTGGGAAATGCTTGGTAATAATCTTTCGGACAATGTTGTTATTGAAAATTCCCATGGTGGTTCAGGAACTGGAGCTTTATATCTAGCTGCTTCACAAATGAAGGATGCTGCTAAATCCCAAATGCAGGATTCTGATCCTCAACCTGAACCCCAACCTGAACCTGAATTTTAAGCATACGATTCTTTTGAGCTTATGAAAAAGGCCAAAGCTCTTGTCACTCTTTTTCTTTAGAACTTTTCTATAAATAAAATTACAGTTTTAACCACCACAAGTGGTCGAGTTGGTAAGAGCCTCCAGGTGTGGAATTCCCACACCCGGGTTCGAATCCTGCCGACACTTATTGGAGTTAAATCCCAATATATTCTTGGTGGTCAGAGGGGAAGAAGCGTTCTGACATGATCTTTCGGCACGGATTAGTCTCTGGGCCTAGGAAGCCTTTGAGGAACCGTGTGATCTCGATCAAAAAATAAATAAATAAAATTACAGTTTTGTAACAGATTATTTACTTGCAGAACAAGTCAAGACTGTAAACTGAAATCTCCAGTATTCGATTTAGATCAATTGCACGGAAAAGAAAGAAAGAATTGAAAGTGACTTATGAACTGGGATGATAACATGTCCTCCAAATTAGGCTAAAGATTAAGACCTGTCCAAATTTACAGAAACAACAGAAAGAATTCTGTCACAATTTGTAGTGGAAGCTCCTCCTACACATGAAGACAGGCATGCAAACAAAGCATGCCACTCAATAAACCTGAAATAGTGGGTGGCACGCAAAGCCATTACAAAATTGGTCCAATTGGGTTTGGGTTTTGCTTGGAAGTATCTTCACTAAGAGATAAAACAGGTCCATCATGGAAGCCCACACCAGATATTTTCAATGCAGCTCATAAATCTCAGTTGTTTAAAAGATTCCTTGGAGGATTGCTGGTGGCAATTGGAATTTGATTTTGGGCAGTATGTACTCCTAGTAGAGGATGCACAATTATCTAGCTATCATACACAATATGAACGATCCACTATTAATGACGTCAAAAGCCTTTCAAAATATTACTTTACACTAGATGGGTGAAATGAACTACTACTACTCTTATGTGGTTTCATTTCCCTACAAGTCATGAAAGAAAAAAACACTTATCTCAGGTGGATAAAATACTTAACGATCCACGGTATATCAAATTCGTAATTCACTACCAATATTATAAATATTTTGAGAGACAGATAATACTTATTATAGTGCTTAATGGGTTTGTAACTTCATATACTTTGGGTATGGGCTTCAAATGCATTTCATATGCCTTCGACTTCAAAAATTAGTTGTTTTCTTCTTGTATAGGTGCATTGCAATTAATTGGTCATTATGGAATTGCTACCAAAGTCCTTATTGCGTGCATATATGTTATTAAGCATTTGAAAATCCCATGACAATGAAGTATAATCATTCCACATCAAATGATCAGTATGTTCTAGAGATGCTTCTTTTTCATAAACATATTAGCCTCACATCATTGCATTTGGTTCCATAAATAAATCTTTTGAAAACTAATATCAGTTTTGTCTTGGCATGAAAAAGATAATTATAAATGAATTGGGAAGCTTTGTTCTTATGAAAAGAGAAGAAACAATGGTAATAATTGTAGATATATACCTTGTAGCTTTGTCCTTTTATTGGCCAAGACACGAAAGTGAGTTTGATTCCGGAACGAAACGAATAATCCACCATTTTTAACTGGATGAGATTGAAGGCTCTCTGTAAAGAAGAGTACTAATCAATATGTTGAGTCACTTTCTGTCACATTATGTTGGGAGAGCAGTAGAGCACTCAACTCGATCATCTCTTTTTTTATTTATTCATTAAAATGATAGTTGTCTCTTCCATGCCTTTGGCAGTGGGTAACTGGATTATTAATGGTGAGGTGCTTTGTGGGGTTGGAGATAGAGATTGATTCAAGCTATTAAGCAACAAATGCATGCATGGTGTTCTTGTAGAATTCAAAGCCTCAAAGGTAGAGAGATTTTGTAATCTGAATTATGTTAGTGTGTTGTTAAACTATTACTCTAGTATCCTGCCGATCCAACCATATAGAGTGAATATGCAACTAATGTTCTTGAACTTGCTTTTCAAAACTTATGACAATGTGGATCTTCAACTAATACTCATAAACTAACAGAATCTAGTCTTTACCTGGCAACATTTTTTTGCTCAATTAATCTAGAGTAAATATGCAACTTCAATTTTGATGTTGAAGATAAAGCTATTTTTTTTGTGTGTTCAATTTCACAAACTTCTTCACAGCACTCCATCACACTGAGAAACTTTCCACTCCAGTTCTAAACATACCTTGTTTAGTATCAAATTATGCTCAACAAAGCAATTATTTACATTTGATCCACAATGCCAAAAGGGAAAAGATCAAAGACCAAGAAACAAAGTAGCTTTTGCAGGCTCGGATGATCTGCTTTAGTGCTCGCAATCATCATTTCCATGTTATTAACTTATTATCCAATTCCCACGTTCATTCTTCTTTAGTTCTTTCTTAATCTTAGACTCTCACCCAGGTCCCTCCAAAAACCAAATCTAGTAGAACATGCATGTCTCCATGACTCGGAAGTAATCAAGCTCTCTCCTAAACCGTAGACTGGAATACAATGCTTGTTATGGAACTCTGTTCTTTGTTTCTTTTTGTTTGTTGGTTGCCCATGTTCACTAATAAGTACACCCCACTAAATCCAAAGCTCTCTATCTTCTTAATTCCATCCCAGCTACTTTCAACTTCTTGTTCAAACCCTACACGGCTACACAGTTAACACAGAAGCTCGATGTTTATAAAAACTGAGGCACCCAACTCATACCAGATCCTACACATTAACCAAAAGCCAGAAATATTACTATACAGTTGTTGATCGAGTAGTTAAAGATTATTATGGTTTTCAAGGGGAATTTTCAATTTCAGTTTTCTGGACTGGTGGGTTTTTTCCAGATTTCCAAAGGTGAGGGGACAAGAGGAACACAGTTCAAGGCATAAAATAGTGATTCATACAACGTGTTTTCTGGGATAAAAGAGCTTGGGGCTTGGGGCTTTTAGCTTAGCCCAAAGTTTTCTTTCTAGTTCCAAGTGAAAAGGGTTTGACAAAAGAAAAAGCTTAGATAAAGAAAGCTACCGAATCTCTTCCTGCCCACTCCTTCCTTTATCTGCAGTGTGCATTCCTATAAACTTTAGTATTTTTTTCCCCTACCAAATAATTAGTACCATTTTGTATTTAAATTTTTAAAGGTGTATCGATTTCAACTTTCAAGCAATACATTTCTTGCCCAATACCATTTGATCTAGTGGTATAAGTCTCCCCTTCACAAGTTGGAGGTCGTGATTTTGACTCATAAAAGACTAATTGTAACATATGAGTTGTTGATTTGATTAAAAATAATAATAATACGTTTCTTCAATTTTGATCAGTTATTCTATAACTTTGAAAGACTGAGGAGTAACTCTTTCGATATCTCTCTACCCGTTCGCCTATTTCGTGAATTATAAAACAATGTAGTGATTTACTCGTTATACTTTTTTAATTGACCAAATTACTCTCTAAATTATAACGATGCACCGATTTATCTAAACTATCAATATATTATTAAAAAGCCAAATGGGTCTCTTTATGTTGGCTGTCTTTAGTTGAACCACTTTTTCTCTTTTACATGGTCTCGACCAATTCAACCTAAAAAGATTGTTATATGCACTTTACATCATATAATTTTTTTTTTAATGAAATATTGGATGAAGATTGCAAAATATGACAATAAATCAAGGACTAAAATATCCTCGAAATTTCTGTTTTTTACAAGCATCGATATTAATTTTAACATATTTCCTATATGTTATTTTTAGTATATTTTTAACTGATCATACAACTTTTATCCAAAATTTTGATAAAATTTCCATCAATATTCGATATTTTCTTCAAAAAAATTTTTTTTTTTGAACTATCGATATTTCCATGATTTTCGATATTTTGTTTATTACGATAAATTGTTCATATATCATATAATATATGGGTCAAATTAGCCCTTCAAAAACGTAGTAGGTAAATGGGACAAAAATGACACACAAGTAAACCATAGAACCCTTTGAGTTTGTTCTTTCTAAAAAATCCACCAAATACCACAGCGTGTGTGACAAATGAGTTCAACCACCACATGTGGTGGTCCTTTCCTTTCTAAATATCACCACTCGGGCATGCTCTTATTTTTGATGATGTCCTCTATTTTGGGCAGAAGATAACTTTTTCCCATAAATCATAAATTCTTCAGCTCAAAATAGCTAGCAGAAAGAAAGTAAAGAGTTCAAAACTTCACCATTTGGGCACAAGTTGAACATTTTTACCATAAAAAAAAAATTACCAATAGGCTCAACAACCACATGTGGTGGTCCATTTATCCTAATTTAGACCATCTGATCACACATTTTACAGCTGAAATTTTCTTGGCTTTTAATTCTTGATGACAAAATTTACAGCTTCACCCACTTCCTCCGAAACATAGCCAAAATTAGATCACAATCATAAACCCTATACGACCTAGATCAATCTCCCATTTTTCAACCTCTGAGTTAATATTAATTACCAGAGACCTGGAGACGTTTTTTTTTACAGGCTGGACTTCTGCAGTTAGAATTACTAATTTAGCCTCGCCAACTGTATCTGATGGGAACACACTTGCTCTGAAGGGCATAACAGTCAGGATAATAACGGTGTCGCTTTCGGTGGCGTGGAGGGACTGAAAGGTCATTTTCTCCGCCCTTTTACAGAACGCAAAGCAGCTTCAATGTCTGCTCTGGGGGACCATATTTACCATTTTGGGACCAGCTGGCTAGTGGAGCAGTGACTGTACTAGAGGATCGGGGGCTGTAAATTTGGTGTGAGGTGAAGGGTAGAAAGGTAATAGTGGGGAGTAGTTTTGGTAGTACAGAGTACAGACAGAGAGATGGGGTTTAACGAAAACACCATGTCTCGTGTCCCAACATGTCAGTCAACCTGGTTTGACCACCGAGCTTTATCCAACCCAGCAACATTATTACTGTTTAATAATTATGTATAATTATCTTTTAATTTTTTTTGGGCCTCATAATCATTGAGATTTTATCTTTTCTTTGCTCTTTTTCTATGTTAAGATTCTTTTACCCACCTGAAAAGTAAAAAATTCAGACAACTTTGCCTTGGTAAATAGTGAAAGTTTTACGCGCCACAAGTGATTTCAACGGTAAGTAATGAACTTGTCTAACATCTCATATTTAAGTGTCTAATACAATATATCATCTTTTCAGAATTTACTTGTTAAGACTTAGAACGTCAAGAGATTTTGCAAAAAAAAAAAAAAAGTAAAAAAGTTACAAATTATTAAAATGTAACCAAAACGATAAATCATTCAAATTTATATTTAGTCTCATTATAGTATAACTCTACACCACATTTTGAACTAATTCACAAGATGAACGTCAAAATAAATGTCCCAGTTAAATTTCAAATAAATTATAATTGAATCTAACATGCTTGTATCACGAAGCTTGTAGGGCACAAGTGAACCTTTCCTACAACTAAATGACAAGCATCTTGAATTCTCGAATAACAAAATATGAAGTTTGTATTCAGCAGTTTCATTAATCAAGATTTGAGGGTAGCTGCGCTAATTCTTTATTAAAAAAAAAAAATATGAACTTCTGATAACATAAACCAACAACATGTATCAAATTCACATCGAACAAGATAAAAGGTGAACGAAAAATTAGCGTGTAAATACTTAAATACTATATTAGACAGTCACCGAATTGCGACTAGCTAACATATTGGATCACAGACATGAGGAATCTGCTGTGCAATCAAATGAAATTCACCGTTCGTGGTTTTCAACTTTGATTGGTAAGTTTTCGCCTTTTTGGATTGGGAAATGGGACCCCCAAACTAAATCATAGATAGATTACATGCTGCGTGGCACTATTTAACCACCGTCGGATTGAACAAGAGGGTCCCATGTTTGAAGGGAGGAGAATATACGATAAGACCAGACCGCGGAACAGATGGATCACTCAACTCCAACAACCTGATTATCATTAATCGATAAAGTTGAAAGGTACGAAGGGGATCCATCGATCACAGATTATCATCACAATAATAATTTAATACACTATTCATGTTTTTCTTTCTATTTTGTCCTTTACCACCACCATTATACGTACAATACTAGTATTTATAGTATCTTCAACCTAGTATCCATAAAGTTTGCAATTTTGATTTGGATGTAGCTTTTGATACTTTAGATTTACGGAAATTTTAATCGATATATATCAGCAAGTGTTGGTACATACAACTAATTAGTTTAAACATATTTTGGATGTTGCTCAAATATCAGTGATATCAAAAATAAAAATTATGAGAATTTTAATAGTTTCGAAGAAGTTTAAATATTCATTATTTCATTTTGATCAATTGATTGATAATCAATTTTTTAAATATTTTTGTATATATAAAATATTGAAATTTCACCGAAATATGTGACTTTCTTAGGATCATTTAATGACACTTTTAGTGATCAAACTTCAAACCATCATTTCAGACCCAAAAAGAAACTTCAAACCATCATTAACTTTAGATCAATTTATATATATATATATATATATATATATATATATATGTAAATTTAAAATCAACACGGTTGAGTTCCTATATTTTGTATATCGAGTATGTCATATTTCGATGTATTTACATATTTTGAAATATGAAAAACACAACTGAAAAGTGCAGGAACTGCAGATGGATCGATCAATGGTACATAAATTATTTAATTTCAAGTTTTCGACTCCTTGAAAGGAATCCGAGGGCTTAACTGACATGACATATCAAATTTAAAAAATAAATATAATTCTTATTAGTTGATCAAGCTAATGATTGATTCTATCACCATCAATTAGTACTTCTATTAGCAAGCTAAGACCCTAATTAGTTTAAATAATACACATGATTCACATTTCATCAAACGATGGAGATATCTCATCGAGAACTACTACTGCAACAATTTATAATGCGCTGTTTCTAGAGATAGTATATTGTTTCATGGCCACAAACGATGGAGATATCTCATCGAGAACTACTACTGCAACAATTTATAATGCACTGTTTCTAGAGATAGTATATTGTTTCATGGCCACTAAATAGAATTTACTGCATTAATCTTATGACTTAATTAATTAATATGCTACGTCGACAGTCCACACTTGGTTAGTCAAAATTTTGATCAACTAGAGCAGCTCCAACAGATTTCCTATATTTTGATTTTTCTCTATTTTAGGGAAAAATGACCCTCTTTTACTTCAACAAATTCCCTATAACTATTCCCATTTTAGGGATAGTGAGGAAAGAGAAAATCAAATTCCTAAATTTACAGCAATCTCTAAAATTTTGAGGAAGAATTATAGAAATTTTAAAGATTGTTGTAAAATAGGGAATCTATTGGAGTTGGAGAAGAAAAAGAGGTTAAAATTTTGACTTTTGCTTTCTTATAATACATAAATTATAGGAAAGCTGTTAAAATTGCTCAAATTAAAAAAATGTTCAATGAACATTAGGAAAATACCTAGAGGGCTTGCTCTGCTAGGGTTAGGAGAGCGCCTCATTCGGCCTATCTGTACCTTCCTCCATCATCAATGGAGTATTGTTCCGGTACCGTCTTCGGTGTCGGTTCTGTCGAGCACGACTTATCTCGTGCCCTGTATCAAGTCGTGGTTCGCACCGTTGCCTGTGGTTTCTTTCAGATCCATTATGAGCGTGGCTCATCTGTTCGAGGGGAAGAAGAAGATTCTACATTGCCCATCATGTTCGGGGTGGCATTAAGAGTCAGGCGGCTTCGCCAATTCGAGCCTGACTGAAGTTGATTTTGACGGAGGGTGGTTTTCTGACTGTGGGGCTGGGGGAGGGGCTTGAGATGGCCTGTTTTTCGACCTAGCTTCCCAGCGGAGCGCAGTTGGTGGAACGGCGGCCGGTTATGTTTCTAGTTTCTGCATTCTAGATCAGATCAGATCAGACATCAGAGGGAGTTCAGAGATTCCACTCCAAGTGAGACACACCGGCCCAACCGAGAGAAAGAGGAGCGACAGTCCGGCGCCAGCGTAGGGTTCCAAGGTTGGAAGTGGTGGTCTGGATGTGTGCCTAGTTTTTGCTGGGGTGCCCAAAGTATTTTCAATTGGGCTTGGGCCTCTGTGATGGGAGAGGTGCATGGGCTTGATGTTATTTGGGTTCGTATTTGGGATCCAGGAGACTTATTGTGGGCTTTTTCTCTTACAATATTATTTAGGATTTGGTTATCTTGTCACTTAGGTAGAAGATTGCTCTCTATTCAACATATCAATTTGTGTGGAGTAGGCAAGGTCGGTCACACTATCGCCGGTTACCTTGGTAGAAGGTTACCCTCTATTCGACATATTTCTTTGCGTGGAAGTATGATTGACCATACTATTGGTACCGTTTTACATAGCATGGGCTCTGCTGGTGCTTAATTCAATGCTTTATAGCATTTCTCAGTATCCTTATGAGGTTTTATTTCTGATGCCTTGTTGCATCTAGTATTGTTTTTGTTATTTTTCATTTTG
Source organism: Rosa rugosa (assembly GCF_958449725.1). NCBI lineage: Eukaryota > Viridiplantae > Streptophyta > Magnoliopsida > Rosales > Rosaceae > Rosa > Rosa rugosa. The sequence continues at coordinate 18,969,707 of NC_084820.1, read as the reverse complement.
ATGTAGTTTCTACATCTATAAATTGTAATCTTTCTTATTATTATTATTATTATTATTATTATTATTAATAAAGTGGTTGACTATTACTCTAAAAAAAATAAATTAAAGAGATGTTCTATCTTCTTCTTCATTTTTTTTTTTTTTTTAGAAAGCAGAAAGTTTTTATTCCTTAAGAAAGCAAATTACACCCATGGGAGTGATGCGACTATGGGAGTCAGCCACAATATCTTCAACTAGTCTAGAATACCAAGGTATACTCATATCCCTATAATGAATGCCGGTTATAGGCATATATCGCTAGCGATAATTAGCATGAGTTAAGGAGGCCCAACTTCTAACCAAGAAAAATGTTCATCTTTTTCAGGCTACATATTGAGACAATAGCGAACATCCATGTTCTATCATGAACATCGCAAACACGTATTAATATCGTGATAATACGAATGGAAACATGTATGATGTGCCCAAAACAAAACATGTTCTCTTGCGTGATCACTCGTAAAATCATGAACTAATTAAGTTAGGTTAAGAGAAGCTAAAACAAATCAAAGAAGAAACTTGGAAAGTATTTCCCTAATTCTTTCCTTCCATTTATTATTAACAAAATATTATTTTATTACATTAAAACTTTTTAACAATTTTCCTGATAACTTTCTTAATACTACCAAACATTGAAACTTGGAAAGTATTTAAACATTGGAACCATTAGTGGTTCATTCCAAACACCAAATAAATCACTTTTCCTAATTCTTTCATTGCATTCATTACTAACAAAATATTATTTTATTACATTAATTACAAACTTTTTAACAACTTTCCTAATATTACCAAACATTGAATGAAAAATTCTTGAAAAAAGAACATAAAAAAGACAAATGAATTATTTTTATTTCCGTGAACCAAACAAGACAAATTATCACTTATAAACATCGGAGCATATACAAACATGATTGCAAATTTTTACTTTTCTAATTAATTTATTAGTATAAAAATGATTGCAACTGTCAAAAATGCTTAGGAAATAACAAACCATAATCGTCACTTATAAACATCAGCGCACATACAAACGTGAAATTGCTTTGTAACATGTAACATGTTAAGTTTTCGATTTAATTAATTTTTATTTTTACTCAATTTCACATCGAAATATCATGACAGTGTATAATAGAGTTTAACACAGAAACATCCCAAACATCTGTTTCAACCGTGAAATCTACTTACTCAATTTAACGATTGAACAACTGAGAAGCCAAACATCAATCTTAGTACCCAATACCAACAAGACTTGTGCAACCAAAAGAATTCAAAACCAAAAGGACTCATCAGTCATTTCACCTCCAGAACCATCTACAATAGTACAATATGAATGTTTTTTTTTTTTTTTACGACAGAATGTACAATATGATTTTCCTATAAAAGAACAATAACAGTCCAAAAATAGATCAATCAATTATTTCAAAAATCGGCGATGCCCCCCCTCAGAAAATCCCTTGTCTAATTAATCTTTAATATATATATATATATATATATATATTAAATTTTCTATAAAAATGGAAAAAAGACAATATTAAATCACGCAACCTCACCCCCTCTCTGCCTCTTATATTATTACTCGTTCTCACAAAACCTCACAGTCACTCTCACACTGCGGTACCCAAGCCTTCTCCTCTCCTCTCCTCTCCTCTCCACCTCCTCCTCCTCCTCCTCCACCACACAACCACCGCAAAAACAACAATAAAATAATGCGGCTCCTCCTTCTCCTCCTCCTCCTCCACCTCCACCTCCGCCACTTTCTCTCCTCACCCACACCCACACGCCCAATGTCCACCTACCGGGCCCTCCTCTCCCTCAAGGCCTCCATCACCGACGACCCCGACTCCCGCCTCTCCTCCTGGACCCCCAACACCAGCCACTGCACCTGGGCAGGCGTCACGTGCGACTCCCGCCGTCACGTGACCTCCCTCGACCTTTCCGGCTTGAATCTCTCCGGCTATCTCTCCCCCGATATCGCCCACCTTGTCTACCTCTCTAACCTTACTCTCGCCGACAACACGTTCTCGGGTCCTATCCCGCCCGAGATCTCGGCCCTCTCGGGGCTCCGACTCCTCAACCTCTCCAACAACGTCTTCAACCGCACGTTCCCGCCGGAGCTCTCCAACCTCACAAACCTCCGCGTGCTCGACCTCTACAACAACAACTTGACCGGAGAATTGCCGGTGTCAGTGACCCAGATGACCAACCTCAGGCACTTGCATTTGGGTGGCAACTTTTTCGAGGGTTCGATCCCGCCGGAGTACGGCCGGTTCCCTTTTCTCGAGTACTTGGCCGTCTCCGGGAACTCGATCACCGGCAAAATCCCCAAGGAGATTGGAAACCTGACGAGGCTCAAGGAGCTTTACATTGGCTACTACAACAGCTACGACGGCGGCATACCGGCCGAGATCGGGAACTTGACAGACCTCGTCCGGTTCGACGCCGCCAACTGCAATTTATCCGGCGAGATTCCGCCGGAACTGGGTCGGTTGCAAAATGTGGACACTCTGTTTCTCCAGGTGAATGCGCTTTCGGGGTCATTGACGTCTGAGCTGGGCTACCTCAAAAGCTTGAAATCCATGGACTTATCCAACAACTTGTTCTCCGGCGAGATTCCGGTCTCTTTCGCAGAGCTAAAGAACCTGACGCTTCTCAATCTCTTCCGGAACCAGCTTCACGGCGCCATTCCCGACTTCATCGGTGACTTGCCGGAGCTCCAGGTTCTGCAGCTGTGGGAGAACAACTTCACTGGGTCTATTCCTCAGGGTTTGGGCAGAAATGGGAAGCTTCAAATCCTCGACTTGTCTTCGAACAAATTGACAGGAGCTCTTCCTCCTGATATGTGCACAGGAAACAATCTTCAAACCCTCATCACTCTCGGCAACTTTCTCTTCGGTCCTATTCCAGAGTCACTCGGAGACTGCCAGTCACTGAGTCGGATTCGAATGGGTGAGAACTTTCTAAATGGCTCGATTCCCAAAGGTCTATTTGGGTTGCCCAAACTCACCCAAGTGGAGCTTCAGGACAATTTCTTAGGCGGTTCATTTCCAGAGTCTGATTCAATCTCTGGTGATCTCGGTCAGATCAGTCTCTCCAACAATCGGTTATCCGGGCCCTTGCCGCCGACCATCGGAAACTTCTCCGGCGTCCAGAAGCTTCTCCTTGACGGGAACAAGTTCTCGGGTCGAATCCCGCCGGAGATTGGACGCCTGCAGCAACTTTCAAAGATTGATTTTAGCCACAACATGTTTTCGGGTCCAATTGCGCCGGAGATGAGCCAATGCAAGCTGCTGACGTTTGTTGATCTCAGTCGGAATGATCTCTCCGGTGAGATCCCGAAAGAGGTTACCAGTATGAGGATACTGAATTACCTCAATCTCTCGAGGAACCATCTTGTGGGGAACATCCCATCTTCCATTTCCTCAATGCAAAGCTTAACCTCAGTGGATTTTTCGTATAACAATCTTTCGGGTTTGGTTCCGGGGACTGGTCAGTTCAGCTACTTCAATTACACTTCGTTTTTGGGCAACTCTGATCTTTGTGGTCCCTATTTGGTTCCTTGCAAAGATGGGGTTGCGAATGGCACTCATCAGCCTCATGTCAAGAGCTCATTCACTGCTTCATTGAAGCTATTGCTTGTTGTCGGGTTGCTACTTTGCTCCATCATATTTGCAGTTATTACAATAATCAAAGCTCGATCGTACAAGAGAGAGAGGGATTCCAGAGCTTGGAAGTTGACTGCATTCCAGCGCTTGGATTTCACTGTTGATGATGTCTTGGATTCACTGAAGGAAGACAACATTATAGGCAAAGGAGGTGCTGGGATTGTGTACAAAGGCGCTATGCCCAGTGGTGACAATGTGGCTGTGAAAAGACTCCCTGCAATGAGCAGAGGCTCATCTCATGATCATGGATTCAATGCCGAGATTCAGACTCTGGGTCGAATTCGACACCGTCACATTGTTAGATTGTTGGGTTTCTGTTCAAACCATGAGACAAATCTTCTGGTCTATGAGTACATGCCTAATGGGAGTTTGGGTGAGGTTCTTCATGGCAAGAAAGGAGGTCACTTGCATTGGGATACAAGGTACAAGATTGCTATTGAAGCTGCAAAGGGGCTTTGCTATCTTCACCATGACTGTTCGCCTCTGATAGTCCATAGAGATGTGAAATCGAATAACATTCTCCTCGACTCCAATTTTGAGGCTCATGTTGCTGATTTTGGCCTTGCCAAGTTCCTTCAGGATTCCGGCACGTCCGAGTGCATGTCTGCCATTGCTGGTTCTTATGGATACATCGCTCCAGGTATATATATATATATATGATGATTCATTCCGACTTTGAATTGAATTTTTGGATTTTGGTACTTGGTTACTATTGAAAAATGTACCAACTCCCACTATCTTATTCTTGATTGAAATTTGACTTCTTACCCCATAATAGCTTGTACTGAGGGTCCTGCATTTATTTCTTTCAAGTCTTCTTTGTCATGTGGTGAAATTTGATTTTTGACATGTTTAGTCCTACATTGTCAAAGCTTTGGCACAGAGAGTATAGTGGTTGGTAGGCTTTACCTTGAAAGTACATGAATTTATTGAGTTCCATCTTCCACAAAATGATTAAGATCCTCAACTTGGAAAACAATCCTCACAAATCATATGAAGTTGAAATCAACCTTTACGTTGAAGTCTTAAATGGCTTTTGGCTTTTGATTGTAATCTGATATTTGTTTGTTTGTTTTTCTTTTCTTTTCTTTTCTTTTGCAGAGTATGCTTACACACTGAAGGTCGATGAGAAGAGCGACGTCTATAGTTTCGGTGTAGTTCTCTTAGAACTTGTTAGTGGCAAGAAACCAGTTGGTGAATTTGGAGATGGAGTCGATATAGTCCAATGGGTTCGGAAAATGACGGATTCAAACAAGGAAGGAGTCCTCAAGATCCTTGATTCCAGACTCCCGTCTGTTCCCCTACATGAGGTTATGCACGTATTTTACGTCGCAATGCTCTGCGTTGAAGAACAAGCAGTGGAACGTCCCACAATGAGAGAAGTGGTTCAAATTCTTACAGAGCTTCCAATTCCACCAGGCTCAAAGCAAGGAGGAGACACAACAACAATCACAGACTCCCCTCAACAATCTGCCATTACTGCAATGGAATCACCAACTACCACAAAAGACACGAAAGACCATCAACAGCCACCGCCGGATCTTCTAAGCATTTGATGAAGTGTTAGTTTGCTGGAGGATTGAAGTCTCTGTTCTAAGTTCCATGAATTGTCTTAGCTTTTACTGTTTTGTGTTCTTTTATTTGGGAGGGGTAATAGTTTCGTCTAACTTTCAGGTGTTAATGGTTTGAACTTTGAAGGTATTTATGTACAGTAGGACTTGGGGGGTATTTTCCATAAGTTTGTCTTTTTCATCATGTAGCTAGCAGTACACTGGTACTGGTGCTGATTTCTACTTCACACCTTCTGCTCTCTGTTTATGGCCATGGATGCTGTTATTACTGTTTTGAGCCTGCAAAGATTGCTTGTGAAGGGGAGAACTACTTTTTAAAAACCATGTCTGATTGCTTGTGACTTGTGAGAGAGGGAAAGACAAAAATGTCAAGGCAAAAGAAAGTGCTTTTCTAAAGGTATTTCTATATACTTGTGACTTGTGAGAGGGATGGACTGAAAGTCTGAGAGGCACAAATGGGGTGGATATGGAAATATGTGCAAATTTTTTTTTCTATCTAATAATTTAAGTTTAGAAAAATTGAAGTGCATGATTGGTAAGGGACATCTTGGCTGCACTACCAAGTGAGTGCCCTTTCTTGTAATTAAACAGAGGTTTCTAGGGTTTAGGGGTTAATTCAAGGCATTCAAGTCAACATTTGCTGGGTTTCCTTGTAAAATAAGGGTCTGTGTCTTAAATGACTCCACTAGGACTTTCCCAAGAACAATGGGGATTTCAAATCCTGGTTTCAGGGGGAAATGAAAGTGGGATTTGTCGTCATATCCCAGAGATAAGGTTTTGGTTGGCATGTGGCAGGCACTTGATTAGTTCAAAATCCTTCATTTTCATTAGCTTTTTCAAAACTGGGTTGACATGTGTGTGCTTGCTTTTATTGAAATGAAAAGCTGCCCTGCAAAATATCAAAAATGCCCCGGTGGAGATAAATAAGTTCAAAACCGTGTAAATATGATTATAGGAAATTTTATTTGGGGCCATGAAACATTTCTGTGAAGGGAATTGACAAAATCTACCAAACGTATTTATACATTTTTTAGTGAGTTTTAGATTTCCATCAATAGCCATAGTCATGTTTAGTTCCTAATTTCGTACTCAGTTGTTTTTAAGATGAAAAATAATGAGATAATAAAATTTATTCCAACTGTTTCATTAATTTCCATTTTTTTAGATTTATCCTCCGGCGGCAACATAATAGAAAAGCTGTTTCGTTGTACTCGAATTATCTTTCAATTATGTCACCGTTATGTCAAAGCAAATTGAGTAGTCAGTAAAACATTCTTTACTAATTGGTGCCTGATTAAATATATTTATTTAGTAGAGACTCCTGATATTATTTTTGAATGTTTTCTAGATTCTTATTGTAATTAAGAATTTAGGCTCAATTTCCCCGCTTATTATAATCAAGGCTTTTCAATTCCCCCCCTCCCCCATTGTATCCGAGAATTTCACTAATCAAGACTTTAACACAGCTGCATCAACTCTTTGTCCAACAAAAAAAAAACTCTAAACTTTATTCCGTGCATGCTTCAACAGACATATCCAAACCTGCAAAGCCGATCAACTTTCATGATTGAAAATCATCAAATCATCTCAGTAGTGCTTTCATTTCATCCCAGCCCTCAGAGGCCCTGACAAAAGCTCACGTCCCATTTGGTTCTACTCTCACTTTGTTTCCTCTTTCCCCTAAATTCGAATCAAACGTAGAGAATTAGAAAAGATGCAGCCATGACTTGACAATCCATGCCACACTGTTTTTCTTTTTGTTTTCATCAATAAACAAAACCAATGCCAATGCCAATGCACAATATTAGACTTATTGATTTTCACAATACGTCCCATCTATGTAAGAATATGATATGGGGGACACCGTTTTATCCGTCAAGGTAACTATGTACACAGTAAATGGGTTTGTTTGGTTGCTTCTGTTTTTTGCTAGTAATAGTAAACTAGTGAATGGTTGGTAATAGTTGAATGATCAATCATCTCAATAGTCCGACTATGTTCAAATGTAAGTGGAACAGAAGCAGAGAACATTTACCTTTAAAAAACTCTTAATTATTGAAGTCAAGGAATGACTGCAAATTTTTCAAAGAACAACAGTGTAAGTCCACCAGCTTAATAGTCGCTGTTAATTGGGACATGAAAGAACGAAGACACTCTTGATTTTATAAATAGTCACGAATTTGGTGTTAAAAAGCCCTTCATATTCCACAGATTGCTACCAATGTAATTGACCAGCACTTATAAGTAATTAACGTAATTGAATTGAAGGACTGACTGCCAAGTTACCACAAAACAATGCGCATTGTAAGTACGCCGGCCAAATAATCACTGCTAATTGGGACATGAGAGCAGCAAGGCACTCTCAATTTTACAGATAGTCTTGAATGCGGTGTTTAAAAGCCTTCATATTCTGCAACCATTTTTATTGCCTTCCATGACGACATTGATTTTCTTTAAGGTGAGAAGATGTCACTGGATCGTTACCAATTACCCTCAATGTGACTAGCACTTATAGGTAGTTAACATAGTTGAGTTCTACACCACCGGATATGACTTCACATTGCGGTCTCTATTTTTTGAAGGATGATGAAATACTCTTTAGTAAATTCTGCAACATGGAGTAGTGTAATACAGAGATTCTTAGATAGGCCAGTTGTACCACGTGGCGGTAGGGCAGCCCAATCAAAATTAAGAAAGAACTTTGCATATCCCGAAATTAGCATTCTTTGTAATATTATATCTCACATAAAAGTAAGTCTAAAACTCTAGCATTCTATGGTAAAATGATTTTGCAACAGGGAGTAGTGTGACATTGCATTTTTAGATTTTTTTACAAACATTTGTTGCTGCAGAGTTTCAGTTTGACATTGATATTGATCATTCATCTTTTTTAAATGATTCTACAGGGATTTGGATCCTCTAAAGTGATTTCGTCTAATTTAGACCATCAATAGAATCTAATGCTTTTTATTAAGCCACATCAAATAATTTTATTTTTCTATTTCAAAATATTATTGTTGTTGAACTCTGTTAAGTCCTACGCTGTTAGTTTTCCACTTCTCTTTCTTAGGTTCTTCATTTTGCTCGATTCACCGCTTCGTTCTTCTCCCTTCTGGTCTGTTCTTTTCTTTGTTTCTTAAATGGGAACCCAAATGAATACAAACATCTCTAAGGTTTCTGGCTTTCTCTGTAAGTGGCCTAGTGGTTCTTGCCTAGTTGGGTGTGCTCCCCAACCTAGGTTCGAACCCCGAAGCTGTCAAAGTGGTCAGGCACTGTACTGCAGTGCACAGTTGGAGCATTTCACATGCGCCGAAGGGGTTTATCTTGGGTCTAGGAAGCCTTTGGGTTCCCCTTGACAAAGTAAAAAAAAAAAAGGTTTCTGGCTTTCTCTGTAGTTCAGTTCATCAATTAGAATTTTGATTTTTTCAAGTCTACTTGGAAGAGTTTGATTGAGCTACATAAATTACGGGGAAGGGAAGTAAAGGGAAAGTGGTGGATGTGATGATATTACTCTGTACTACTCCATCTTTTAATCCATGATTTTCAGTATAATTGGAACAGATTAGGGATTGAAGAACTCTCTTTAACGAATTTGGGCGATTCGATGTTTCCCCTCAATTTGGATTTTGGAATCTGGTTCAAGTGGGATAACAATCCCCCATTCCCCATATGCATATATTAGGACCATCAGAAGCCAAATAAATATGGGTCAAGGAAGAACCCATTAAAATCCAACCTTGTGCAAGAAAATCATTGATTTCATGAACTGGTTATGAAGTTGGGAAGAGAACAGGCTCAATAGAGAGAGGACAAGGGAGAAGAAAATGTTGACGGCGAATTGGCCTTAATTAGTGACTAAAAAGGCAATAAGTTATGCTCGATGATGTGGCTGCTCCCGAAACCATTGGACCATCACCATATTGATGGTCCAATCAAATTCACTTAGAGTTTTTCTATTGGAACCTCCAAATTTACTCACTTGACCTCTATGCTTTTTACACCTCTTATCAAATTTTCAAATACTAAATTTACTCACTAAACCTCACTAAACTTCCTCAAATAACCTCACTCATATAATTTGCAAACAAATTATTATCTTTAAAATAAAAAATTTAGTCATTTCAATGATTTAATCACTCTATAAATCGTAACTAAATATACATTTCTTAATCAAACATGAGTTTCAAAAATTAATGTCTAATCAATAAGAAAATGCCATGAACTATTATGTTTTTTTTTTCTATTTTAGCTGTGCAAAAAAAAAATAGTAAACTACATATACCCCCTTGATAGGATTTCAAAATACAAAAAACTCCACAACATTTGGTTTTGAACATTTAAAGACAAAAGTTTACACTTAAGGACAATATGTTCTCCACTTGCCACATGTCATGAGTTAATTTACTTTTTTACCCTTAACTACATATTTTGACTTGTAATCCCTTTATAATGATTAAATCTTACAAATAAGGACAATCTGCTCTCCACTTGCCACATGTCATGAGTTAATTTACTTTTTTACTTTTAACTACTAATTTTGACTTCTAATCCCTTTATATTACTTTTTTTTCTTTTTCTGAGAATAATCCATTTATGTTACTTTTTTTTCTGAGAATAATCTGTTTATATTACTCTTTTTTTTTCTGAGAATAATCCATTTATGTTACTTCTCAAAAGCAAAAAAAAAAAAAAAAAAATTCTTTCTTTTACACGTTGCTAAGAGAAAGAATCTCAGACCTCGCTCTCCTACTCTCATCTCATCGCCTAATCGTACTATTACACTCGTCCAATCCTGCTACTGCACTCGCAGCACTCATACTCGTCAAGTTCTGCTACTGCACTTGTACTCGTGTCCAGTTCTGCTACTCATGTTCTGCTACTGCACTCGTCACTGAAAATCCTGCTACTGCACTCGTCCAATCCTGCTACTGCACTCGCTGCACTCATACTCCGTCTAGTTCTACTATTGCCCTTATACTCGTGTTCTGCTACTGCACTCGTCATCGCCTAATGTCTAGTTCTGCTACTGCCCTCGTACTCGTGTTCTGCTACTGCACTCCTCATTGCCTAATCCTGCTACTGCACTCGCTGCACTCATACTCCGTCTAGTTCTGCTACTGCCCTCATACTCGTGTTCTGCTACTGTACTCGTACTCGTTCAATTCTGCTACTGTACTCGTCTTCGTCTAGTTTTGCTAATGCACTCGTCCTCGTCCAATTCTTCTGCTACTACACTCGTGCTAGTCTAATTCTGCTACTGCACTCGTTTAATTCTACTACTGCACTCGTCTTCGTCCAGTTCTACTGCTACTGCACCCTTGCTCGTCCAATTCTTCTGCTACTGCACTTGTGCTTGTCCAATTCTGCTACTGCACTCGTCTTCGTCCAGTTCTACTGCTACTGCACCCTTGCTCGTCCAATTCTTCTGCTACTGCACTCGTGCTTGTCCAATTCTGCTACTGCACTCGTGCTCGTCCAATTCTTTTGCTACTGCACTCGTGCTCGTCCAGTTCTGCTACTGCTTGAAGATTGAGACAATATTGAAGGTTAGCTCTGCTACTACTTTTAGGGATGGAGAAAAAATGACAAATCCTTGTTGATAACAACCTAATTAAGTTCCAAAAGTTGATCTCTGGAACACTAACTTAGTGAGATGGAAAGAAATTCCATCACCAACACCAACTTAGTAACAATGGAAGCAAAAAATAGTAAATGAGCATAAAACTCATTGACCATGAACTGAACCTATGATGCTGCAGCAGGCCCTTCCTTCAATGGTACCCATCATCTCTTAGCTTGATGAGACAGCAATTGCTTGTAAATTAGATATCCCTATGCCCATTCTTTGCGCAAACTTCAATTAAAAATCACGTATGTGGATATATATAACACCTACCAAGGAGGCCAGCAGCTTTATTGTCAATAAAATTAATCAACATGGTTCGTTTACTACCACGCACGTTGAGAAATAAGAGCCACTAGCCTGCACTCTGCACGACGGACCCAAATAGCTCCCAGCTAAAAAAAAAAAAAAAACAGTAGCTAATAAGAGAATTTGCAGCAGAAAACCCAAAAAGTTAAGCTGCTCTTTGATGTGAAAAACCGATGGCCTCCAAGTACAAAAGAGAAAGAACTGTAGGTGGTGGAGTAGCATACCAACAATCGATCTAGCTCAGAGAAAATCAAGCAAATACACCATCAAATCCTTCAAATCAATTTTCAAGAACACACTAAATCCTGTTGCACCAGTTATGTTGAACCGCACCATGTTCATGCCGCCGACGGCGAGGGCCTCGACCACGGTGGTGTTGACCGAAAACCAGCGATTGGGAGTGGAGAAGGGCTTAAGGAGCAAGGAGGAAGAATGGGGTTTGGGGTGAAGAGTGAATAAACTGAGAGATTGTGACCAGACATGGTTGGGTCAGAGAGAGAAAAGCTTGGGTCTCAGTCAATGAACAGAGGGAGCTGAGAAAAAAGTCATAACCTTTTGACAATGACATCGCAGTAATTTTAACAAAAAATTGTATTAATTCGTAAATACACATGAAATTTCAGATGTTAGGTTACTTCATTTTCCTTGGGCCTGGGCTTTGTGTCCTTATTTGTATAAATCTAATACATGATGGGTTTTTTGTTTTTTTTAATTTGGTCTGTTACTTGTATGTAATTTTCTAAAAAAAAAATGAAGAAATCATTTGTTTTTATTCTCAAAACCAAAAAAAATCATTCATTTTTTTAATGATATTTTTTTTTTCTGTATTTTTTGTACCACATGATTAATTATTTAAATATTTTTAGTTTTTTTTTTTTGCAAATATAATGGATTGACTTAGATTTAGCTAGGTCATAAATCATAAGAGGAGTCTATCCAAAAAAGCTAGGGTTTTCTCCTAGAGCCTAGAGTGGCGGTAGAATACCCTCCTTGGTTTTCTCCGATCTCCGTCTGAACTAGCAACGCTGCGGCTTCTCGTTGTGGGTGTTGGGCTACCGTTGTCAAGCGGTTTTAGTGTTTTCATTAATTTTCTTCTTCGCTTTGCTGGATTTGCAGAGAAGGCCGTAGACCGGCGGTTTCTAATCATCTAGCAGGGCAGTCAATCAAGTGCCGGCTCCATTTATCGGGGTCGGTTTGTTGACAAGGTTTAGTGAGGAGGAGTTCATCCTTGGTTTCTCGAAAAGGTCGGCAGAATTGATTCTCGGGCTGGATTTTGATTGGAAATCAATTCTGGTGTTGTGGAATCAAGGAGCTGCTCGATCGGGTTTTTTCGCTGACTGTTCGCGTCGGCGTCGATCGAGCTTAGTTGCAGAGGGGAAGCGACATTGATGCTGGGTTGGAAGGGCAGGCCACCGGAAAGCTTGCCGGCGGCAGCAATGGTTTGGCATGAGGGATTTAGGGCTTCTGCTCACTTAGCTCGGGTTTGGGTTTGGGCCATTGGGCCTGGGCCCATTCCGAGTCAGAAGAATGCAAACAAAAGCAAGAAGACCAACCTGTTGCCGAGGTTGTTGGCTGCTGAGGAGCCTGAAACTAGTACTAGCTCTAACCCTACGGGGAAAGAGACGGTACTTGCTTAAGGTACCAAATTTCAAGACATTCTGAACTTCAAGCCTTCTCAAGTGGGAGTGATTTCTATATACTTTCTAGGATGTTTCTAGTTGATAACTTGATATGTGTGCCACAATTGAGTGCTGGCAGATTAGACTAGATGAATGATTTTGCCTTAGGAAGTGCGATTATTCTTGCTTAGTTTGTTGGCTTGCTGTTTCAGCGAGCGACCATTTAGACTTTAATGAGTTTAGGTGTGACTTAGATAGGACATCCGGTTTGTTCCGGCTCTTCTTATGTAAGTTCTGTTAGACTCTGGCCTGTTTGTTCATGGCTTTGATATCTAATTAAATCAAATCCTTTCAAAAAAAAAAAAAAATCATAAGAGGATTTAGTTTGTTTTCCCTCACCAATATGCATTCAACATATATATCATACATTTTTATGTCACATGATCTTAATCATATTTTTAATTCTTATTAAATATATATGAATGCTTTAATGAGTATGTAGTGAAATTGGAAAATGAAAATAGATAAGGAAAATAATAAGGAATACAATCTAATATTATTAAATTGGAAAGTCTACATAAAATAAATATAATATTTTTTTGGCATAATTATTGTCCTTAATAGTCATTTTATAGTAGGTTATATATGTCATTTAATAATTCATAATAGAGTGAGGTCAAGTGAGCAGATTTGGAGGTCCCAATAGAAACTCTCATTCACTTAACTGCATGGTTTCTAGGAGGTGAATCCATTGTACAAACGGAGTCAAAAGGCTCTTGCCCATGTGGTATTCCTCAACTTTCTTTACATCTTCAATCCAAAAGAAGGAGAAACACGTACATATGTTCACCTTTAATTTCCATTCTCCTTATTATTTGATTCGACTTCACATGATTTCTTTAAAAATTTAAAAATAAAACGTCTTGCAAATTATATCTCATTTGTTGGTCCCCTGACAACTTCGTATTAGCTGGCTCAATTGCTTGTTCAATATTTCTCAAATGACTTTTCGTGTATCTCATATTTTTCGTGAAGGTAATAAGGTAGCTGATGCTTTGGCGAATTATGGTACGACTGCTCCTAATATGGTGTGGTGGGATGCTCCACCATCTTTTCTTTTATCGCATTGTCAGAGTGACCAATTGGGTTTTCCCCAATTTCGGTTACGATAGCTTATTTCTTTTCGTTGCTTTTGTAGGGAGGTTTGGTTTGGTCCCCCTCCTATGTTCCTTTTTTTTCTTCTTACTCTTTTATTAAATTCAAAAAAAAAAAAAAATCTAATACTGAATATATGCTTCGATCTATAGCTAAATGAAATGATGAATGAATGGAATAATTCTCAAAGATAATGGAAGTTCAATTCTGGAAGCAGAGCCATGTATTTTGGATTTAAAATCAGATAATAAAGCTCAATTCAAGTAAAGAAACATGACCGATACAACTAGATTATAGTGTCATAGAAGCATCTTAAGTTTCTAGGTTTTTCAACAAATCTCCATAGGGATCTGATATACAGGGTTTTAGATAGGGTTTTTTAGCCTCTGAGCTTAGTTGATTAATCTGTATAGAAATGGTAGGTTAAAAGGTAAAAGGAACCTATGAGGAAACCTAACCCACATCCTTACCTGCTCACACTCGCATTATATATAAACTATATGTCATGCTCTAAATTTCTTAATTCTCAGTATCTCAGTGCCAATTAACTAAACAAAAAGTTGGATTGAAGATGTATATGAGAGTAACTCATTTCATTTTAGGGAAAATTTCACAAATAGTCACTCAATTATGACTCATTCGACACTTTGGTCACTGAAGTTTCAAATATATCACTTTGGTCACTCAACTATTACATTGTCAATCACTTAAGCCACTTTGTTAATTTTTTTCATTAAAAAAAATTATAAAAAATACTCTTAGGGTGACTTAAGTGATTGACAGTGTAATAGTTGAGTGACCAAAGTGTCGAATGAGTCATAATTGAGTGACTATTTGTAGAATTCTTCTTTAATTTTAAGCTAGCTGAGCAACAAACACATCGGTACAAAAGCGTTTGGTGTCAACTGTAAAGCACAGAAATATAGATATAGACTGGTGATAGAAAACCTAGTTACGAATTAAGAAAATTCATGGAACACTATTATTGATCATTGCCAAATGATTTTGAAGATTTGTTTGGATGAACTTTCTCATAAGAATCGTATCCCGCATTTATATAACACCAAACAAAGAGGACAAAATCAATTGGTTCTAGCTAGCATACCATTAACCATGTCGAATTTTCAAACGTAGGTATTGATACAAAGTTCTGGAGAGAAAGTTTGGCCCCAAAATGACAAACTACTTTAACAGAAATCTAATTAGACCATGGGAGTCCACTAGGGTCCTACATTCTTTAATCTGTCTAGGCAAATCGATCTGTTCCTCTGCTTTTCAATTTTGCAGAAAAGAAAAATTACCAGAATTATGCAGAGTCCTTAATATTGGGGTTAGATTCTAGTATTCGCCACTATATTTATATATTTGTCTCATGCTAGCCTTTTGCGGTGGTAAGTCAAAAGGGTATTATGTAATTGCATTAGAAAACGCATGGAATTAGGAAATTTGTAGCCACTCTGCCCTTCATAAATTTGGCATTATCAATTCTTCCAAATGTTAATTAAGAAGCTTATGTCCAGCAGTACAAGTTGACGATGATTCACAATGTTCCCTGCAAAGCTCTCACAAGTTCTTCATTTCCAAAGAAGGAGATATAAGGAAAACGACTAGGACACATGCAATAACACCAAAATTTCAAGAATAAACACCCTAGCTGATTGTATTGGTGATGTTACACACCCAGTCGTATCTTTGCGAAAATATGTCCAATTATCAGACTCAATGTCACACTACTAAAACTAAATCCCGCTCTATAGTTTACTACTCCATTAGAAGTCCAGATTAACAAAACCGAAGAGAACTCGTCTAATTAGTAGTAAAAGTTTGATACTTGTATGGTTAAAATCAAGTAAACCGATATATTAATTAAGCTTCATCGGTTGACAGAGGTTGGCTTCGATAGTTCCATAAAATTGTAAAAGAACAAAACCCGGAGCACCCAACAAACCTAGGTTTGAAAATTTTGCTCGTCCGGCGGCGCTCGGAGTCGGTGAGGTTCTGCCTCGCCGCAAATGAGCTTCTGCCGGACGGGGATTGCCATTTTCTCTGGGTGGTCTGGGGAGAGACGTTGACACTCCAGGTTCTGGACGATGGCAGTGGTGAGGTCCGAACGATTCTCTAGGTGCGGTCGGTGTTGTGCACGGTGTCGTCTTTTCAGGGCCGAGTGGCGACAGCCCGGGGTTTCCGATGGGGAGCGGCGGTGCGGTTCTGAGGAGTCGTGCGGTGGTGAAGATCTGGTGGATCCGGGCGGCGTCTTCTAACTTTGGATTGGTGCGCGGCGGAGTTGGCCATGTGTCGTGGTGCGTCGTTTCGCTAGGTCGGGCCGGTGAGGCTTGGGTGGGGCGTGGGCGGCGCAGCGCGAACATGGCGGCCTGGTGGTAGTGGTAGCGCGCGGTGCTGCACGGACAGACACACGCGGATGAAGATGTTTGGGCCTGGCTCCAAATCCGGCTGGGCCTTGGCGGGTGTGGGATTTCTCCTTCTGTACTACCTCATTGGGCCTTTATTTTGGACTAGGGGTTTGGGCCTTTAGTTTTCCAATTTAGTCATTTTGATTACAATAATTCCCTACTTTGTTAGGGAACTATGCTTCTAAGGTTTTAGTTAGCGTCATCGAGTCTAGTTTACTCGGCCTATTTACTATGTAGTAGTTAATAGTCTATAGGCTTCCTCTACGAGCATGGAACCGTCAAATGACTGGACCTAATCTATGTATCAGTGTGCTACTACCACAAATTCTTTATCTACCCATAGATGGTAGACGTCGGAGGATATGTAATGGCCATTTCTGGCTTTAGATGAATGATAGTTGCCCGATTTGGGTTTGTTAAAAAAAAAAAAGGTTGGCTTCGATATTTTATTAATGAGGTGGAAAAATTAGGTAGAGAAATTACTACTGCATGAATGACGAAGAAATTTCTGCTTTCGATACCAAGATTCTCTAATTTTCAAATGTTTGAAAAATAGAGTTCTCACCATTAACATGCATGCAGGTCTCTGCTGGGCGGAAGATCTGGTGTGTGTAATAAAAGCAGCAATTGATATCAGAAAGACTGGAAGAGGTCGAGGGGAACTACTACTACTGCAAGTCCACGATCGAAGTAGATAGCTATCGCTCAGCTAGTCTTATTAATTCGATCTCTTCAGAGTTCTCACCCCACATGGACATGCATGTAACCCTAATTTATTGTAAATCGCCATCTTCAATCTGCTTCTTTGACTTCATTCAATGTTGTGGACCTGATGATGGATTGAAGTTGATGAAATTGTTAATGATGATAACTTGAGACCAGATATGAATGATGAAGATACGAAGTTAAGAACCCTAAAACTAGATAAAGTACTTGCCAAGAGGATCACTACGATTTCTTTCAAAGTGTCCGTCACTCTAATTAGTTTCTTGAAACGCTACAGAGATGAGAAAGATAAGATGAAGAAGAGAGAAATATAATCGTCGACACAAACCTCCCATAAAACAAGGATACACATAGTCAGACATCTAAACTCATAAAAAAAAAAAAAAAATCGCCGTTCCGAAAAAGACGCCATTCCTGATGAATAAATCATCAACAAAAGATCCTATAGAAATGGAACATTTCTTTCCAACGACAAACTCGTTGGCACAATCATTCCATACAAAAAGAAAACAAAATTTATAAATGAATATGCATCGCTAAAAGCCTCTCATTTTGCTGATGAAATTTCAGGGGCCAAAACTTTCATAAAGAAAAGTACAGACAAATGCCAATTAAAAAATCGTGGACAAAAACTTCTCATTAAAAATTGACTTTTTTCAAAGACTAACTTATCGGTAAAACCATCCCATAAAAAAAAAGAGGGCTAAATACTGTTTAGTACCCTGTGGTATGGGCCAAACATCGATTCAGTCCCTCGACTTTCAATTTCATCAAAAACACCCCCACAATATCATCTTCTCGTCCAATAGGTCCCTCCGACTCAATTCCGTCAATTTCAGATGTTAAGTGCTGACATGACATTTCCAACTCATCAAAAATAGGGCCCACATGGAAGTGAAATTCTCAAACTGACCCTGGCCAACCGAATATGGGAAAATCCAAAATAAATTCTAGACTTTGAGGTTAGGGAGACTCGAACCCCACCCCAACACATATGCAAATGAAAGCCCCAACCACCAGACCACTTGCATGCATGGTATTGGTATATTACAAACAAAAATAACATATGTATTTTAGTTTAAAACATATGACTTCTTTAACCGCCATGGCGTTCTCCTTCATCTTGAAACTGCTCAAATCGAGAAGCTTCACCAGCACCGGAACGATCCCCTGCGCCATCGCAATCATCACGTTCTTATCATCCTCATGCAGAAGCAGGAGCAACGCTTCCATGGCCGAGTTCCGCGACTCGGGGCTCCCAATCTGCAGCCGAGTCACCAGATTCCGGCACTCGGCCCGGACGGTCTCTCTTTTGGAGGAGGAGCTGAAGCCGGCGGTGTCGTGGAGGATGCCACTCTTGAAGAGAATCTCGCCGTCGTGGAGGTGGAGATTGAGCTTGGCGAGAATGGAATCGACGTCGCTCTGAGTTCGGAGCTTGCTGTAGGAAAAATTGGGGGTCTGGCAGCGCCGGGAGAGCGAAACGGCGTCACGGAGGTTATGGGAGACGGAGAGGAGGAGGTCGAGAGGGTTGGAGGTGGAGGTGGGTGGAGAGGGAGATGGGGTCTGGGTCTTTCATGGCAGAATAGGAAGAAGAAGAGGAGAGAGGTGGGTGGAGAAGGACGATGACAAAATACATATGTTATTTTTGTTTGTAATATACCAATACCATGCAAGTGGTTTGGTGGTTGGGGCTTTCATTTGCATATGTGTTGGGGTGTGTTCGAGTCTCCTTAACCTAAGAGTCTAGAATTTATTCTGGATTTTATCAATGTTTGACCCATACCACATGGTACTAACAGTATTTAGCCAAAAAAAAAAGAAGACAAATATTCATCTCTCACAGCCTTACTCTTTTGCAAACGAAAGTTTGTCGGTTAAAGACTCCTTCCGAAACCTTCCCATAAAAATGAGTCACACCAATGCCGACAAGTGATTTGTTGGCAAAAAGCCTCCCATAAGAAAGTGACATATTTTGGTCGTTGTATTTCTGCGTCAAGTTTCCAGTAAAAAGAATGGACACACCTTTCCAACTAATCGTTCATCATAAAAGGCTTTTTTTTTTGTCAAAGACACTCTTTTTGTCGATGAGTTATATGTTGGTGAAAGCCACCTCAACAAATATTAAGCTTGTTCTCATTATAATGGTATAGATAGATGTACATACCTTCCAAAATTTAATTAGATGAGAGCCTCATTTCCTACATGCATGAACAAGCTCTTGTACGTAGATTTCACCTACTAGCATCCATCTCAGCCATTTAGGGGAACTAATATCAAAAATCTTAATTGACATAAGGTAGGTTATGAGATTAAAATTCAATTTTCAAATATCGAATTAAAGTGGAAGATAAGTGAGAAAGAACTTAGATTAATTTGAACATATTTTGTTTTTTACTGTTCTTTTATAAATAGTTACTAAATGAATGCAACATCAAATTATATGACAAAGTGCATATTCACTTCAGTATAGGATGAAAAATGAATGATATATGGTTTCATATAGTGCGTATTCTCGTTGTAACAATAGAGGATCAAGATGCATTATTACGGTGTATCCTATCTGACATATTTCAAACTTTGGAAAAACATGAATGTCGTAAGTTAAAGACGTCACTAGAGATCTGGTAGTGGGAACTATGATCATCTTGTCATACTAAGAAACAACAAAAAGAAACAGTTCATATGTACAGAGACGGGCTGCGCAGCTGCATTATTAGGGTTTGGGCCAGTACTAGAACATGGAGAGACATATAGAGACACGAAGGGAAACATTATATAAAGCAAAAAGGGATGGATCGAGCTACGGAGGGACGTGCTCGACTATGCCTTCCAAGTTCAAAACATTTGAAACTTCAATGCAAGTATGAAAGACGTAGGCCAACAACGCAGGACAGATACAAATCAATAAAGCTATAAAGGTGAGAGATTTTCTTTGGCCTTTAGGTTAGTTTTACCAGAAAGTACATCGCTCAATTATTCAAGCAGAAAGTGGAAGCTAGTGCAAATTTACTATAGAAAATGTATAAGTGATATGTGTTTAATTTTGATGTAGAAGAAATAAAGTTTTTATTATTATTATTTTTTTTTTTTTTAACTTATCTTTCTGGATAAATTGCGAGTTAAATTAGGCTTAACGATTGTAGTTCTTTAGTAGTTTGGTATATAAACGTCTTTTGATTATGATTTTTGGTCTTGTATTGTGGTACTAAATCTTTACGCTCTTCCAATTGATTTACACCCCCATTTTAGTAATCAGGGTTTCATAGGCCGTTACAAATATAATGTTTTGTACACAATGATTTTGCATGTTGTATATGTTTAAGTGACCTATTATCTACCTTCATATACACTATATATCACCATTATCACATCCCCTAGTAAATAATTTATAACTTACGACATCATTGAGATAATAAACATAATATCAACACACATATAACTTGTATTATTACAAACACAGATATGGTATGTATTGGAATCAATAGTAGCTAAACATGATTTAGGTTTAATTGTGTACGTTAAGCATGATTGGTGTGTAGATCGATGCTGTAGTGCACGTTAGAATGTTGGGATTGATTAGGTAGCTAGCTAGCAAGAGGTCGAGAAGGAGATTTGTCATGGAATGACAAATTGATGGGATATTCTCCACGGATGTCTAAAAATACAAAACATGGTGGGATCGATCTCACAAAATTTAGAATTGAGAAAAGGGCAGTTCCTGCTTTAATAATGGAAGTGGCTAGCTGCCTAGCTCTCTCTTTCACGGGCCCTTGTTCTTCATATTTTTTCAACCAATCTTACCAATACTGTTTTCTGCCTATCATTCCGGGGATCTAGTCAAAATTAATTCAAACATTCAACATGCATGCTTTGGTTGGAGAAATCATATCTAATGTTCTTCATTCATCCACCGCTAACCAACAAACAAAGATCGGAGCATTACATTTTCGCACTGCCATATATTCTTATGTTTTGTGCTAAACTTTAAAGGCAAGGGATATATTTTTCATCAAAATGGAGCATATCATATTTGTTTTATAAAAGTTTTATCTCACTGTAAAAAATAAATGATTTTGATCAGAAAGTTAAAATGCACGATGTAAAAGAGAACCTAGTAATGGTTATGAATGTTAGAACAAAAATGTAGCTAACATAAGTCGATATATATACAATCATTCTTGTGGCACATGATCGACTTAGGGAGTAGAAAACAATCAAATTTTAGATTGGTGTGGTCTAAAATGAGAGTGTCCAAAACATGCAAGCTGTATGTCTAAACCTCAAAATCTTGTCAATTCAATATTTGTAAAGCGGATCGATCATGATCCTTGAGTAGCCATGTGCTGCTATACATGCAGTGACACTAGTCATGTGATTCCAGGCCTGGCCCTATAGCCATCAGCCATGTGCTGCTGGGTTCATATCTTCTTCCATCATACCACGTCCAACATATGTATAAAAGAAAGACGCAAATTCTTTTTGGAGATAAAAAGAGGTCCTACCGGGAGTCGAACCCAGGTCGCTGGATTCAAAGTCCAGAGTGCTAACCACTACACCATAGAACCGCGGATGTCCAATTTTTGGGATCACTACAACCATTTTCGTTTCTGTTTATTATGATGCGCCTTTCAGTTTATTTTGGTGCAACTCCTTCCGTAAGTCCAGGCCCATCCAAAGTTGGGCCGATCTTGATCAGGTCCACAAAAGTGCATGGTATGATACTAACATTACACATTACAGCTGAGGCTCAAAGCTGAGGCCGCGCTTGGATGAGGAACTAGTAGTTGCCATAAATCGGAAACTTTCCTATTCACGTTATTCGTGGATAAAAAATGTGTGTCTCAATTTAATGTCACTTTGGTATAAGCAAAACTAAAGGGATTAATAGCATATTGGAAGTTGGGGAAAAGAGATAAAAGAAATCAAAGGCGCATCCATTTATCTTCAATTAAAAAAACAACAGAATCCTCTAGGATAGTATAAACTATAAATCATAGGGCAAAAAGAAAAAAACATTTCCTGCCTCAATCTATTTTTATTTCAAGGAATTTGTCTGATTACCATACAAAGCTATGCCACAATTCAAAACCTCTTGTCATGATCTTTTAACATCAAGGAGTTGTAGAAAGCCTCGGTTTGCAGCAGTTTACCCCCCATTTATTACGAGTCATCGTGTTCTTGAGAAAAGTGTATGAATGGATCCATCTTAGCAGTACCTGTTCACTTTCTGATGAAAGAAACCCCCTTCTGAATGCTTGTTGCTAATTCTTTCTTTGCCTTCTCCAAACCAGACCTGTTTCATATACCCAGAAAAATGTAAAATTTGTTGTATAGAAAGAAGACAAGCCGGATGCAAGGGTTTTCAACAGATAAAAGTTACAGACCTCTCATACTCATTCAGGGGGCCAAGAGGGTGTATTTCCTCAACTCCAGTACGGCCAAGCCGTACCTTCGATGCAAAGAAGGGAAGTTCAGTCACCTATGAAAAAGCAAGCCATGAGTTGTTAGGTCCAGGACAATTGAGACCAATTCAAAATTTTAGGAGTTGTTAAGATCCTAGTAACATGCCTGAGAAGCCACAAATGCACATTCAACAACACCGGCGTCCCCTCTTAAGCCACGAAGGCATGCATCTGCAAATTTAACAGCAGAGTATGCCTGCATTTTTTATTTATTGCAAGGATTTAGAGGATCCAACCATCTTTAAATAATGGATTCATAAATGAGGTAACTTGAGAAAAACTAAGAACTATGTACTAACCATTGATAAAGTTGCAGAACCAGCTCCAGCTTTTGCCTGTGCAAAAATGTAAAGATTTCCTAGTCAATGTCATTCTTGAGTGTCAATCACATTATGGCAGCATCAGATAACAAAGCGTTTTGAAACAAAACATTATTTATCAAAATAACTTCTAAATTCTTGTATCACAATGCGAAAAACTTTACTCTTCTTACGACGAAACTATAGCACTAGTTATAATTAATTTACCTAAATATTCAAAATATCTTGAACAGTGTTAAAGAAATTCCCACTATTTTAGCACAGTTATAAGCTTCTAGGAAACATAAAGAGTGCTAAAACTACCTAACTCCTTGGATAACATCTGGTTTCTCACTTCATACAATGCCCACAAACGGTGACAGAACAGCCAAAGCTACAAATACCACTTGCGTCCTTTTACAAAAGCAGTGTTTCTTTTGTTCTTGATAAATAACTCTTCGCAAGAACTAGACTGTATCATCTAAGTACCTTATCCTACCCCATTAATTAGTGTAATGTCTCTTTTATTCGCCAGAAAGTGCATAGCGTGTCTAGTGATAAAAAAAGACTCTTGCATACCCTGATTTGCAACTATTTTCATAATAGCAATTTAAGGCCCAATACTCAGATAGCTGAAGAGCATTTCACTTCTCAGACACTTAATTCACAGTACTTTCTCACTATACTTCAACATACCATACAGAACTAGTAATTCTCTCAACCAACCTACAGTCTACCGCAAGATGAAAGCTAAAAAACTACTGCGACATCTTTTCTTTCAAACTTCTCTCTAAGACTGTCAGTATCAGAAAGAATAAGCCAAAGCTAGTCTCTTAACCTTGAGTAAAATATATAGTCATGACCTCATGATATTGTTTGCAAAATTGTACAAACTGCTTAACAAGAGAGGCACTGCTTACTCACCTCAACAACCTCAGTTCCACCATTCTGAATGCGATCAGTTAGATAATCAACTTCCTTTGGGGTGAAAGAGCATGGAGGCTTAACCTGCATACAGTAACAACAATAGATTCGAATTAGTTAACTACGTACACATGATCAAAATTTCGAAAACAAGTTGTTCTGAACCTGAGACAGAAGAGGCAAAATAGTAACTCCAGCATGACCACCAACAACAGGGACATCAACTTCCCTAGGATCAAGACCCAAAACCTCTGCCTGCAGTTAAATTAGGATTCTCTTCACAACTTCTAACCAAATTGATCACTTGAATAATCGAATTAGGAACTGAAAATGCATACCACAAAAGTATTGGCTCTAACAACATCAAGCATGGTAACTCCCAAAAGCCGCTTCGGGTCGAAAGTCCCAGCCCTTTTGAAAACCTCAGCGGCAATAGGAACCGTAGAGTTCACAGGATTGCTAATCAAGTTAACTACAGCATTGGGACAACACTTGGCAATTCCTTCACAAAGCGTCCGCACAATTCCGGCATTGATGTTAAACAAATCATCTCTAGTCATTCCCGGTTTCCTAGGCACGCCGGCCGGAATTATCACCAGCTCCATTCCGATCAAAGCTTCCTCCAGCTGCTGCTGCCCTAAAAACCCACGCACCTGTAAAATTCAAATCAATTTTGAACTGAAAATTCTCAATTTCAGAAACCGGAATTGGAATTCTGAACTTGGGGGTTTTAGTTTACCACGGCGCCGGTGTCCATGTGGCTGATGTCAGAGGTGACGCCGGGGGTGTTAACGACGTCGTATAGATGGAGGACGGAGACGAGAGGGTTCATCTTCATCAACATGGCCAGAGGCTGACCTATGCCGCCGGCCGCTCCCAAAATCGCGACTTTGAAACCCGACGCGCCGCCCTTGGCGCGGCAGTTCAGTCGCCGGAGAGTCCCGGCGTCCTCCATCTGGAGATTCTGAGGGTCGAGATGGCCGGAGATTCTAGCAATCCGTTGACTCGCGTCTGAGCTCGACTGCATCATTTTTTTTGGACGGCAAGTTTGATCTGATCGGCGATTTATATACGAAGAGAGGGATGGAGAAGAAGAGAGACGTCAGTGATGACGTGAGAATTGGGAAGCGTGAAAATGGAACTGAGAGCTATCTTCTTATCCCGACGCCCAAACCTTTCTATTTTGGAACTTTTACGGGTCCCTATCCTAATTAGGAAAGACCATACTTCTGATCACTAATTATTGTTAACTGGTTTTTATGGGGAAATTAGGGTCGAATTTAGTTCACTAATCAGTGTTAGAACACTCCTTTTTTTATCAATTTAAACGAGCAATGTGCATTAGTTACCAAGTTTGGCATTACAAGACAGAGTAACAAGTTTGGCATCGTCCGTCTAACATCCTCTCATCCATCATCGGTCTAACAACCTCACAATTTTTAGATGTGTTAGAACCTTGGTTCTGATTTTTGGCTAGAGTTTTAGTATCAAATAATAGTTTGAGAAAAAAATTAACCCAAGTTCAAAATCTAACTCTATATTAGTTGCAATCTTGATCATTTTACTTGCTAATCTCAGTCAAGATAATTGAAGCTTCATTATTATCCCCGTTAATTTCATCACAATTTGATACTCCATTTGAAAATGTTGAGATTTTCATGATTTATACACATCAGTGACATCAATGTTATTTTCATATTCATTGTTGGGCTGTCAGGACCATCATAGGTCTTTAATCAAGATTAGGACTGGAAGCAAATTTCCAAAGCCTTTGGAGTAAGGCCCATTGACAAAATGGATTGATCTTGCATGTTTGAGCCCAACTAAATAGGATAGCATCCTTTGTTAAATACTCAAAATAAAATACAAAAACTCCTTTATACCTAATGGAAGGGCTGCCCAAGCTCTGAGGTTTTCTTCAAAGGAATATTCTGTTTACACTTCAAACATCATGTAGGATTATTGGTATTCGATTGATGGAATAGCACATGACTGGGCCAAAACTAATGGGTTAGCTTATATTGAATGGGTGAGGTTATTTATGAGGACCATTAAAATGAGGACTAGTTGATGCCTTTTTAATTAACAGTTGCGGGACTCACTTTTCGATCACATTTCGGCAAATCAACTGTTAGATGTTTTGATATTCATGAGTAGATCATTTGTGCAAATTTTCAACCAAATTGAAAATCATTAAGGCATTCATAATAGTAATTTATCATTTATAAACATGAACGGTTCTGGTTTGACAAATTTGGCTCATACATTGATTTGGTCTAGTTCGGTACCTTAACGATTAACAATTTGAAAGAAAATTTTCAGAAATTATCTACTCATGCATACCTAAACATCTAATGGTTGATTTGCCGAAATGAATTGAAAAATGGGTCTCTCAAACCGTTGATTAGAAAGTCTTCAACTAGTCCTCATATTAAAAGTCTTCATTAGAGCCTCTCCCTATATTGAATAAGAACAGGCAAAATGACATGAGTTAATATTTAGGTCAAGAAGGCATTGAAGTATCGCTTGTTGTATAAGTTGGGATCCGAGTCATCTACGTAGTGTTCGGACATGAACTCCCTTCATCATATACATATACAGTTGTTGGAGCTTAAAGCTTTAATGGTTAAGAATTTTTATCTATGCATTCAAAGTTTTGAATTGAATATTCTCTCTCACAAGAATCCAAATACGAGAAATAGAAATAGTGAAATACCTTACATAAAAATATATTTCATTGATCGTGTTTATTTTTATCGGACCTTAGATTCTTCATCCGGATTGAGAAGGAGGATAAAACCGATCTTGATTGACCTTTTCAACTCTCAAATTGCAAGTAAATTTAATTTACTGGCCTCAACACTAAAGCGAGAATGCTCTCAAGGATTTGAACAGGTTTTGTCGGCCTTTTTGGTTTTGTATTGCACTATTGCTAGTAGAGGAGCACTGAAATGAAAAGGCACTAAAATAATGAGGTTCTAGATAACAGCACGTCGCTTTTGGTGTCTTATATTGTGGAGAAAGCTTTGATGTCCGTCTTTGAAAAATGTTGGTAGAGAATTATTGACGTTTAAGGCACAACACCACCTCCACCACCACCGCCTTTATTGTCCATAGGGTGGATATAATATATATATCATTTCTCGAGCCAATATTTTATACCAAAGCAAATCCAATCAGTATTTGGATAATTTTATCCCATAGTTTTTTTTTCCTTTCCACCTTTGCATTAGAACTTGGAAGATTTTCAACAATAATATAGTTAATAGGGTAATTTATTTTATAAGAGCCAGATTACAACGTAGCAATCCACAAGTACAAATATGGGTTAAACTAATCCGTAATAATCCATAAGAACACATTAATCCGTAATAAATATGGGTTAAATTAGTTTCTTATCTCTTTTGAAAATTATAATAATTACTATTTTGATATTTGAAAGGAAAGATAAAACATCTCTTCAGTCTTTTGTAAAGTATAATCATATTATTCTTTTTTATTCAAAAAAAAAAATCATATTATTCTTTCAAATAAAGAAGTATCCAACATTCATAACGATGGACGAATCACAGATTTTTCTTAAACAATTAAATGGTCGTAACCTCCTAATGACAGGATGAAACTACGTATCACCGAACTTATATGCCGGCCATGGCAAGTGGGAAAGCTGATCTTATTAGTAACTTATGGCTTCGGGTAATCATTTGCTTTCCGGTAAGTTACCACCTTTGTAAAGCAAATAGAGTAGCTATACGTGCATGCTAATTGGTGCAAGTTAGAATACATACTCTATGTCGAGACTCTCAGTATTATTTTAGGATATTCTCCCTATGCTTATTGTAATTTGGGGTTCAGGTATCATGTTCCTCCATGTATTTTGCAGTTTCATTAATGATCAAGGCTTAGGGCAGTTGTATTGGCCCTCTTTATAAAAAAAAAAAAAATTAAAGGTGAAACACATAAAATCACGGAACTTACTCTATGGAGCCAAAAGACCTGTTTTGCGCGCAGCACTTATACGGGCATAAAAGTTTGGAACTCTTTTCTTATCTGAATATTAAGGGTCCCTATTAACCCTCTGCCGAGCTTAACCCTACCCTTTTGAAGGGAGCCAAATAAATGTCAACACCAATTCTTAGGTTCACCCATGGGGTGAACGAGTATATTCACCTCTATTGTCGATTAACATACTTTTACTTAATAGCTTTATTATCCAACGGTCCATATCTTAAATTAGCCTTTAATTATCTAATTGAATCAAACAAATGGATGGTTATAACAACATTTACTACTGTTATGATGATCTGTCAATGTATTTCATAGAAATGAATAACTAAAAGGTCTTCAATTTGATTGATTTTTTACAGAGCTAATATTTGTATGATGTTATGCAACATGAATGGTTTGATTAGAAAATTATAAAGTTAAAATGCATTAATCACAATAAATGGTGAATATGCTCATTCATCTCAGGGGTGAATATAAGAATTGTCCTATTTTTGCCCAGTCATTGTGCATTAGAGACTTCTTACACTAAAAATCTCTATCATTTGATACTAAAACACAATTAGCGATCAAGTACTCATGATCATACATTTCCTTTAAGGGAAAATTCCCAACAATATAATCTACTTCCTCCTTGCCAAAAAAAAAAAAAAATCTATTCCTCCTCCAAAATCTCTTGGGTAGTTCTTACCAGATCAACGTAATTAAGTTGAAGTAGTTGCGTGGAGAAAGCATGACTCGTTGGGGCAGCTTTGTGTGACCAAGGATTCAAAGGAATAAATAAATAAGTGAATGGAGCAATGCATATATTTCTGTCTTACCAGCTGAAAACGGACCGGAGGGTAAGTTGAAAAGGGTGTTTCACCGGCCACACAATGACACAAGGTCCATAAATACAAATGCTTTGCCAAATTATAGCCGCATGGCCAAGACAAAACCAAAATCCAAATGCTTCTTCATCTTCCATCATATTTATCTTGGGCCCCTATCTATTCTATAAAACCCTATCTCCCTCTCTCACACTTCTCTCAGTTTTCTCTCTCTATCTTTCTCAAACACAGAAAGAAGGAGGAAGAAGAACAAAAGTGGTGGGTTCCAGTTGTTGATAACAAAGTCATATCAAGCAGTAATGGCTCGGGAGAAGAAGAAGAAGAAGCACTACTTGTTTTTCAACCACCCATTTCTTGCGTCAAGCGAATTGGCCAATCTGCCCTTGCCGATTATGGCTTACCCTACTTCAATATTAGAAGACATTCATTCCTTTGGACATTAGAGAGCGGGTCACTGTCGTCGTGCAATGACCCGAAAATGAAGAGTAGATCCTCATCGATTAATGTAACTGATCATCTCTGGTGGTGTTAGTACTACCAAGAAGATCGAACACCATTCGTTAACAGAAACTGTAGAGGCAGACAGAATGGAGCCAGGCAATTCTAGTTTTAGTTTTCTGAATTACTATTACCTTCTTCTATTTGGTGAATTCCGAAAACCCTTTTCGTTTGTCAGTAAGTATTCTTCTAACTTTTATGAATTTAAAGGAGATGAAGAAGGAATAAGATGTCATGTTTAAAGGGTTCGTGGGAAGTATATAGAATACATGGATCTGAACTTTATATATTTAGTTCATGTCCTTAAATGGATTATGAATTTTCACTTTCTTGTAATGATATGAAGTTGCTGTTGTTTTTGCTGCAGTTTCTTTCTTATTAAGTTTCGTCATTCGATCTGCAGTTCATGTCCTTAAATGGGATTATGAATTTTCACTTTCTTGTAATGATATGAAGTTGCTGTTGTTTTTGCTGCAGTTTCTTTCTTATTAAGTTTCGTAACTTGCATCATTCGACCTGCTATGGCTTCTATTGCATTTCATCTTTTGTAATGAAATATAGTTGGAGTGTAATGAAATTCCCAGAATATATTTGATTTTGAATCTTCAGTTTCTAGTGATATAATGATATATACTTTGCCAGGAAGTTTTGGCTCTACTCAATTAATCCCATCTCTTTTCAGCTAATCCGCTTGAAAGCTTTAGTAATTGTAGGTTTTGGATTGTCATTTACAGGTTTAGACTCGTTTCCTTATATTCTCCAGAGCTCGATCATCATCACTTTTACTTTTTAGAATCGAAGTTGATCCCACGGTTCCCACCGACACTTTTCGGACTGTTAATCGACTTAATCTCGATTGAATGTGCATGTCTTAGGGTACAGGGAATAATCAGAATTCAAGTTTCTTGTTTGTCACGTGAGTTTGTAATATATTAATTTACAATAGTTGGAGTGTACTGCTTGGTCAAGAACTTGATCATGATGCCATTGTATATAGTAAGAAAATGTTTTCTTCCCTGCAGTTTCCAGAATATTATTCCGTCATTCAAATATTTCTGCTATACCTTCCACATTTGATTCTTGTAGTCTCTATTATTGTATCTTGGTTCTTGTTATATATATATATATACAGTCCGTCTCAGGAACGGACGTCTATTTCTTAGCTAAGGAATGAATTTTCAGTTTTTGGCCACTTTTCAATCACATTTTCACATCTTAACCGCTCATTTTTTAGGTCCTAATGTATAAATCACATCTGCAAATTTTCAGCCAATTTGATGATCGTTAAGGCATCGAAAACTGCAATTTACCATTATAAACACGAACGGTTCCAGTTGGACAGATTCGGTTCGTTCGTGTAAATTGCAGTTTTGGATGCCTTAATGATCATCAAATTGGCTGAAAATTTGCAGAAGTGATCTATACATTAGGACCTAAAAACGAACGGTTAAGATGTGAAAATATGATTGAAAAGTAGCCAAAAACTGGAAATCCGTTCCTTAGCTAAGGAACGGACCTCCGTTCTTGAGAAAAATCATATAGGGAAATTACACTTGTCTATTTGTTCCATTCATTTCAGATTGTATGAAATATATTAATTAGTACATTGTGATAACCAAGACATATGCCACAATCCGTGTGGAGATATGATTTTTTTTTTTTTTTTTTTTAAATTTTGTGAATATACACGTCCTGAAAGGAGGCTGCAAGCAAAGCTAACTTTCTTTTTCTTGCCTAGTTGTCTATGGCTTAATCTCTTTTAAGCTTTTGATCGAGTAACATATTGATCACCTCTCACTTTATAGGATAAATACGAAAGGAATAAATCACTGGACATTTTAACGGGGGTTGCATAATACATATTGATCGAGCGGGAGCATTTGGGTATTGTAAGTTAATATATACAGCTTATGTTATAAAATAATTATATGGAGCGAGAAATTTCATTATAAACACAAATCTTAACAGGAATCATAGACATAAAAATTAAAGAACCGGTGTTGCGAGCAAAAACATTAGCTAGTCTCTCTTAGCTAGGTATCTACAAACATGGATCTCCCTCTGTCTAATAACATAAACTTTAGGTTAATCAACCTAATGCTTATTTGTTATTATATTTTACACTGATATATTTTACACTGATCAAATTTGAGGTTTGCTCAATGCTCACTGCTCGATAATACTGTAGTAACAAAAGCATATATATATATATATATATTCATGGTTCTTGCATATGTAACAATTGGTAGGTAGTTGCTCTTTGATTTGTATAGCGTGTGATCTAGGGCAGTGCGTAAATGTTTTTATGTCTGGCATCTTTCAAGCTATGTACGTATCGACTTCCATGGTCAAAAACTGCGGCAGCCGGCAGTAGGTAATATTTTACCAAGCTGCACAACTTGGCATGAATGTCTCAAACACTATGCAAATCCAATTATTTGAAGTTTTTTACCATGCAATCACTCAATGGTCGAATATATAATATCGATGTGAAAAACAATCCCCCACTGGCCTCGATCCTAAATGCTCTGCACTTCTTGATAACTGTCTTGAGGATCTTTGAACAAGACCCTGATGAAGTCCATATTGTTCAAGCATAAATTTTATACGATTTAATAACTTCGATCAAGTTACATTGACCGGTTTCGTCGCTGCTTCTCGTGAGAGCAGGCACCTCCGGAGACGATGGGGTGCCGGAGTTGTCCCGTTAACGAGGTTAGGAGTGCACTGTGAAGCGGGTTTCCTAGTGCGGGCGTTCTATGAGTCTCAAATTTAATAGGGTTTGACGTTGTGGTTGTCGAACTTAAAGTGGTACTGGTGGTCTAGATCGGCCTTTGAGCCAAGGGAGCGGTGGTCCGGGTGGCTTGTGTTTTGATCCAATCAGGTTTGCGCCTTCGCGGGTTAGGTTGCGTTGACAAATGTAAGGAGATGATGTTTTGGTAGGGCAACCACTTGATCTAGAGACATATGGGGTGAGGCTTTAATGATTACCATTAAATTGAGGACTTCATGAAGATTTTCTAATCAACGGTTGTGACCAATTTTTCGATTACATTTTGACAAGTCAACCCTTAAATGTTTAGATATTTATGAATAGATAATTTCTGGTTTGGTGTCTCGTGTGATTCCCTCTATGGATGATGAACTCTTCTATCAAGTATGTCTGCTGCACGTTTAATTTGCCCGTGGTCATTCTTGGATGTCACCGAGTCTGCTCCACCCAAGAGTTATGCGGCGGTGACGGCGTCGCCGGTTATTCCAATAGCTAACCTTCCTTTGCCGGTAATCCATGACGGCAAAACAACGGTTACCATATCAGAGGAGGGGTATCAATCTGGTTTGGAGAAGTGCAAATATATGTTGTTAGGGCGTCTTCATTTGTCTGCTAAAGACAAGCCTTATTCTCCCTCTGACTTGTATCGCAAATTAGGATTGGTGTGAGGAGAGATTGGCCGCTGGAGACTCATACCAATGGGAAGGGATACTTTTCTTTCAGTTTTTCTTCAGATGAAGCTCGTTCGATGGTTTGGGAGAAGGGTACTATTGATCTTAGGCCAGGAACGCTTAGGCTTATGCGTTGGACTCCAAATTTCTCCCCAGCGCATCAGAAGAACACTAATGCTTAGGTGTGGGTTAATTTCTGGGATCTTGGACTTGAGTTTTGGGAGCCTCTCACCCTATTTGAAATTGCTAATGGCGTTGGTGTTCCTGTGAAAATTGATCAGAATACTTTGGACAGAACTTTGGTTAATATGCTTCGCTACTGTTTTGTGGTATATTTGGCATGCTAGAAATCAAATCAGATTTGAGAGTAGGACATTTTCAGTTCTTGGAGTTTGTCGCCAAATCTCAGGGCATATCCAAGCAGCTAGTCGACTTGCAATAGGTCATATGTAGAGGTGGCAAACGGGCCGCTAAGCACGAGCACGGCATGCTTAAAAGAGGCCCGGCACGACCCAAGCCCGTTAGTGGCCCGGCACGATCCAAGCACGTTAGAATAACAGGTCAGGTTGGGCCTAGGAATATTGGCCCATTGGCCCAGCACGGCCCGAGCACGACATATTATGGGCCGGCCCGTTACAAACACAAAATTTCATTTTGTTCTTAAAAATATTAAAAAACCACAATGATGAGATTTGAATATTAGACCTCTTTATTTAAAATCTCATGACAATTCCACCAATGCTATTTCTTTTATGTTGTCAAAATAGTGAAATAAAACATTATATCCTTGTTTTGACATAAAGTATTTTTTCTAATCTCATAATAATACAACTATAAAATTAAGGAAAGAATAATATGATACTAAATCTTCATTATATTAATAAAGATTAATCTCACAATAATATAAAAGCAATATATTTTGAGTTATTTTTTTCTTTCTTTCTTTCTTGTAGTGGAATATAAAAAATTATTAGAAAACTAATCTTAAAAAGCTAAGATTAAGAAAAACATTGTAGAACTTAATTTATTTTAATTTTCTAAATAGTTAAATAAAATTAATTTTTATTTATTCAAATTAAGATTTTAAAATCGTGTTTTATAGTGAGTAGGCACGAGCACGGCCCGTTTATTGACCCGGCACGATATGGGCTCGGGCCATGGGCCGGACCGGGCTTAATGTTTAAATAAATGGGCCGGCATGAGCCCGGCACGATAATAAATGGCCCGGCCCAAGCACGGCACGAAGCACGATTAGGCCCGCTTAAAATGGGCTAGGTCGGGCCGGGCCAGCCCGTTTGCCACCTCTAGTCATATGCATAATACAATCAAGATCTACGTATCTTGAAAAGTTTTGGTGCTTGTTGTAGACCGCGACGTACTCCTAGAGTGGTTGAGGTTAATTGGCATCCCCCCATTATTGGGTGGATCAAGATTAATTCTGACGGCGCTTGGAAACATGAAGAGGGTATTGGAGGATTTGGAGCTGTCTTTCGTGATTATAAAGGTAAGTTTATTGGTGCTTTTGCTTCTAACCTGGATATTCCTAGTTCTATTGCGGCAGAAGTAATGGCAGTCATTACGGCTATAGAGATTGCTTGGCTTTGCGATTGGAAACATATATGGCTAGAGGTAGATTCATCTACTGTATTGGATTATATTCGCTCTCCTTCTCTTGTGCCTTGGCAACTCCGAGTACATTGGTTAAATTGCTTATATAGGATCTCACATATGAACTTCAAATCTTCACACATATTTAGAGAAGGGAATAAGGTAGCAGATGCTCTAGCTAATCATGGAACATATTTGTCGGAGAAAGTATGGTGGGATATGCCTCCTCCATTTCTCTTGTCGTTCTATGAGAGTGATGTTTTGGGTCTTCCATAATTTAGATTTCGTTGACTTGTTTGTTTCGCTAGTTTATTCTAGAGGTTTTTGTTAGGTCCCCCTCCACTGTCATTCGCATTTTTTTGGCTTAATAAATTGGAGTGTTAGAGAGATTGCTCCTCTGCTATCACTCATTGCATCAAAAAAAAAAAAATGAATAGATAATTTCTGCAAATTTTTTCAACCAAATTGAAAATTGTTAAGACATTTATAATCGTAATTTATCATTTATGAACATGAAAGGTTCAGGTTTGACAGATTTAGTTTGTCCATTAATTTGATCTAGTTTCGTACCTTAACAATTAGCAATTACAAACATAGTACTTTTGTTGTTTAGAATCACAAAAATGACAATTTTGAAGAAAAATGCAAATCTAGCATTTTTTGGATGCCAAAAAGTCCAAACTATCCAAACTACTTTAATTCGAAGTAGGGGTGGGGGGAAATTGTCACTATCCACTAAGGTGATTCTATTCAAACCTCTCAATTACTATTTGGACGTCCTCTCTTAATTTTTTCGTCAAATTTTTTATTTTACCCTTATACTTTACACCTGCACCTCCCATCTATACGTGATTGACCTCTACGTCCCTCACCACCTTCATCTTCACCCCATTTTTTTTTTTGTAATTGCCTCCAATAATAATTTCTGGCTTTTGACAACCTGGATTTGATCTAAGCTTCATGTCTAACATCATTCCGCATGCAAACACCAAGAAGGAGGAGATAACTAATTGATGACTAGAAATTGGAAGTCTGACAGTCCACATACCTTCTTTCAAGAAGGAGAATCAAAGCTTCATATATCTCATAAGTGATAATGTGAACTCACACTTTTAAAAATTAAAGGAACTCATAATGCCCTCAGCCTTGCAAGTCAACTATTATAGCAAAAGAGAATTGTGTTTGTGATGCCTCTCTCCAACTTGTTATGAGCTCATCTATGAGAGTGATTCGCTTGAAGAAGGAGAGAAAGATCTTCCTAGGAGACAAGAATTTAAGTACTGTACATATGCAAATGTTATCTTTGAGGGAGAGCCTTGAGGGTATAAGAGTTCCTTTAATTATTAAAAGTGTGAATTCACAATATCGCTTATAAGTGAAAACACTAGATGGTACAATGATTAAGGACTGATCAACAGATGCAGTCCTATAATGACAATCAAACAAACACAATTTGACACAAGTATTTGCTAACACAGTGTAAACCTCACCATTGAGGAAACTTCACTGCGAGGCTTATAACGTAGCCTACACAAGAATCAAATCCAATATGAAAACAAAGTGATTACAGTTTACAAGTAGTGGTATTCAACACAACCACATTAACTAGCAACAATGTTAACTTGCTTACAACTGAAAGCCCTATTCTACTCAAAGTACGAATCAATCTTTGTTGATATAAGAAACTAGACACGCCTTCTAATTCAACCTTGTCTCGAAGCCTCACTGATCTCAAGCACTATGCAAGTGAAGAATGCAGTGAACAAGCAATGAGCACAATAAAAAACAAAAGAGAGTTTTGTAAAACCAGTTTATGTAGACTTATGCAACACAAAGAAATTTCTCAATCAAAAGCTCTAACTTTGGGAATGTTGTTTCAATACCTTTTATAGAATAAAAGACTTCCCCTAAATCCGATCACATTGATCACAGATTGAGATAAACATGGAAAGGTTTTTCAATCAAATCATGAGACTTAATCAATCTTAACTCACATCATGCAATTGATATCTCAAAAGATATTTATCTGATATGCATTTTAAACGACCTTAAATGAAGATAAGATATTTGAAAACTCTTTCCTAAACTCCGATAAGATTGCAAACAGTTTAGATCCACAATATA
Source organism: Rosa rugosa (assembly GCF_958449725.1). Taxonomy (NCBI): domain Eukaryota; kingdom Viridiplantae; phylum Streptophyta; class Magnoliopsida; order Rosales; family Rosaceae; genus Rosa; species Rosa rugosa. Next base: position 18,933,401 of record NC_084820.1, on the reverse strand, counting down.
AGCAACAATCACATGCAATATGATATGATATGCAGACTACCTTAAATCGAGATCAGTGAACTCTTCAGTTACTTGATTTACGCTGCCTTGAATGCACACGATTCATGTCAGGTACTGCAACCTCTTTGCTTGATCTTTAATCTCCCAGAGCAACAGGGAAAGTAGGAGAGAAGAGCTCTCCTAAGCCTTTGGTCCTTCAATCTCCTAGTACAGTCAGAAGAATTTGTGTTGAATGGGGACTTGCCAAAATACTTACAATAAGATATATGAAACTTTGATTCTTCTTTTTAAAAGAAGGTATGTGGAATTGTGGACTGTCAGACTTCCAGTTTTCAGTCATCAATTTAGTTATCTTTTTGCATGAGGAATAATGTGAAACACAAAGCTGAAGATCAAATCTAGGTTGACAAGAGTCGGAAATTATGATTGGATGCAGTTACCAAAAAAACAATGGTGTGAAGATGAAGATGCTAACGGATGTAGAGGTCAATCACATATAGGTGGGAGGTGCAAGGGTAACATAGGAAATTTGATGAAGAAAATTAAGAGGAAGGTCCAAATAATAAATTGAGAAGTTTAAATAAAACCACACACAATAAATAGTCTATACTCGCTAAAAAAAATGTATGTAAATGACTTTTTTTTTTTTTTTTGGTCAATATGTAAATGACTTTCTAGGTTACGGAAAAAGTGAAATCACAGTTCTGACGGTTCAAATCAATTTAGGCCTAAAGAAAGGAATTCAAAATTGGGCCGAAAGACTACATTGCCTGTGGCTCTTTTGGTCTCAGGCCCTTAGTCATATGATAGGGTCGTAGCTGTCTTATGATGAAGGGACTAAGGGAGGTTACAATATACAAGATGATATATTATTGGCTCCATTATACAGTATTCTGAAACCTTTGCTTGTTCTTTTCTTTTTTATTTTTTGTTCTTTTTTTAAGTGCAATGAAATCTTTGCTTAGTTCTGTACAGCCAACAGCTTTCTTGAAGTCCATTCATGAAAAAGTAAGTTATATTTAAAATCAGCAAATATTTCATTTTATTCACTGAATCTGTACCTGCCCATTTAACACATTAGTAATTTAGGACTTTTTTGAAACTGCTTTTGAAAATATTACAAAGCTTTTTAAATTTATCAAACACGCTTTTAGTTGAGAAGAAAGTGCTTCACAGAACTATTTTCAAGTGCTTCTAAAATTCACCTGAGTCAATTTTTTTTTTTTTTTTTTTGCATTTTATTATTATTTATAGTTAAACTTTTTTAATAATTCAAAAACCCTTATGAGTATCTGAAAAACAATTTCAAATAAGCCCTTAAATTACTCTGTGATTTGAAACTTATAAACACTAAAAGTACTGTAATAAAGTACTGTTAGACTGTAATCAATGTCTTTGACAAACAGCACATCGAAATCTTTGGCTCCCTTATTCGCTGTTAATGATTAGAACATAGCACGAGCAATTTGTTGACAATTTTTGTTCTATCAACTTTGATCATTGCCAGACGGCCTCTAGAAACGTATGCATATAAAAATGCAGGGACATACATTTGTCATTTCGGCAGATATTGACCTTATTGTCGTTCTTCTGCAAGTGCTAAGTAGCTAAGCAGAAAATTCTCAGTAGAAAGGAGTCAAAAGAAAATGCACACGAGGACGACTACACACACGAGGACGACTACAAAGCACAAATCACAAAGAAAATGGTTACATATAATATCTCTATGTCTGCCTAAATTTCCAGTCAAAGATAAGATTTTAATTAGGACATCGAACATGATGGGCCGAAAGCATCCCAATTAACAAAGTATGAATTATGCTACCATAAGTCAAAAATAGTCATTTCGATCGACTACTTCTACACTTTTGAGTCCAACTCTAGCTTTCTTAGTAGTCGCAGCAATAATATGCCCTAAGAATTCAGAAAGGAGGAGGAAGAAGAAGAAGACAGCTTAACATTGTACATATGTTTTTGGATAGGAATTTTTTTTGTTTTTTAATTTTTTTAATTTGATGGAATGGGATAGACCCAAGTAGGTTAGCTCAACAACCTTGGCTTTGTGTCACCACGAATAGCATTACAGATGACCAACAAATTAAAGTTGGTCCATCTATGTTGAGGAAAACATAAAAAATTTAGGTATTTTTTTCCAGTTAACAGTGGCCTAACAATCAATCAGCATCAGCATATATTGGCTTGAAGTAAAACTTAAGCTACAAAATCCAAGCTTGGTTGGATCAGCAGCATCAACCTTCCTGGCATAAAGTTACTCTACTTTTAAACTTGGATAGCAAGGGGGATCAAAATGTGCGAAAGATGGATGTTGGATAGAAAAGTTGTATCATGTGATACGTTCGATCCACTAATTAAATTTTTTCATGCTAAAATTCTATACTTCAGCAGTTCTTATCACTTCAAGAAATACCAAACACTTTTACTAACTACTACAATAATGTTCTATGGTTTTCCTGTATATATCCCAACAAATATATACCAACAAATTGTTCAACTTATGAGAATGAAGGGGTCGAATTGGAATTTGTTAGCTCAAGCAAGATGATGAAAATAAACAACTATAACTATAGCTGGTTTTTTTTTTTTGGGTCTAAAATAGCTAGGTTTCTTAATGGACAACCCATATACCAAACAAAAAATTTAGCTTGAGGTTTAACAAACGATAACATGTCATAACATCCGGACTTGTCTTGACCAGAGAATATGAGTCCTACGTGCTACAGATTAGGTTTCACATTCTGGGATAGATACCCGAACAAAGGGACACATTCGCTCAGCTCTAGGCACATTCCAGGGTACAGACTGTTTTAAAGCTGGCATGATCGAAGTGGCTTTGAACAATCTGATATGAAGTCAACATATATGGGGAAGCTGAAGCTTCAGGGAACATAAAGGTTCGACAGCTTCGAACCCAAACAACCGAGTCTTCACGGAGACGCAGAGCCCTCATGTTTTTGCCTGCTGGATGATCTCTGCAACTTCCCATGCAGCAACCATATAATTAAGAAAGATTATATCTCTCTCTTAAATTAAAGAATATAAATATTAAAGCCCGATTTGGTCTATATATGCTCCCTGAAAAGCAAGTTGTTGGAACTCTAATTTGTTTATTTGACTACTTCCCTGACAATTAATGTTTGCAATTTACTATCCCAAATTGTAACTATTATGGCTTTGAGATTAGAGCAGATCTGTCAGGTTCCAAGTTGTTCAGGCGAGGTCCGTTCTGGCCACCTCCAGAAAATTTTAATCCACAGCCTTAAGCTTTTCATACTGGCCGGTTAGACTAAGGACACACTACATCTTATATATATAAGTATAGATTTTTTTTTATAATCTTAGAGAATGGAGATTTGAATTTGGGGTACGTCGTCTCAAGACTAGATTTTGATGAAAACTAACTTTTTCTATAATTTCGTGTTTTTGTTTCTTTTCGTAGCTTTTTATGTTCAATCTTGCTTGATGATACCAGTATTTCAAAACTAGACATTCTTAGGTTTCAAATGAAACTAGCCTTGCTTTTTTAGAGTTCGTACAAAGGATTTATGTCATCACAAAGTTAGCTCTATGCATTAACATTTATGTTGCATAGGCAACTTTGTTATTTCATTTGTATTTCAAATCCGATCCGGACTGCAACGTTTCTTTATTATGCTTCTTCTCTATACAAGTCATACCTTATTAGGGTTTTCCCTCCTCATAAGAAATGACCCTATTCTCTCTAGCAACGCTGGTTCTAGCGTTAACCCTAACGCCGTCTACTGATGTCGGCGACGCATACGGCGGTTCCAACCACCTTCCAAATCCAAAACCTATAGGTCCAATCATCTTCCTCCCATCTGATGCCTTTGCGGGAGATGAGCATAATCCTCCTTATTTGTCAATTGTGGCACTGCCCTCTTGGAAGGGCAATTTTATGCTCAATAGTGACCTGAAATCGTGGTGGTGGTCTAATGGGTGGTGGCCTGATTGGAGGCAGCCCGATTTCCAGAAGTCTCGACATGATGGTTGGGTCCAGGGATATGGTGGTGGAGGCGATGAGATCTTGATGCCAGAGACCTCTAACTCTCTCCTTGTGACTTCAACGGCGTTGGCGTCGTCATATAAGGCGCGGACGGGTGGAGGAATAAGACTGAAGCTGCTGGCAGGAATGATGTACGGCAGGATTCGATCGGAGCTGATGAAGATAACATGCTCGATCTGGGTGTTCCGAGCCCAGTTATTGATGGTTCACATGATGGTTTCCTAGTGGTGGCCCCAGGTGGCTGGTATGGTCGTGGCTAGGAGGGTCTTTGGCTGTGGTCCAAGGGGTCGTGCGACTGACGGGATACTTCCCTATGACAGCGAGGTAGGAAACTATGGCAGGCATGCTGCTACCTGTGGGATATTGGGTTTGAACCTAATTGGGCTAGGTCAAACTATTGGGCCTATGCTTATGGCTCTTGGAAATGGGCTCAATGCTGTGGGCCAAAAAAGACAGATGAAGGAAGATAGTAATGGGCTTGGGCTCGTTAATGAAGCATTCGAGTCCATTCGGGTCTTCAAAAGTTTGGACAACTGTGGGGCTCGCTTCACTCTGTTGTTAGGCCCAATCTCTCTATGGATTGGGAAGCAATTGTGCCCGACAGAACCTCCTAGCCCTAGCTTGAAAGGCGAGGAAAAAATATAGATAGGTGTGGTAGGGGCCTATTTACTATGTCTTGCTATTTTCCATAGTTTATAGGCTCACTTTTAATAAGTGAGCGGTTAGTTTGAATATAGGTGGTCTGTTTCTATGTATCACAGTAGTTCTCTTACTACAACTTCTTGATCTGTTTAGTCAAAGGCAGCAGAAGGATATGTAATGGTCATCTTGACATGAGTTAATGAAATCCTCATTTCTTTAAAAAAAAAAATACAAGTCATACCTTTAATTCAAAAATAACAATAATAATAATAATGTGAGTTGGGGTGTGATAAGGTGCTATAAAAATGTTGCTTATAATTATTTCAAGAAAAAAGAAATGAAGGATCCTTGTCGGTTTTAAATTATGAGTGTTTAATCCTAGAACCCCTAAATTTTTTTTTTTTTTTTTGAAAACTCGACCAAGCGAGTGAAATTTATTAAAGAAAAGAAGGTTACAAAGAGAAAGGAGATATGACAGGCATAAGAAACGCCGCTAACCTCCTATCTAAAGAATACAAATTAACGAAATCAAAAATTAGGAAGACCTAAACGGTCTCTATTACAATGACTCATCATAAAATCTGGAGTGAATCCCACCAAGTAAAGCCATCTGATGAAGCACCATAGTTGGCAAGGGCATCAGCAGCTTGATTGCCTTCACGAAAGATTTGGCTAGATTTGAAATGCATTTGAGAGATACGATGAGCAATTGCTCCACTGCACACGAAGCCTCCAAGGCACCAGTCCACCAGATGAGGAAAACGGAGAAAAATAAGTATAAGGGATATTAAGTCCGCCTCTAACCATACATACTTCCAATCTCTAACCCAAGCAAGTTCGATAGCCTTAATGACTGCCATGACCTCTGCAGCCACAGAACTAGGGATATTAAGAGTAGAAGAGAAAGCACCTATAACCAAGCCTTTGTAGGGCACGTTTACTTACTTGGAATGAAATGGAATGATTACGGAGTAAAAATACCCCTGTGTTTACTAACACATAAAGGAATCAGAATGATTACAGGTAAAAGAATTCCTGTGTTTACTAACACATGAAGGAATGGGAATTGGTGTAGGTCTCACCTATTTATGAGGAATCGATTCCTGAATACTCAGGAATTCGATTACGAAAGGGGGAGATGGGTTTAGGAATCATTCATCCGGAATCAATACCGATTCCTTTCTTCTCCAATTCCACTTGTCTCCGATTCATGATTATTTTCCATTCCAAGTAAGTAAACGTGCCAGTAGTCTCTATAAACACCACCATAGCCAGCCTGGTTGGAGTCCATTTTCCATGCACCATTAGTATGAACTTTAATCCAACTAAAAGGGGGGGTTAACCAGTTTACTTCAATAATTCGAGGCGCCCGACGTGGTTTGCATATAGCACCCATTCTCTTTTAATGACACAAAGCTCCTGCACATTATTGAACATGCAACCCGAAGACAACCAACTTAAGGCTGCAACATTACTAGAAATTAACCGACTAGCTTGTGACACACTAACTTCAATACCCTCATATCGAGCTCGGTTTCTGACCCCTAAATCTAATTATATTATGATTTTAACGGGTAACAGGCTGGGTAAAATAAAATGATGATTCTAAAACAAAAATTAATAAATTGTACTAGATAAAAAGTAGAGAGCATCACAATATTTATAAAAGTAAATATAGTCGCATAATTGGTGTGAAAGAAGGGGGACCCTAAACTAGTAACTCACTGTGAATGCATATTGTCCCAGCTGGATGTCACGAAGTCACTATACAACAACGTTGTCTATCGTTTTCTGATATTGTGAAAGAGGATTCTCAGTGGCACCACATAGAAAGTTACATGCATCGGTAATCAGAAGGTCATACAACTCAAAAATGTTAATATTATTTTCGGTCATTACCTATAAATTTGATCTTTTCTATTCAAGGAAGGAAAAGAAGAAAACGAAAGACAGAAAAAGAATTGAGGGAAAAAGTGGTTATTTGTTCTCAAATTGACCCCAATCAAACTTTTGCCATTTTTACTCCTGGCTTAAATTGTGCCACCTCTTTCCCATTGGAAGGTGCATGCAACCTTCCAATCCCATTCTCTTCCAATTGCCTCAAATCCAAGCAATGAATCTGACCAAGTCCCAAAAACTTCCTCAAACATCACATTCATTGCTTAACGATCCAGGAAAAAAGAGTAAAGGCTCTTCCCGTTGATTCCTATTCCCACGCCACTAAAATTTAGAACCTGTCCCTCTTCCATTCTCCCTCCAAATTCAAAAAGATCAATTTCACCATCTTGTGGAAAAAAATGCATTGGCCCCAGAGATTCTTTCTTTACTATAAGTCTATAAGAGCAACTCCAACAGCTTCCCTATAATTTTTGTATAATAGGGAAGCAAAAGTCAAAGCTTTAGCATCTTTTTCTTCTCCAACTCCAACAGATTCCCTATTTTACAGCAATCTCTAAAATCTCCATATTCTTTCTTAAATTTTTGGAGATTGCTGTAAATATAGGGAATTTGGTTTTCTCTTTCCTCACTTTCCTTAAAATAGAGATATTTATAGGGAATCTGTTGGAGCAAAAGATGCTCATTTTTCCCTAAAGTAGAGAAAAATCAAAATATGGGGAAGCTGTTGGAGTTGCTCTAACAATACAAAATCACCCATCAACGTTATCAATTATTTTCTCTTTATAACTATTTTTCAAAACCTTATCACTGCTGGTCTTCTTCTTCTTTAAACACTTGTGAGTCCCAACAGGTATACTCTCCTCGAAAAAATCCAAATCGAATCACGTTTCTTTTGCTAACCAAAGCAATAATTTTGCTCCATAACTATTAGTAAAACCCTTCCGTTTCTGATCTGCAACTAAATCCCAAAACCAGAGAAAAGCCATTTAAGCACCTTCCATGTGAGCCCTTTTTAAAATTGAAACTTCCTCATCCTCCCTCCATCAACAGACAACCCTCGTTCTTGTTTTCCTCCTACTTATTTGGTCATCTTAAACCCTTCAAAAATGTCCCTTCACTCTCTCTGATCACACCTTTTGTGTCTCTGTTACTAGAAAATGATGACGCTTTTAGCTCCAAAACCGCTGCTGATTCTCTGTACTCTATCATTTTACTTCTCCTACGTTATGGCCTTTTCTGCCGGAGACACCCAGATCCTGCTCCGGGTAAAAACCCAACTCGACGACCCGGATGGAAACCTCAACGACTGGGTTTCCGGCAGCAATCACAGTCCATGCAATTGGTCAGGAATCACTTGTGAGGAGAAAAATTTCTCCATTGTTTCAATAGACATGTCCGGTTTTGGTGTTCACGGCGGATTTCCAGCTGAGTTGTGCCGGATTCGGACCCTTCAGAACCTCACTTTGAGCTTCAACTCCATCAACGGTACACTCTCCACTAAGCTCCTGTCTCTCTGCTCACACCTTCAAGCTTTGGAGCTCGAGGAGAACGATATCGTCGGAGAATTGCCGGAATTTCCACCCGAGTTTACTGGTTTACGAGTCTTGAATCTCAAAATGAACAACTTTACTGGAGATATCCCGGCGAGTTTCGGGCGGTTGCCGCAACTGAGAGTGCTGAAGCTTTCCGGGAACTTGCTCACCGGTCCGTTTCCAAAGTTCTTGACCAACCTGAGTGAGTTGACTCGTTTGGATATTGCTTACAATCCAACAATGAAGCCCAGTTTGCTCCCTCCAGAAATCGGAAACTTAACCAATCTCCAGGAGCTGGTTATCTTCAATATCAATCTAACAGGCAATATTCCGGACTCCATCGGAAACCTGGTCTCCCTCAGAAACCTGGACTTGTCCCAGAATTCGTTATCCGGGACAATTCCAGAGAGCATTGGAAGATTGAGAAGTGCAACACAAATAGAGCTCTATTTGAACCGATTGTACGGCGAATTGCCGGACAGTATTGCAAACTTGACGTCTCTGCAGAACTTGGATTTGTCACAGAACGGATTCACCGGCAAATTTTCTGAAAGAATCGCCGGAATTCGTTTCGTTTCTCTGCGACTGGCCGATAACCTTCTAGAGGGCTCTGTTCCGGAGATCGTAGCCAACAGTCCTGATCTGGTTCAGTTGCATCTCTTCAATAACAGCTTTTCCGGTTCACTCCCGGAAAATCTCGGCCGAAATTCAGCTCTGCAAGATTTAGATGTCTCAACCAATAAATTCACCGGCGAGCTGCCTCGGCATCTCTGCTACGGTAACAATCTCAGCAGTCTGGTTATATTCGGGAACCAATTCTCTGGAAATTTACCGGATACACTAAGCGAGTGTCAATCCCTGAACTATGTTCGAATTGAACAGAATGAACTCTCCGGTCAAGTGTCGGACAAGTTTTGGGGTCTGCCTCTGCTTATACATCTTCGAATGCATAACAACAGACTCAGCGGACCGGTTTCGTCTTCTATTTCCTTTGCTAATGATCTCGAAGCCCTTACAATCTCCGGCAACGTCTTCTCCGGCCAGCTTCCACCGCAGATTTGCAAGTTGTCCAAGCTGGTAGAGCTGGACGTCAGCGACAATCAGTTTTCCGGTGAAGTTCCGTCTTGTATGACAGAGCTGAAGAATCTTCAGAAGCTGAGGATGCAGCAGAATTTGTTCACCGGTGAGATTCCAAGACATTTGAGTTCATGGACCCAGTTAACCGAGTTGAACCTATCCAAAAACCGATTCTCAGGTCCAATTCCTCCGGAGCTGGGTGACTTACCGGTGCTGAATTACTTGGACCTCTCTGATAACTCACTCACCGGTGAGATTCCGGTGGATTTGACCAAGCTCAAGCTCGGCCAGTTCAATCTCTCAGACAACAAACTGTACGGTGAGATACCAACTGGGCTGGACTACGAGCTCTTCGCACCGGGTCTACTGGGCAACCCGGGTCTATGCAGTTCGAATTTAAAGCAGGTTCATCCATGTCAGAGAACCAAATCCCCTACTCTTTTATTGGCTGTTATTCTCTCCATTTGCGTTTTACTGCTGGTTGGATCTGTTCTTTGGTATCTGAAAATTAGAGCACAAGTTTTTGGCGGTAAAGCCAAACGGCTTTACAGTGTGACCTCTTTTCAACGGGTCGGGTTCAATGAAGACGATGTGTTACCCTCGTTAACCAATGAGAATATGATTGCAACGGGCGGGTCGGGTCATGTTTACAGAGTGAAGTTGAAGTCGGGCCAAGTTTTGGCGGTTAAGAAGCTATGGGGTGGAATTAGCAGGAAGCCGGAAAGTGAGTTGGTCTTTAGATCCGAGGTGGAGACGCTGGGTCGGATCCGGCATGGCAATATTGTAAAATTGGTGTTCTGTTGTAGTGGGGAGGATTGTAGGATATTGGCCTATGAGTACATGGTGAATGGGAGCTTGGGTGATGCTTTGCATGGAGAGAAGCTTGGGCCTTTGGTGGACTGGGCCGCGAGGTTCAACGTTGCTTTGGGCTCGGCCCACGGGCTGGCCTATCTCCATCACGACTGTGTTCCGTCCATCTTGCACCGGGATGTTAAGAGTAACAACATATTGCTCGACGAGGAGTGGACACCGCGTGTGGCGGATTTCGGGCTCGCCAAGACGTTGGAGCGTGACGTGGCATCCGGACATGGTGCCATGTCACGGATAGCTGGATCCTACGGCTATATTGCGCCAGGTACATTTGGTTTTTGAATCCTAACCTTTAAATCGTTTTTTGTCTTGTTATGACTAGCAATAGATTATGTGGACCCTTTGTGATTAACATTCAAAACTTAGAAACACATGAAGGACTTGGCTCAATCTCATGTCTTGAATCTTGATTAGTGTCTGGTCTTATTTGTGGACTTGTATGCATTATGGATGTCAATTTGTGTCCAATATACTGTTCATACATGTGGATTGTGGCTACATCTTTAGAAGCAACAAATGCTCTCTTCCAACATCTTTCACTGTCGTACTGTCATGGTGGGTGACCTACCTCATAGTCAAGTCAACCGTTTCTGTTGATGATGTAGTACTAGTTGGCGTCCATGATTAGATTTTTTTCTCTACTTGGATTTATTATTATTAGGGTGTAATGCTTTCTCCCAATAGGATCATGACATTGTTTCTACTTTGCTGTCATGAATAGTGACTGTTTTTACATAGATTTATTAGGGTGTAATGTTTTTCTCCTTTCAGAAGAAATTCTTGCATAGAGGCTGCCGCGTGGCGGTGCGGCCTTTCAATCAGAATAAACAAATTTTTCTCTCTTTTCTAAAACTGCCTCTGGTTTTTAATGTGAAATATCCAAAATACTCCCCTGATTGGACCGCCGCACTGCCACGTGGTGCGGGTGCCGTACGGTAGTCTCTCTCTTCTCCCAGTAGGATCATGACATTGTTCCTACTTTGTTGTTTTTAAATATTGATATTGATAATTGATTGTTGTCTGAATGCATTGTGAAATAATTGTTAGTTGACGTATGTTCGATCGTTTTTTGTACATATATCATAATACATTACATTTATCATAATTAAGTTGTTGATCATATGTATGTGTGGATATATGATAAACCTTCAAATATGTAGCACAAGATTCCCTCCAACTTACTAGTTTGATTTCTCATCATGGGGAAAAAGTGATTATGTGATCTGTTGTATTGCATATAGACCAAGTAACTCGTACTTCTGTAATCTATTGCAGAATATGCATACACACTAAAAGTTACTGAGAAGAGCGACGTCTACAGCTTCGGTGTGGTGTTACTGGAACTGATCACCGGTAAGAGGCCGAATGACTTATCCTTTGGGGAGAACAAGGACATAGTGAAGTGGGTTACTGAGGCTGCATTGTCTTCTACTTCCTCTTGTGATGGGGACAGTGAAAATGCAGAAGGTTGTGGGATTGATCTTAGCCAGATTGTTGACCCAAGAATGAACCCAACTACAAGGGATTTTGAAGAGATTGAGAATGTTTTGAGTGTGGCTCTTCTTTGCACCTCTGCGTTCCCAATTAACAGGCCATCCATGAGAAGAGTGGTCGAATTGCTAAAGGATCAGAAACCAGCTAGTCAAAAATGATGAACCAAATTAAACCTCTGTGGGAACTCTACGCCAGTCATTTTTGCTAGTTTTTTGACTAGGAGTAGCTTTGTGGAGCAAAATTTAATCACCTGGCTTAGGTTATTGGGGCTTTTCTTAGTTATTACGTAAGTTGTCAATATTAAGTACATGTCGTTTATTTCTCACTGTTATTTGAAGGCAAGCTCATAAGTGTTTGTTTATGAATCAAGGATAGTAAACTGAACTAAAATATGTGACGTCTTAGTTTCACATTCACTTCCTCTACTCTTTTTTCTTGGTTGATTCGGATCCAATTGTTGTTTTTTCTACCTCAATTCATCTTTGCTCACTATTCCACATATTCTACTTTCATTAAGTAGAGGTTGAGGTTCTTCATCAACTGCCTAAAGCAGATTTTGGTAAAGTGTTTTCCACACTCTTTCTCATTGATGTATTACAAATATATACATGATTACTGATCAGTTTAGATCCTAGAGATCAGCTATTACAATGAATTGAATTCAAGGACTGCTAATCAGTTTAGATCCTAGAGATCAGCTATTACAATGAATTGAATTCAAGGACTGCTAATCAGTTTAGATCCTAGAGATTTGCAGTTTATACATAAACGTCCTAAGATTAAGCAATGTATAATCAAGACAAGCAAATATTGAGCAATGTATAATCAATACAGAAAGAGAAATCAAGGTGAATTAGTTTCATTGCTTATCACCCCCCCGCAAGCTGATGGGCCGGGCACGGACAGGAAGCTTGGGAAGAAGATATTGGAATCGGTATGTGGACAGGGCCTTGGTGAAGATATCCGCGAGTTGATATCATGTTTTGTCTTAGAAAGCAGTCTTATTGTCACATTCCTTCCATCAGCATCAAGAATTCCGGAGGAGTTGGGAAATGTTACAAAATCCAGTGACACAGTACCTAAAAGCTCCAATACGAGAATCACTAATCTGGACCATGACCATAGCCATTGCAATGAGGGCACCGTAGCGCACAAAACAACAACATCTGAAGTCAGAGGCACTAATTAAGATATGACCTCACTCAAGCCAGTACCGGCGCAAATTCCTACTGCAAGAGCAGCACCATATAGTTGTAGGATTCAGATAACAATTAAGGAGACAATTCCAGGCGTCTGCAGTTCAGCAGCGCAACTTAAAGATACAAGGCAATCATTAGACCAAAATAAAAATTTAAAGGGCAGCAAAAACACCGACATTCTTTGGGAAACAACACCAGAAAATACCGACCTGCTCAGATTACAATACAAAACCAAGGGATAGAACAGCCGTTCTCCTAACATCATCAAATCACATCTGACACAGCAAAATGCAGCAGCTGCCGAATGGCTTTGTTGTTTGCTGTCCCACTCTAGGCCAATGCCAATGTATATACATACCACCATATATAACGCAGTATATAGTCTTGATCTCTCATCATCTGTACGTTCTAAAAGCGTGTCTGCTTCCTCTTGTCTTCCATATATTTAGTCAGGGCAGTCCCAAAGCCAATCCCCTGTAAAGTATATAGTGCACAGTGCATGACATGCTTCACTGAACCATAATAGCAACAAGCATTCAATTGAGAGATACATCAATAAGCATGATGTATTTGGAAGTATTACAAAGGAAAGGAGACAAAAAAAAGGCAGTTACATGAACAAAGTACAGTACTTTCAAATAAAATTGTCTGAAAGTATTAACTTTAATTCTAAATTAATTATATTACCTTCTTACTTTAACATCAAGATTTAACTCTATTAGATCAAGCAATCAATAAAAAAGATACAAGAATAAATAAAGAGATAACACCTCTAAAATTTATAACAGAACTCTCCAATTTAAGAATCATAATCTTTGAGATCCGGCATATATGTACATATATGCACATGTAAACCAGAACGCCTCGGACAATTTTGTTTAACAATATAATCATGGAGCAATCAGAAATGATTAGGCACCACATGCATAGGTTGTTGGAACAAAGTACTCTAAAATCTTTAGTAAACATAACAATAAAATATCAACCAAGAACAGCCAAAATTATATCAAAGCATATGCTCAACGTGTCTGCCTAATTATTCATAGTCTTGTCTTCTGCCTCCATGTATAACAATTATGTGACAAGCATTACAAACAAGCTTTTTCTTTCACATTAGACAAACTCAACTGGAACCCCAGAAGACCATATCAAAACAGCAGCACTCTAAATGCTCTTCTCTTCTTTTGATTAATAAAACCTTTATGTTACAATTCTCTTGAAAATATCTGTGAAAGACGAATAAACTACAATGTGTAACTGTAAAGGCATAACAAAGCTATCTATACCTCATTGCTCTATAGCAAGAACGTAACAAAAAATAATACATATCAGCAGCTAAAGAGTACTTGTGTTGAGTGCTGTTATTTATTACTGTATCACTGAAGTGTGTAACAATATCCTCGATTGGAGTCATTGGACAGCATAAATGTCATTTAAACAATTCAAGCAACAATATGATCAAAGAAGAAGATACCCTGTCTCATGTATCAAAAACATACATGCCATTGTATCGAAAACATGAATGCTATCGTATCATATGAGCAAATGAGCAAAGTCTTACCTCATGTTTGTATTCTCTGAGATTAACATACCGATGAGAGAGATTGATACAATAGTTCCTCGAACACAATCACTAGTTATGATTACTTCCTCAATTTTATCCAGTCTTTGACATTCATTTGCAATCCCCATAGCTTGTTTGTATTTGCCATCTATGATACACCTGAAAGGGAAATATGGTAATCAAGCTAGCTAAAGAAAGAAATATTGTTTTTTGAAAGCATTTAAGGTTGCATACTTATTCAGCATTCTCTCCACGATTGCCTCCAATCTAGGATCCACATTTGCTGCTTCAGCGTTTGATTCTGCTGCCTTAGACTTAAGACTGGTATACTCATCTATATCTTATTTAGCAGAAGAGAGGAGCAAAGAACAATACATGTCTACAGTCATCAGGTTATGCTCTCTCAAATTCCATATAACTAGTACACTTCTAACAATACTATATCAGAAATTATGTTATTATTGATCAATATAGATATCATTATAAATATCAAAAATTTCATCAAAATTGAAAAATTAAATGTTTTTTTTTTCTTTTCGACAAAGCAAAAAAAATTACAAAACAAACCCTCTAACACAACAAAGACCTAACTCATCAAACAGAAACACATGCGTAAAAGATTTATTCCAACTCTGAGCAGGACCGTGATGACCAACAAAGGCAATAGCATCAGCTAAGAAATTCACTTCCCTCTTCACATGCGTAAAAGAAACTGAGTTGAGAAAAGTGGCAAACTTGAGAATAGCTTGAACCAGAGGCTTGATTCTCCAAGACGTTTGAATGCAACTAGTTATACTGTCAATCAAAAGCTTAGAATCACCTTCAACTTCAATCTGGGAAAATCCATGCAACCAAGCAGCATGCAAGCCTGCTCTAAGAGCCATAGCCTCAGTAGTAAGGACATCATATGAGCCAAGGTGGTTCACAGCCGCTAAAATAGGCTCGCCTTATGCATTCCTAAAAACAAAGCCTCTTGCACTACTGTGATTCTGTAAAACTGAACCATCAAAATTTAATTTCAAGAAATCAGTATGAGGTGGCTGCCATTTAATTAAGGTATGAGAACAACTTCTTCTTGGAGGATTATGATTGGAATAATCATAAAGAAACAGATAACGGCCTGTAGTATGAACTATTTGAATTGGAATATGTATTTTATCTCTAAAGATAAGGTCATTACGAGCTTTCCAAAGTGAATAAGTAGTGTAAAGTGCTACAGTATACTTATCAGAATTTTTGAAAGATAAATTATAACTATACTAAAGCGCAAACGGAGTGACGACAAACGAAATGAACAGTGGCAACACCTTTTTGCCCTTCTTTGTTTATAGGAATTGCATAGGCCACCTGTTGCTTTGCTGAGATACCACCACTCCTTCATGTATCGCGTGCCTTCGTTTCAGCAGAAACAGATGCTCTGAGAGAGATAGAAAGGTGTTTGTTTGGGAACTTTGGGTTGTCTGCATGATCTGTATCACCACAACGTTCACCACACGTATCCAGCAAAAAAAGGATTCCTTACACGTATCACCACAACGTTCACCAGTGCTTACACGTATCTGCAACACCTTCACCAGCTCTTACACGTATAATTCAATCACTCTACACATATGACCTTTAACAAACGCTTCCAAAATAAACCGCTCAATTCAGCTCTCACCTGGAAACAGAGACGCGACGGAGCTCATACCAAGAAAGGTAATCACACTTCTTCTTCCTGTACTCTTATTCTAAGCAGCTACTCGCATGCATAGAGCCATCTAGCCTGCTGTTTGATTGCTACCATTTCCACTTCTTATACAATTCATCTATATATTCCTTTCTATTTGCTTTCTATGTCAATTTGTATCCATTAATTTAGGCCAGAGGTTTAGGTTTTTACCTGCAATTTAGCTTCAACAGAATCTTTCAATGATTTATCACAGGTATATGCGAATTCAATCACTTGGACAATGAGTTTCACTTCAACTCTATTACTTCTTCAGTTAAGTCTTTGATAACTCATTGTTCAAGTGGTTGAATTTCCATATAGCTGTCTCTACGACAGTCAATATGTAGAGCTTAATATTATTTTCGTTTGGTGCGCAGTGTGTTTTCAATCTTGCATAATTGGTATGAAATAAGAGATGTTTAGCCAATTGGGTTTTTTGGGATCATTGATTGTGTGATATTAATGTCTGTGTTCAAGGTGTGGGTGGCTTTGATCTTAATTTCAGAGCTAATTTGGACTCTAAAGCCTCGAATATCATCTGGGTTTTATCTGTTTTGGGTGCTTGGGGGTTTTGTGTTTTTCATGAACACAACTAAAAAGTAAAAACTAACCAATTTTACGGAGGTGGAGACCATGGAGTTGTTTTGAGCTTATTGGGAGAGCTTTGTTTTCATCAAACGAACTCTATGGATTCTGTTGTGTTCATCTTTGTTTTTATCAACAATGTGGTGTAGTTTTTGGGTAAAGAGCAACTTCAGTGCTTTTGCAGATCCAAGGTGCGCGTTTGCTTTTGCATTTTGCTTCTACATCACCTAATGTGATATTTCCTATGCTTTTTTTAAAATAATATCTTGCTTTTTTTGAAAGACAATTCAATTAAAATAATATCTTCTCATATTTTAAAATCTCTCATAGTAATCACTTCGATCTGTGTTCTGTCTAGAATCTCTTCTTTCTTGCTTCTGGAGCCTTCTAATTGGAGAGGAGACAGGGAGAAAATCATCAAAGCCAATAAAGGTATTGCTTCTTCTTGCACTGTGTCTTTTCAAAGCTGAGTATTGCTTGCTTTTCTGAGTTCATGGCTATTAGTGTGCATTTTGAATTGTGGATAGAGAAATACATATTCATATCCATATGGTTCAAAGAGACAATCAGCTGTGAAATGAGAAGTTAATTGTGTATAACTTCAGTTTTTGTTGCTAGAATGACGCAGCATTGATTAGACTATAAGAACACCTAACAATTAAATGAGTTCAGCAATTACATATGTAGATAGACAAAAAACCTGCAATAATGTCATTATATAAATTTCACTCTATAGAGTATGGCTTTTGACCATTTAGCTTTCTTTCTTATTTTCAATTTTCTGATTTTCTGAACAGAAAATTACTAAGGCTCTTTATATAATCATCTTGCTCAGTTCGTTAGCCAACCACCAAGTAGATATCTATTTACTTCCTGTAAAGTTAAATAATATTGAAGCAATCATACTGCTATGAGTTTTTTATAATAATACATATTGGGACTTCATATATTTCATTTAATTGCTACCTATAATTCAGCAACATACTTATATTTTTGTATCTATTATGACCATGAAAAGCAATCTGTATTGTCATTAAATTTTCCATGAGGCTAACAACACTCATATAAACATTGATACCAAATACTAACATTTAAACCAAATGTGTGCAGGAACTCAAAGCGCAAACGGAGTGACGACAAACGAAATGAACAGTGGCAACACCTTTTTGCCCTTCTTTGTTTATAGGAATTGCATAGGCCACCTGTTGCTTTGCTGAGATACCACCACTCCTTCATGTATCGCGTGCCTTCGTTTCAGCAGAAACAGATGCTCTGAGAGAGATAGAAAGGTGTTTGTTTGGGAACTTTGGGTTGTCTGCATGATCTGTATCACCACAACGTTCACCACACGTATCCAGCAAAAAAAGGATTCCTTACACGTATCACCACAACGTTCACCAGTGCTTACACGTATCTGCAACACCTTCACCAGCTCTTACACGTATAATTCAATCACTCTACACATATGACCTTTAACAAACGCTTCCAAAATAAACCGCTCAATTCAGCTCTCACCTGGAAACAGAGACGCGACGGAGCTCATACCAAGAAAGGTAATCACACTTCTTCTTCCTGTACTCTTATTCTAAGCAGCTACTCGCATGCATAGAGCCATCTAGCCTGCTGTTTGATTGCTACCATTTCCACTTCTTATACAATTCATCTATATATTCCTTTCTATTTGCTTTCTATGTCAATTTGTATCCATTAATTTAGGCCAGAGGTTTAGGTTTTTACCTGCAATTTAGCTTCAACAGAATCTTTCAATGATTTATCACAGGTATATGCGAATTCAATCACTTGGACAATGAGTTTCACTTCAACTCTATTACTTCTTCAGTTAAGTCTTTGATAACTCATTGTTCAAGTGGTTGAATTTCCATATAGCTGTCTCTACGACAGTCAATATGTAGAGCTTAATATTATTTTCGTTTGGTGCGCAGTGTGTTTTCAATCTTGCATAATTGGTATGAAATAAGAGATGTTTAGCCAATTGGGTTTTTTGGGATCATTGATTGTGTGATATTAATGTCTGTGTTCAAGGTGTGGGTGGCTTTGATCTTAATTTCAGAGCTAATTTGGACTCTAAAGCCTCGAATATCATCTGGGTTTTATCTGTTTTGGGTGCTTGGGGGTTTTGTGTTTTTCATGAACACAACTAAAAAGTAAAAACTAACCAATTTTACGGAGGTGGAGACCATGGAGTTGTTTTGAGCTTATTGGGAGAGCTTTGTTTTCATCAAACGAACTCTATGGATTCTGTTGTGTTCATCTTTGTTTTTATCAACAATGTGGTGTAGTTTTTGGGTAAAGAGCAACTTCAGTGCTTTTGCAGATCCAAGGTGCGCGTTTGCTTTTGCATTTTGCTTCTACATCACCTAATGTGATATTTCCTATGCTTTTTTTAAAATAATATCTTGCTTTTTTTGAAAGACAATTCAATTAAAATAATATCTTCTCATATTTTAAAATCTCTCATAGTAATCACTTCGATCTGTGTTCTGTCTAGAATCTCTTCTTTCTTGCTTCTGGAGCCTTCTAATTGGAGAGGAGACAGGGAGAAAATCATCAAAGCCAATAAAGGTATTGCTTCTTCTTGCACTGTGTCTTTTCAAAGCTGAGTATTGCTTGCTTTTCTGAGTTCATGGCTATTAGTGTGCATTTTGAATTGTGGATAGAGAAATACATATTCATATCCATATGGTTCAAAGAGACAATCAGCTGTGAAATGAGAAGTTAATTGTGTATAACTTCAGTTTTTGTTGCTAGAATGACGCAGCATTGATTAGACTATAAGAACACCTAACAATTAAATGAGTTCAGCAATTACATATGTAGATAGACAAAAAACCTGCAATAATGTCATTATATAAATTTCACTCTATAGAGTATGGCTTTTGACCATTTAGCTTTCTTTCTTATTTTCAATTTTCTGATTTTCTGAACAGAAAATTACTAAGGCTCTTTATATAATCATCTTGCTCAGTTCGTTAGCCAACCACCAAGTAGATATCTATTTACTTCCTGTAAAGTTAAATAATATTGAAGCAATCATACTGCTATGAGTTTTTTATAATAATACATATTGGGACTTCATATATTTCATTTAATTGCTACCTATAATTCAGCAACATACTTATATTTTTGTATCTATTATGACCATGAAAAGCAATCTGTATTGTCATTAAATTTTCCATGAGGCTAACAACACTCATATAAACATTGATACCAAATACTAACATTTAAACCAAATGTGTGCAGGAACTCAAAGCGCAAACGGAGTGACGACAAACGAAATGAACAGTGGCAACACCTTTTTGCCCTTCTTTGTTTATAGGAATTGCATAGGCCACCTGTTGCTTTGCTGAGATACCACCACTCCTTCATGTATCGCGTGCCTTCGTTTCAGCAGAAACAGATGCTCTGAGAGAGATAGAAAGGTGTTTGTTTGGGAACTTTGGGTTGTCTGCATGATCTGTATCACCACAACGTTCACCACACGTATCCAGCAAAAAAAGGATTCCTTACACGTATCACCACAACGTTCACCAGTGCTTACACGTATCTGCAACACCTTCACCAGCTCTTACACGTATAATTCAATCACTCTACACATATGACCTTTAACAAACGCTTCCAAAATAAACCGCTCAATTCAGCTCTCACCTGGAAACAGAGACGCGACGGAGCTCATACCAAGAAAGGTAATCACACTTCTTCTTCCTGTACTCTTATTCTAAGCAGCTACTCGCATGCATAGAGCCATCTAGCCTGCTGTTTGATTGCTACCATTTCCACTTCTTATACAATTCATCTATATATTCCTTTCTATTTGCTTTCTATGTCAATTTGTATCCATTAATTTAGGCCAGAGGTTTAGGTTTTTACCTGCAATTTAGCTTCAACAGAATCTTTCAATGATTTATCACAGGTATATGCGAATTCAATCACTTGGACAATGAGTTTCACTTCAACTCTATTACTTCTTCAGTTAAGTCTTTGATAACTCATTGTTCAAGTGGTTGAATTTCCATATAGCTGTCTCTACGACAGTCAATATGT
Organism: Rosa rugosa; assembly: GCF_958449725.1. NCBI lineage: Eukaryota > Viridiplantae > Streptophyta > Magnoliopsida > Rosales > Rosaceae > Rosa > Rosa rugosa. Next base: position 18,912,724 of record NC_084820.1, on the reverse strand, counting down.
AGAGCTTAATATTATTTTCGTTTGGTGCGCAGTGTGTTTTCAATCTTGCATAATTGGTATGAAATAAGAGATGTTTAGCCAATTGGGTTTTTTGGGATCATTGATTGTGTGATATTAATGTCTGTGTTCAAGGTGTGGGTGGCTTTGATCTTAATTTCAGAGCTAATTTGGACTCTAAAGCCTCGAATATCATCTGGGTTTTATCTGTTTTGGGTGCTTGGGGGTTTTGTGTTTTTCATGAACACAACTAAAAAGTAAAAACTAACCAATTTTACGGAGGTGGAGACCATGGAGTTGTTTTGAGCTTATTGGGAGAGCTTTGTTTTCATCAAACGAACTCTATGGATTCTGTTGTGTTCATCTTTGTTTTTATCAACAATGTGGTGTAGTTTTTGGGTAAAGAGCAACTTCAGTGCTTTTGCAGATCCAAGGTGCGCGTTTGCTTTTGCATTTTGCTTCTACATCACCTAATGTGATATTTCCTATGCTTTTTTTAAAATAATATCTTGCTTTTTTTGAAAGACAATTCAATTAAAATAATATCTTCTCATATTTTAAAATCTCTCATAGTAATCACTTCGATCTGTGTTCTGTCTAGAATCTCTTCTTTCTTGCTTCTGGAGCCTTCTAATTGGAGAGGAGACAGGGAGAAAATCATCAAAGCCAATAAAGGTATTGCTTCTTCTTGCACTGTGTCTTTTCAAAGCTGAGTATTGCTTGCTTTTCTGAGTTCATGGCTATTAGTGTGCATTTTGAATTGTGGATAGAGAAATACATATTCATATCCATATGGTTCAAAGAGACAATCAGCTGTGAAATGAGAAGTTAATTGTGTATAACTTCAGTTTTTGTTGCTAGAATGACGCAGCATTGATTAGACTATAAGAACACCTAACAATTAAATGAGTTCAGCAATTACATATGTAGATAGACAAAAAACCTGCAATAATGTCATTATATAAATTTCACTCTATAGAGTATGGCTTTTGACCATTTAGCTTTCTTTCTTATTTTCAATTTTCTGATTTTCTGAACAGAAAATTACTAAGGCTCTTTATATAATCATCTTGCTCAGTTCGTTAGCCAACCACCAAGTAGATATCTATTTACTTCCTGTAAAGTTAAATAATATTGAAGCAATCATACTGCTATGAGTTTTTTATAATAATACATATTGGGACTTCATATATTTCATTTAATTGCTACCTATAATTCAGCAACATACTTATATTTTTGTATCTATTATGACCATGAAAAGCAATCTGTATTGTCATTAAATTTTCCATGAGGCTAACAACACTCATATAAACATTGATACCAAATACTAACATTTAAACCAAATGTGTGCAGGAACTCATGGCAATACGCACTGTTCGAATTCGTGACATTGAACCATGCCAAAACAACATCCAAATCAGAGTCAGTGTATGCAGGCATTGGGAATCAAAAAAATACAAACCTGTGGAAAAAAATGAAGGCCTCCAATTTATATTGGTGGATGAAATGGTAAGATACTTAATACCCTATTTCATTTCTGATTACTAAATTAGGCAACAAGAACATTAAATTTTTATATTTTACAATTAGAATGATGCAATCCATGGATTCATAAGACAAGGGAACTGCGAACTACTGGCATCCAACATTGTCCAAGGAAATATATATGAAATCAGCCGCTTCTTTACAAGCTACTTCAACTACTTTCATATTGCAGACAAAATTGCACTATCAAACACAGGGAACACTTTCTTTTTCCTGAATCCGGATATGAAGGAGTCTGAGGACTACAAACAATAGTAAGCATACAATTTCTCATCTTTACACAAAATTTATTATCTTTGCAAGTTTGAAACCTGTTCCATGTCATTTTTTGTTTCATCTGTATTCTATCACTTCAAATGAAATTTCTTTCCCTGACGTCTCTAGAGAATTAATTAGTTTAGTATGTAAACACAGCTTTGGCGAACCTCATCATGCTACACACATCTTATCAACCCGACCCAAACAACCAAGGACTCCGGCAGAGTTACAGGCTGTCAAACAGATGTCTGTCTCAGATTTAAACATCTGTGATCCAAACAACTATAAGGTAAACAATTTACACTCCTAATTAATAACCAATAAAAACAATTATTCTCACTTCACCTATATACAAATACGATGTCATTCTAATGTTTTGTTTCTGCTTTACATTACAGAATAAAACTGTATATTGCACAGCGAAAATAGGCAAATTTGTGCCAGAAGAAAGGTGGTTCTATTTGGCTTGCCCAAAATGCTTCAAGGAAATGAGGAAAAAGCCACAAAGCCAATTACTAATCTGTGCAGAACATGATATGCAGCAACCTCTTTACAGGTAACGTACTAACTTTCATGCTGCTTAACTATCAACATAATTAATTCATTACTCCACTAAACTTTCAGAATAGAAATTCCAAGTTAATAAGGGTGCAGATTTCATCTTTCATGGAATACTTATGACTGCTAAACACAAATATGTAATGAGGAATGAAAACAAAGTTTATACTGTAGACTAAAGTTTGACATTCTCAATTTTTTATTTTTTCGCTTTGCAGTTGTACAAATGAAGAAGTTCAACAACAATTGAGCCAATTCATGTGTCCTATGCCTCATCACTTCCCATCACATCTGAAACTCCCTTCTATATTTGATTTTGGTTTCCAATTGTCATGAACTTCTCAATTAAACTATTTTGCATCTTTTGTGAATACTGGCATAGATATCAGTCACGTCATTATTTTCCATATATCATTCTGCGAATTTTGATGAAGATATAGCATTGCAGCTTTGTCAATGTTTGTGTACTTTGCTGTATTAAGTAAAATTTTAAACACCACTATAAATTTTTCTCCGTAATACTAGCTTCAGTTACTGACCCTAATGCAAATTTTGTTTTCTTTTTTCTCTTTCTCCAGATTCATAGTAACTGCATTGATAAATGATGAGACTGATGAGGCATCAGCCATCATAAAGGGGAAACAGGCGGAAGAACTATTTGGTACGACATGTGAGGACCTCATCCTCAACAAAAATCTTGACAATCCAAATATACTACCACCAGAAATTCTCCGAATAGAGGGCCAAATCAAACTCCTGGAACTTGAAATAGGCACTGCACAAAACGTGATTGTCAAGGGAATCCATGAAGATATTCGTGGACTGAATCCAACACAGAGAATTCAGCCCTCGAGCTCAACAGCCGACAACATCCAGCCCTCAAGCTGACAAAGTTTCAACAACAAAAAAAAAGGAACATTCAATCGTCCAACAAGCAATCCAACCAAAAATCTCAAAATGTGAGCACAGTTACTTTCACCTATAATGTTTACACTAATCACAAAATTTACCATATACAACTCTTATGTCACTTTCATCTACTGCAGGGCTGACATCCTTACAAATTCACTTGAAGACTCATTTGGAGACTCATCGGAAGACTTCATGTAAATGCTACCTGTCTTCACATGTTTCGGCCAAGCCTAACCATTTTTGGCACAATGTACATAAACAACTACTTGGTTAGCATGCATATTTTTGGAAATCTGGCTAAATACCACATTTGCAATCTGCAAAAGGCACCAGATTTTTGGTTAGCATCTATAGCCTTTAACATCTCCCTGTAATGTAGTTTCAATGTAATATATCTATAACGTAGAACAATGTGTTTCAATGTAATATATCTATAACGTAAAACAATGTGTAATATAGTTTTACTATATCCAACATATTTGCAATGTAGTTTTAATGTAAAATTCAACCATATCAATAGTATACCCGCAGCACCGCGCGGGCCTTCTGCCTAGTGTTAATATAAATATCATATCTCAAAAGAAAAAAAAAAAAAAAAAAGGTGTATTAAAAATATTGGAAATGTTCTCGGGAGTGTCAAGCCCCACAGTAAATCAGTCTATCACTTTTGCAGTTTTGCTTTGTAACTTTGAGTTCTTAAAGCACGTGCTTCCACGTGCAGTCGGCAGATACCATTCGACGTCGCTTTGAAGCCTTTTTTTCCTTTTCCGTCGTTTGGTTCAAACTTTTAAATAAAAAACCATTTCAAAATTTGAATTTAGCCGAAAATTAAAACCGTCCCGTGAAACAAGGACCGCGGTTAAATATAAAACCGTAAAAGGTAAAATCACCTTCCAACGTGCAATCCCCCTCACGCCAGCCAAAAAAATTAACTATTCACCGCTGTAGTTTAACCGCGGTTAAGAAAATCCTTCCCGCTCCTAATCCCTCTTATAAAAACCCCAACCCAACGATAGGCTACCCCATCATTGCCTTCTCTTCCACCTCAGGCGTCTTAATAAACGCCCCGTTTTGGTTCTCTCCGTCTCTGCTTCTCTCTCCGATCCCGACCTCATTTCTCCGTCAAATCTTCGCCGTCAGTTCGTCTTCAACCGAAAATGAGGGAGTGCATTTCGATCCACATCGGTCAGGCCGGTATTCAGGTCGGAAACGCCTGCTGGGAGCTTTACTGCCTCGAGCATGGAATTCAGGTACTGTTTCTCTTCGTTTCGCGGCTCCGATTTGGCTAGATCTAGGCCTATGATGCGTTTTTGTTTCCGAAATCGGACTCGTGGTTTGTAGATCTGCTTCATTTTCTGCTGGATCTAGGGTTTTTGGTGCTATATTGGTGCTATTTGTTGTACATTGACGGAATTGGTGACTGATTTTAAGTAATTTGTCTGTGATTTGCTGGATGAAGTTGGATTTGTGATTTTGTGGACGGATCTAGGGTTTCTCTTGGTCTATGCGATACAGAGCACTTGTTTGGTTTTGTTTTGGTTAGATCTGTTAAATTTCTGACTAATGATGCTGTAAATTTAGGCGAACTTGGTGTATTGCATCTTGTAATTTATGTTTAATTGGATTTCTGTATCTGTATGGGATATTAGAATTTGATTGAATGTTCTGCATTCACAAATGCTAGGTTTGAAATGCTGGTGTAAAGTGTTGCTTGTAGATCTGCTAGTATTGACAGTGCATTTTCGGTAGTTATTCGGTATAGTGTGGTTTGCAGTCCTGATACCTATAGTCAAACTGGAAATGAGTTTTAGTTATGAATTGGTTTATTTATTTATTTATTTTTGATGATATTCTAAAACTCCAAACTATTAGGATTTATGGTGGAACAGAACAAATGGTTTTGGTTTTAATCCAAGAGTACTTGCATTCCCATGTGACGTAGGAGAGGGTTTTCACTCATTTGGTTGAAATACTGATGCAATCACAAAACATTTTCACATATGAATTGGTTTGGTTGGTTTGATGCAATGCGATGCTAAAGATTGTATTTGATGTTTTCAACAGCCTGATGGCCAGATGCCAAGTGACAAGACTGTTGGTGGAGGTGATGATGCTTTCAACACCTTCTTCAGTGAGACTGGTGCTGGGAAGCATGTGCCTCGTGCAGTGTTTGTAGATTTGGAGCCCACTGTCATTGATGAAGTGAGGACTGGAACATACCGCCAACTCTTCCACCCTGAACAGCTCATCAGTGGCAAGGAAGACGCAGCCAACAACTTTGCTCGTGGCCACTATACCAGTTAGTATTTTACTCCTCTCTTTGTTTGCGATTTTTTTCCCTGTTAAGTATCAAACTGCTTATGTTTGTCTTTCTTCTTTATCAGTTGGGAAAGAGATTGTTGACCTGTGCCTGGACCGTATTCGAAAGCTTGCTGACAACTGCACTGGTCTCCAAGGGTTCCTTGTTTTCAATGCCGTGGGTGGAGGCACTGGTTCAGGTCTTGGCTCCCTTTTACTGGAACGTCTCTCAGTGGACTATGGCAAGAAGTCCAAGCTTGGATTCACTGTCTACCCCTCTCCACAAGTATCTACCTCTGTGGTTGAGCCCTACAACAGTGTTCTCTCAACCCACTCCCTTCTGGAACACACTGATGTTGCTGTGCTGTTGGATAATGAGGCCATCTATGACATATGCAGGCGCTCCCTTGACATTGAACGCCCTACCTATACCAACCTCAACCGCCTCGTTTCACAGGTAATGTCCCGTCTTCTCTTTTTAATTTAGCACTTAGCTTGTTACTCATTTAAGGGATATGGATACTAATTTCCTTTTGCTGTCTGTTTTAGGTTATCTCATCTCTGACTGCATCTCTGAGGTTTGATGGTGCCTTGAATGTGGATGTGACTGAATTCCAGACCAATCTTGTCCCATACCCCAGAATCCACTTCATGCTTTCATCTTATGCTCCTGTTATCTCAGCTGAGAAGGCATATCATGAGCAGCTTTCAGTTGCAGAGATCACCAACAGCGCATTCGAGCCTTCCTCCATGATGGCCAAGTGCGATCCTCGCCATGGTAAATACATGGCCTGCTGTCTCATGTACAGAGGTGATGTGGTGCCCAAGGATGTCAACGCAGCTGTTGCCACCATCAAGACCAAGCGTACCATCCAATTTGTTGACTGGTGCCCCACCGGATTCAAATGTGGTATCAACTACCAGCCCCCAACTGTTGTTCCAGGTGGTGATCTCGCCAAGGTTCAGAGGGCAGTGTGCATGATCTCAAACTCCACCAGCGTTGCTGAGGTGTTCTCACGCATTGACCACAAGTTTGACCTCATGTATGCCAAGAGGGCCTTCGTCCACTGGTATGTCGGTGAGGGAATGGAGGAAGGTGAGTTCTCTGAGGCCCGTGAGGATCTTGCTGCCCTGGAGAAGGACTATGAGGAGGTTGGTGCTGAGGGCGAGGAGGGCGAAGACGGTGATGAGGGAGATGAGTATTGAGTACTTATATCATCCGTGTCTAGCCAGTTAGATTGTGTTTCTTATAGTTGCTATGTGCTTGTGGTGTGTTTCTATCATTTTAGTTTGAAAACTTGAAGCAACTCTGGTGTGGTTATATTTGTTCCTGTACTAGACTTCTGTGAATGTGGCTTTGCTGTTATATTCAGAGCTTTAATGTTGAGTGTTCATCTCGGTACTATTATTCTATGATCTGAATTCGACTCTTTTTCCGTTACCAAGAGAAAAAAAATGTACACTACACACGTGCAGTGCAGGCACATAACCAGAGGAACCATTGGAGAAAGGGCAGTTTGACTACAGCAGTATAGTAGAGGGGTGGTCTTCCATACACTAAAATGTGTTCTTTTCTGTAGTGTTGATCCCTTAGTTCTTTTTTAACATTTATTTATGCATTTTTTTTTATCACATAACAGCGGAAAATTTATAATAATAAGTTCTGAGTTGAATTTAGAACCTCCTACTAGTTATAAAGACTATTGTTACTCGATAAAATTGGTGCCTGTTTTTTGAAAAATGTTTCGTTTTGAAGCGTATTGTAGAAGAAAAGTTTTCCTTTGTTTTTGCGTGAGATAGGAGAAGGTCTTGTAATTCAAACATTGTTGATCTCTGTGTATCGAAAAAAAAAAAAAACACATTATTGATCTCTGGTTGGGTAGTCCTCCTCTTCTTATTGATAGGGGGAAAAAAAATTATGTTTTCTTGTTGTCCTTTAGGCTAGCTGAAGTGGTTAGAGAGAGAGCTCGATTATTTGAGGTCAGATTTTTGTTTCTCTGTAGTTTGAAATTTGTTTTCTTAATGGAAAAATCACTTTTATATGGCCCCTAATGACTAGTTTCACACTTTCATGGTAATTTCAGCGGGTAACGTGTTTTTTATTTTTTGTTTTTACGGAGTTCGTTTTCTAGAAGAAAATTGCTAAAATAAGTGAAGAGAAACACAAATTCCCACAGCCTTTTGTTCCAAGTTTTCTCATGGAGGTGTCTCAATTCTCACTGTTGGTCTTGGACTAGAATTGCAAAGTGCACCAGGTATAATATTGTAATTTACTTTTAGGGAAATTCGTCCAAACAGTGTCTGAACTTTTCCAGACTATTAATTTTCGTACCTAAACTTTGAAAAATATCACAATGGTACCTGACGTTTTGGCCCCGACCCAATTTCCATACCTGGAAACAGTAAAATCGTCTACGGCGTTAAATTTTGAAGGATATTTTTGTCATTTTACTATTCATCATCTCCATCCTCTTCTTCTCCTCCACCGAAACCATCACCAGCCTCTTAGTGGGTTAATTTCTGAGTTTAATTTCAAACGAGATTGGAGGGATTGGATTCATGAATCTGACGATTAGTTTCCAAGTTTTGATTGAATTAATTGTATTGGATTTGAATGTTAATTGGATCCGAAGTAGGATTGTGATTGCAACCGCCACGTGGTGGAATCATTTTCATGAAATCAGAAGCAATTCGCCATGTAGCTCCTTGAAGCCTTCAAACTCGAAAGAGATCAACAGCCCCTTCCAAACCACCAATCTTTGATGCACCGCTGCAATCATAGTAACCCATCTAGTTCCTGCCAGACACCCACTGCGAGACAACAAAGAGTCCAAAAAAAAAAAAAAAAAACTCGGTCAAATCTGCAAGCCTAGAAACAAGCCTGCTTAGACCCGAGTCCTACCGGATCTGCCCATCGATCACCATCATCGTCACCCAATATGCTCTACGGAAAACTATTTTGGTGATACTGAACCTAGCGCAAAGCGCTCGACTTTAATGGATGGGCCACGAAGCCGGAATCGGAGAGGGAAGGGATCAGCGGGGAGATTATATAAGCCTCGGTGGGGTGTAGATTACCGCTGCTGGGATTGACTCTGAGAGACCAGGTGGAGAAGCCGGTGGTTTTCCAAGCGGAGAGAGCTAGAGAGTCGTAAAGGAGTTGGGAAATGGTGGATTTGGAGATGGGTTTTGGAGGAGGGAGGGAGGTGAAGAGGGAGTAGTGAGGGGAGGGGTGATCGTCGGGTGGTGTGGGGTGGAGGAGAGGGAGGAGAGGGGCGGAGAGGTAGCGGCAGAATGGGTTGGGCTGGTTGGCCCAGTCGAATCTGCGAGGGCCTCTGGCGTAGCGAGTGAAGTGGTGCTTGGTGTCGTTGTGGTACGTGAGGACTTGCAAGGGGTTTTGGTCGAGTTGCGGGTCGGGTTGTTTGGGGGTGGAGAGTGAAGAAGGGGAAGGAGAGGAGGAAGAGAAGGACATGGTTGTGGTGGTGGGGATGGAGGTGGAGGGGAGAGGTTAGAGGGAACGAGAACCTTGTGGGAGGGAGCGGTGGCATTATTCCTTGCATTCGTTTTTGTAGAGGAGAATGGTCCTCTAAGTTGTTGAAGTTCTAGAGCAAGAGAGGTGCTGGTGATGGTTTCGGTGGAGGAGAAGAAGAGGATGGAGATGATGAATAGTAAAATGACAAAAATATCCTTCAAAATTTAACGCCGTAGACGATTTTACTGTTTCCAGGTATGGAAATTGGGTCGGGGCCAAAACGTCAGGTACCATTGTGATATTTTTCAAAGTTTAGATACGAAAATTAATAGTCTGGAAAAGTTCAGACACTGTTTGGACGAATTTCCCTTTACTTTTACAAAATATTAGTTTGGTCCAAGAACAGACAAATCTGCAACAGGAACAAGAACCAGAAAAGCCTGTGAAAAATTCCTTCACAATATTCTCTGGGGTTGAAGACATTTGGGCCCTTTTTTTCCTGCTCCTTCCTTTATAGCTTTGACCCCCTTTGTCTTTTCCCACATATACTATACCCTACAGCTACTGTGGTCTACAGCATAGGCATAGCAACTTTACTCTCTACTTGAATATCAGGAAGCTTCTCAGAGTATCACAAAGAGTGTCCTCATAAGCTGGAAAAAAAGAATAGCTAAAAGATAAAAGAGGGCTCTTTGATTAAATGCAATGGAGAAGAAGAGGAAGAAGGATGAGAAAGTTGCTTGCACCACTAGTCAAGAACCGGAGACAGACCACCATATCTTGGTATGAACCCTCTTTTTCCTTTTCTAATTTTTCTGCAATGGTTTGTAAAAATTGTGGGTTTAATACTTCAATCTAAAGCTTTATAATGAAAAAAAGCACAATGCTAAGCTTGACCTCTGTGGGGTTTCACTGTTTTTTGTTTTTTTTTTGGGTGTTTTCTTTTCTTTTCTCTTTTGGGTTTTCATCTAATCTTGTAGTTTATTTGGCCTAAAGTAAGAGAAATACACAAAGATGTTGTCTTTGAGGGTTTCTTTCAATCCCTTCTTCTTAGGCGTCTGATTCTTACATCTCTGTAATTGGGTAGTTTAGTTCATCTATTGCAAATGACAGTAACTCATCCTTCTTTTTGTTTAATCTGTCATTTTGTGTTTGTTAATCTGTAATTGTTACTGTTTACCTGCTTCCATTGTCTGAGATATTGAGAATTCTGAAGAAAATTTGAGCTATTTCCTTGTATTTTGAACAATAAAAAATGCATGCTCTAGTGAACAAGACTCACAATTTGTAAACTTCCACTTTCTTCAACCTAAAAAATGGTCAATCTGTACCTACACAGAGCAAGGATCACCAAAGCCAAGTCGATACTGAACCTCTAACAAAGAGTACAAACACTGATAGTCCTTCGAATGGCAATGTACCTTCCCTATGTCACCAATACCCAGTAACTTTTCCATGGCCGTACACGCCTCAACATGGTGGGGAGCAATGTCCTTTGGTGTCTAGACCCTTTGTTGCAACTCAATCACCGCTGCCTGGCATTATAAGCCAATGGCCGCAGTTTCCACATCAGGTCCAGCATGGCCAGCCACCACAGAACTATTCCCAGTCAGCTGCTCCCTTTTGGCTACCACAGCAGCCTGGTTATCCATTTTCTGCCTCCAATGCACCGCCAACTTGCCAGCCATTTGTTGCTGTTGGAGCAACTGATATTAGTGGTGGAACTTCAACAACAAACCAAACTCAGGTTCCCAATTTCTATTACCATGTTGGGTACCCATATCCAGGCTTTCCAGGTAAACATGTAACTTTAGTCATTTCCATGTTCTGCATCGTCACATACTTCTTTGCGGCAGTATGACTGATTGATCTGCATACATTATATCTTTGATGCCTGACTAGAAAATAATCAAAAACCATTGTTCAATACTATATGACTTGATAATTGATAGTTTGTGTACTTAATGCAAGTTTGCTGTCAAAGTAAAAATTTTGTCAGCAACTTTGTCAGCAAACTTGCATTATACTAAAAACCATATAGTATTATACAAGAAACTTTGTAAACATGTCAGCATTTCTTTCTTGTATAATGCAAGTTTGCTGACAAAGTTTTTAGTTTGATATTTAGAATATCAGCAAGCGGCTAAAATTTGAGTGATAGCACATATGAAGGTGAAGCTTTATTGTTTACAGGTTCATGTGATTCCTTATCTTGGTGGAATCAAGCACAAGCACCACAACCTCTGTGCACATATGCTTTTCCAGGAGGCTGCATCTCTTCACCACCTGCATCGCTGCCTAGTTGTTCTGCAACTCTTGGGCAAACCTTTGAAAAAGGAATTATCAGGCCACCAGCAAAACTTTCTAAGAAGCACCAGCAGCTTTGGGATGTTCAAGTACGAATCTTTATTTTCCTTTTAAACGTATGTATTCTGATTTTATGATCTAGTCGATGTGATATAAACTGAGCATTTCTGGTTCCGAGATTGTAGTCTGCAGAAAATGTTCAGCTATGGAGTGCAATCAACCACTTGCAATCAGAAGCAACTGATTACAAAAATTGCTTAACAAGGCTCGAAGCAGAACTGTCTTCTCTTAAAGCAGGAGCAGAAGAGACCACTGCTCAAGTTAGCGGGGCTGTTTTATCTGCAAAACCATCAAAGAGAGGGAGACCAAAGAGATCAGTTGCTTCAGCTGATGCAGTGCATTCTCCTGATAAGTCTCATCGCCGAGCTCGTGGCAGAAAATCTGTAGTATGCAATGCTCAACAGTTTGATAGTAAATCACATTTGTTTGAGAAAGTAATCCTCAACAAGGTGGAAGACAAAGAAAAAGCATGTCACTTAACAGCCGCTGTTGAGCAAGGAAACAATGCCTCACATGTTGTCACACATTCTGGTGGCAATATGGAGATAAATGGAACCAGTTCGACAATGCCTGCATTCCACTATCAATTTCAGCACGAACTTCCTGCTGTCCAAACACGTGGAAATGGGAGTTCTGCTTCTTTGGAAATGAAAGGTACTGATGTCAAGGCTAACAACTGTAGGACTACCTACCCTATCTATCCTCAGAACATCCCATGGCCTTATAACAATACCTCTGAAATGGAGAGAAACGAGCTAAATATTGGCCCCAATGGTTTGTACAATAGCGGTATTGTTATCACACAAGGGGGACAGATCATCCCTGGATGGAGTTTTGGAAATGAAGAGGATGCTTCAGAAAAGCAGGAAGATGCCATGTTAGGATCAGGAAAGAATGACAATGAGGAGACCATGGGAGATGAATCCAGTTCAGGAGCAGAAAAAGTTGCTCGAACAAACAATGAGGGTGGCTTCAAAATGGATGATAGAGAAGGAACTAGCAATAAGTGTCTTGCTCCACCCAATAACTAGTGACAGAGTTTATTCCACTAGTCTGCATTTAGAGTTTATATGATAAGATTTTGATGCCTCCTGCAAGATGGGGCTTGCTATTCTCTGCACAGAAATGTTGGCCCAAATTTTGTAGCTAGGAAGAGCAGGATGGTATAATCTTGGAAAATGTGGTAAACATAAAAGGGGATTTTGACTCTCTAAGATGCGGCAAAGTATATGTAAGAATTCGATCTCCAATTTAGGCATTCGGTTTTCATATGGAACTCTCGTCTTTCTTCTTCAATCTTTCTACTAGCTATACTAAATTCTAAATATTGCACTATACCATTTTTTTTTCTTTGAGAATGACATATTGCACTATACATAGATGAGACTCTTTAAAAGATAAATCAGTGTCAGTGTCTCAGCGACAAGATTTGCTCAAATAAGCAGGGAAACTCGCACTCTATAGCATAATGTCAGGTTCTCGATCACTAGAACACGAAATTTCATGACTTCAGAAGTATCATGGAAAAAATGGTCTTAACCATTAGAACTCAAGCTTTCACAGAACCAGAATCATCTAAACCATAATGATTTTGTCTTGATCATCTAATCTTTGACACATGCATTTACAGTGGCAAAACAAATAATGCCAGAAATTAGTTAAGGAACACTACCCATATAATCATATTTCATTCTCTTAATTAATCAACAAAGGGTCATCAAACTTGTACTTTTGCATTTGAATTTGTCTAGGGTTCATAGTTCATACATGGCCCTCTTCCCTGAAAATGTGGTGTTGCCTATTAAACTGCAAGTCTATGTTGTAGGGTCAGGTCTAAGTCGTACTCTGATGAACAGATAAAAGGAGCAGTTGAGATTCGTGCCCTACGACAAATGGTATCGCGTCATATTCTTCCTAAAAAGGTCCAGGACTCTAGAAGGTTTAAGTGTTTAACGACTATGAAGCATGAGACGAAGTTCCAGTCGGGCTCCGAAACCCTAAAATCTGGCCGCAGAAGAAAATAGGGTCGTTGAATTATTAGCACACCTTTGTGTCACTTTCAAGACTTGAAACCAAGCTATGAAGACTGGGCTACGTTACAGACAGACTTATTTAAACCGACTGGCTACTGCAGCATCAATCTTATTCTTAGTTGAAAAGTCTCCTTCTAGAGGTATTTTGTAATTCTATTCACCCCACTCCAATGTGGATTGGACTCAACATAGAAGACAAGTTCTTTACGTAGTGGTATTTCTGTTCATGATAGTATATGAGTCATAATAACAAATAAAGAATTACACGTTTCAACTTTCAAGAGATTAAGACTCAATATTGCTGCTCGTGGTTTTACAAATAATCACCATACCACAGTTCATAACATCGGAGCGAACATTATTTTAATTGGCATTAGTCTTTCTTTTATAAATAAGAGGTATTGAATGAGTTTTTCTATTGGAACCTCCAAATTTACTCACTTGACCTCTATGCTTTTTACACCTCTTATCAAATTTTCAAATACTAAATTTACTCATTAAACCTCACTAAACTTCCTCAAATAACCTCACTCATATAATTTGCAAACAAATTAATGAATTATTATCTTTAAAATAAAAAATTTAGTCATTTCAATGATTTAATCACTCTATAAATCTTAAGTAAATATACATTTCTTAATCAAACTTGAGTTTCAAAAATTAATGTCTAATCAATAAGAAAATGCCATGAACTATTATGTTTTTTTTTTTATATTTTAGCTGTGCAAAAAAAAAAATGAAGAAATCATTTGTTTTTATTCTCAAAAAAAAAAATCATTCATTTTTTAATGTTTATTTTTTTTCTGTATTTTTTGTACCACATGATTAATTATTTAAATATTATTATTATTATTATTATTATTTTTTTTGCGAATATAATGGATTGACTTAGATTTAGGTCATAAATCATAAGAGAATTTATTTTGTTTTCCCTCACCAGTATGCGTTCAACATATATATCATACATTTTTATGTCACATGATCTTAATCATATTTTTAATTCTTATTAAATATATATGAATGCTTTAATGAGTATGTAGTGAAATTGGAAAATGAAAATAGATAAGGAAATAATAAGGAATACAATCTAATATTATTGAATTCGAAAGTCTACTTAAAATAAATATAATATTTTTTTAGTATAATTATTGTCCTTAATAGTCATTTTATAGTAGGTTATATATGTCATTTAATATTCATAATAGAATGAGGTCAAGTGAATAGATTTGGAGGTCCCAATAGAAACTCTCGTATTGAATTCAACTCACGGACTAGTCATTATGTATTATTAGTTATTATGTAATTAATAAAGACAAAACAATTTAAATGGTAATTAGTTATCTCATCGAATTTCTTTTAATAATTAAATTGTATGATTAATCTGTATCTAGTATTTTAGCTAATCTGGTCGAAATGTATCTAACAGTGTATCTAACATTTGACATGTGGTACGTTTCTGTAAATCTGGACCAAAGAAGTATAAACTTAAAACAGATTTGAATGATATTTATTTGTTAACAATCCAATCTAATAAAAGCTGGGCAGATAAAATTGCCAAAGAAATTGGTCAAATGACTTAAATTGGAAGACTACTAACCAAGCATAAAATGGTAGTTTGTTGGTGTTCAACATCTCTTATTTCAAAGATTTGGATACGAATAGTGTACAACAAATGACATCATAATTCCTAACTTCAACTAATTTGTCTTCATATACAAGAAAGAAAAGTTGTTACACAGAAATGAACATCTTGATTACGTTTTCTACTCCGACTAGGTACTGTCAGCTAGGTACAATTCTCAAAGTTCGATTCACCTTTCCCTAATAGCCTTCACAACGAAGGAAATCCCATGTTTCCATTTTTTTGAAAGGGATGTTCTCTTTTTTCATATAAGAGAGATTTTTCTACTATTTTGTTTTTTTTGGGCAAAAGAAATAGGTTTTTCTACTTAATAGGTTAACTTGTCAACTAAGACTGGAAAAAATTAGCAAGTCTCCTCATGCATGTTCCATCACACACGCTCACACCCAGTTTTCCCGATTAAGGAAGGCAAACCCATGTTTCCATCCAAAAGAGACGTTAGCAATATATATGACTCTCTCCTTCACAGTCAAACACCCTGGCCTCCATCCTTTTTCTTTCACTCGTTTATAATTCTTATTCCTTCCTCCAAATCTTCCGCTATACAGTTATCAAATCCAAAGCCCCAATTCACAATCTTCAATTCTTCATCACCATTTTCGATTCGATTGATTTTCCCGAGTTCTCAATTTTTCTCCGATGGCCAGAAACAGCTCTCAGGCGACTGTCAACAAAAACCTCGTGTGCTTCTCCATCGCCGCTTATGCCAAAATCCTCATCAACCACTTGAAATCCTCTAACATCCCAGTTGAAAGGGGCCTCACCGACGCGGAGCTCGCGTCGATTGAGGCCACCTTCAGTTTCACTTTCCCACCGGACCTCCGGCCCATTCTCCAAGAGGGGCTCCCTGTTGGGCCGGGATTCCTGAACTGGCGGGCATCCTCGGCCCAACAGCTCAACATCCTCCTCAACCTCCCGGCCCTCAGCCTCCTCAAGCAAGTCTCCGAGGGAAGCCTCTGGTGTCCGAGTTGGGGTCCGAGGCCCGACCGCGGCGGAGTCAAGGCGGGGTTGGAGAAAGTCAAAGCTCTGTTGAGGAAAGCGCCGGTTTTGGTTCCGGTATATAGGAACTGTTACATTCCCTGCGAGCCGAATTTGGCGGGAAATCCAGTGTTTTATATAGACTCCCAGAGCGTGAGGGTTCTGAGTTTCGACGTCACAGGGTTTTTCAGGGAGTTTGGAATGGCGCACGCGCCGGCGTGGGCTCCGAAGGAGGCGAGGAGGTTGGAGTTTTGGAGCGACGTGGCGGCGGGTGGGGCCACGCGCCGGTGGTGGAGCGGGAAGCTGGGTGGCGGGTGCTTGGATGAGGTGTGCAGGAGGCTGAGGGAGGGAGGGTGGAAGGAGGAGGAGGTTAGGGAGATGATGATGATGGACGGTTGTGGTGGAGAAATGGAGTGTGGGACTCAGGTGATCGGGCGGTGGAGGGAGGAGGATGTGGGGTTGTTGTCGTTGGTTTTGTTGCGTGGGGGATGGGCCAGGGAAGATGTGGTGTACTCGCTTGGTCTTCATGACCAGAACATGATAGGGGAGAACGGGGTTGTTGATGAGAACGTAATAACGTATTTAGAGGGTCAGCTTTGTAATTAGACCATCTGGTTAGATGATTTTTCTTTTTGGCTAATCATTGATTAGATTAATGGATCTAAAATTCTAAAGGAACCAAATTATTTTTTTATTTGATGAAAAATGTTTATTCCAGATTTAGATTTTTTCAGTCTGTCAGCTTAGATTTTGAATTGGTTCATAACTCCGATTTATTGG
Source organism: Rosa rugosa (assembly GCF_958449725.1). Lineage (NCBI taxonomy): Eukaryota > Viridiplantae > Streptophyta > Magnoliopsida > Rosales > Rosaceae > Rosa > Rosa rugosa. Next base: position 18,895,884 of record NC_084820.1, on the reverse strand, counting down.
GTTTAAATTATTATCCATATCAATTATATTAATTTTAAATCGAAATCAGAGTACAAAATACTAAATTTGAGGGTGTCTTTTTCGGTATATAGAATTTTTTTTGGCAAATTTCAACGGTACTAGGGGGGCTGATAGATTTTTTTTTTCAGTCGGGAAAAAGAAATATGTGGTACTGTGAAGAGTAATTAACATCAATAGAACAAGCAAAGAGGAAGGAGGCATTAAGGATCGCGCACCCGTGTATTTGCTTAAAAACAAGGTTACCTTGGTTAGCCTAGAACAAGAAAGGCAGGCAAAAAATTGACCATCTGTATTTGGTATCATCCACAACAACAAAACAGACAAAATTGAAGCTAGATATATTCGTGATTCCATATCAATTGTGGTCCAGTTTTGTGTTGAATTATTGAAGGAAAGAATCGTATATGATTAGGAGTTTAATGTGTGTGATATTCTGTAGTATCCTTAATTAGTTGGATGAGATATTTTACTATACTTAGACCTAGAATAGTGGATCTGATTTGTAACACAATGCATATAAGTTGTACCAAGTTGTAATAGAATGGTTAAGAAAAGAATTTCTTCACAGTCTCGTTTCTCTTTATGGTATCAAAGCAACGACTCTGAGGCATAATTTGAGGCAAAGAAGCTCCAAACAAATCCTCCATGGCAAGAGACGAAGACATGAAGCTGGTCGATAAGAACACGGCCTCGGCATCACAGAAAGCCCCAGAACCATGGGAGAACTCTAATCATCCACTCTTCCTCCATCATTCGGATCAACCTGGCGCAGTCCTTGTGTCACAGCCATTGATGGAAGATAACTACACAACATGGGTCCAATCCATGAGCATGGCCCTAACCATCAAAAACAAGAAAGGTTTTGTTGATGGAACTCTCAACAAACCGGCTGACAACTCTAATGAACAACGGCAATGGGATCGTTGCAACACGCTTGTCAAAACTTGGCTGCTAGGAGCCATGTCGAAGGAAATTTCAGCTAGTGTCATTCATTGCAAAGATGCAAGAGGCATATGGCTTGAATTGCAAGAAAGATTTTCTCACACTAACACGGTTCAACTGTTTCACATCGAGAATGCAATCCATGATTGTGAGCAAGGCACAAAGTCGGTTACATCCTTTTTCACAAAGCTCAAGGGCCTATGGGATGAGAAGGATGCACTTTGTGCGTTTCCCCCTTGCAGTTGTGACACAGCCACAGAAGTGAAGGCTTATATGGAGACGCAAAAGACCATGAAATTCTTGATGGGGCTCAGCGACAATTATGCAACTATCCGAAGCAACATAATAGGGATGGATCCTCTCCCAAGCGTGAACAAGGCATATGCAATGGCGTTGCGTCATGAGAAACAAGCAGAGGTTTCTAGTGGAAAATCAATAGCACCACCCGAGGCATCTGCTTTTTCAGTGAAAAAGACAAGCCGTGATGATGATCCTACAGAAGAAGCCAAATGTGAGAAGTGCAACAAGACCAACCACACCACAAAGAATTGCAGAGCACACCTCAAGTGTACCTATTGCAACTGGAAGGGACACACCTATGAATATTGTCGTAGGAGAAAGGCTGCAATGGAAGGAGGACAAGCACGACCAAGAGGTAATCATGTAGCCTCCTCAAATGATGACAAGGAGACTATGAATACTTTTCCTTTTTCAAAAGAGGAGTGCCATCAGCTTCTAGGGCTCTTGAACAAAAACAAGCCTGCTTTGATCAATCAAGTCGGTAATGTGCCAAATTATGAGGAACTTTCAGGTAAAGCCTTTTCCCTTTCACAAAATGGTAAAGAGACAATATGGATATTGGATAGTGGTGCCACTGATCACATAGTATGTAATCCCACTCTACTTACTTCACTAAAGCCTGTTCATAATCGTTTGGTCAAAATTCCTGATGGAACCTCGGCACTAGTTACTCATATTGGGACAGTGGCTTTCTCTTCCCATTTTATTCTTCAAAATGTCCTATGCGTCCCATTATTCTACCTCAACTTGATCTCAGTGAGCAAATTAGCTTTTGATTCATTTTATATTACCATCTTTCTCAGACAAATTTGTGTCATACAGGACCTACGTTCGGGGAAGATGATTGGGACGGGAATTGAGAGGGAGGGGCTCTACTGCCTCAATCAACCACAGAAAGGAACATGCAACGTGGTACACACCAAAGCACACAACCTATGGCACCAAAGACTTGGACATCCTTCTAGCAAAGTATCTTCATTATTTCCCTTTCTCGCAAATAAAGCTTGTGATACAAGCAATTGTTCAATTTGCCCTTTAGCTAAACACACTAGACAATCTTTCCCATTGAGCACTACTTCTAGTGAATCTTGTTTTGATTTAATACATGTTGACATATGGGGTGGCTACCATGTTCATTCACTCTCTGGTGCACAATATTTCTTGACCATAGTAGATGATTATTCAAGGAGCACATGGGTATATCTAATGAAACACAAATCTGAAACACGAACCCTACTCATTCATTTCATTCACTTGGTTGAGAACCAATTCGGTAAGGGAGTTAAGGTTGTACGGAGTGACAATGGTCCAGAGTTTAAAATCACTGAATTCTATTCATCTAAGGGTATCCTTCACCAAACCAGTTGCGTGAACACACCACAACAAAATGGTGTTGTTGAGCGTAAACACAGACATTTACTAAATGTTGCTCGAGCTCTCCTTTTCCAAGCAAATTTGCCCAAACAGTTTTGGGGGGATGCTATACTCACTGCGGCCTACCTAATAAACAGAACACCGACACCACTCCTTCAAGGAAAAACACCCTTTGAAAAACTCTTTCACAAAGAGCCAAGTTACTCTCACCTACGGGTATTTGGTTGTCGTTGTTTTGTGTCCACCCATCCAGTGAAACCTAGCAAGTTTGATCCTCGTTCTACTGAGTGCATTTTTCTTGGATACCCTCATGGTCAAAAAGGATACAAGGTATATAGTTTGAAAGATAATAAAGTTTTAGTGTCACGGGATGTAATCTTCTTTGAGGATATGTTCCCTTTTAAAGACAATCATGATATTCTTTCTCCACCAAACATGGATTTGTTTCCCCCACTAACTCAATCATCACATTTAGACTTTGATCCCATTTCCACTAATATTCCTAGTGCACCAGACACCACAAATAAATCTGACCCTACCACAAATCATCATAATCCCACACATTCCGCTGATACACAATATTCTGATACCTTACCTCCTTCCAGCCCATCTTTGGATATTCACACATCATCAGATACTACCTCTCCTATGCTGCCGTCCCCATCCTCACAGCCCTCACAATCTTCACCACCACCACCACGTAGATCTTCTCGACCCACCAAAACTCCAACCACACTGCAGGACTTTCATATTGAAGCAGCTCTCCCCTCAAGGACCGGTTCATCACATTCTTCGAGCGAGGTCGTCCCTTCAGGTACTGCTCACTTTCTCTCTAATGTATTATCATATGATAGACTCTCTCCTCATCATAAAGCTTTCACCACTAAGATAACTATCCAGAGAGAGCCTACTTCTTTTTCTGAAGCAGTTCAAGACATCAAATGGAGAGAAGCCATGCAGCAAGAAGTTCACGCACTTCAAGCTAATAAAACTTGGAGTTTAGTGTCACTCCCAGCTCACAAGCGACCCATAGGCTGCAAATGGGTCTACAAAATCAAGTACAATCCCGATGGCTCTGTTGAAAGGTACAAGGCACGTTTAGTTGCTAAAGGATACAACCAAGTTGAAGGGATCGACTACAGAGAAACATTTGCACCTGTGGCCAAGTTAACAACAGTCAGAGTTTTACTTAGTCTCGCGGCCCTGCAGGGCTGGCATCTCCATCAATTGGACGTCAACAATGCATTTCTCAATGGCGACCTTCATGAGGACGTCTACATGCAACTTCCTCCTGGCTTCGGACGAAAGGGGGAGACTAGGGTTTGTAAATTACACAAGTCACTATATGGGTTGAAACAAGCTTCAAGGCAATGGTTTCTCAAGCTCTCCACCGCTCTCAAGTCAGCAGGCTTCCAGCAATCTTGGTCTGATTACTCTCTATTCGTCCGAAACCATCAAGGTCGATTTACAGCCCTGTTAGTTTATGTGGATGATGTCATTTTGGCAGGAAATAGCTTGAAAGATATTACAGAAACAAAACTATTTCTTTCGAATCATTTCAAGCTAAAAGACATGGGACAATTGAAGTACTTTCTTGGGATAGAAGTGGCGAGGTCTAAGCAGGGAATTACTTTATGTCAAAGGAAGTATGCACTAGAAGTTCTTGAAGATACAGGGTTCCTTGGAGCCAAGCCCTCACGGTTTCCAGTTGAACAAAACATAACACTCACACAAGGGAGTGGAAGCTTGCTGAGAGATGCATCCCAATATCGAAGACTTGTGGGAAGACTTATTTACCTCACTATCACAAGGCCAGACCTTGTGTATGCTGTTCACATACTAAGCCAATTCATGGACAACCCCAGGCAGCCGCACCTTGAAGCAGCACATAAAGTGTTGAGGTATATTAAGCAAACGCCCGGTCAAGGAATATTCCTGCCATCCACGGGGCCATTGGAACTGAGGGCATACTGCGATGCGGACTGGGCTCGTTGTAAGGACACTAGAAGATCAATAACTGGTTATTGCGTCTTTCTTGGCAATGCGCCCATCTCATGGAAGACGAAGAAGCAAAGCACAGTGGCACGATCAAGCGCGGAAGCTGAGTATCGTTCCATGGCCACCACATGTTGTGAAATAACATGGTTGCGAAACATATTGAGGGATTTGAACGTTGGACATGCACAACCAGTAAGATTATTCTGTGACAATCAAGCTGCCATACACATAGCATCAAACCCTGTGTTCCATGAACGCACGAAGCATATAGAGATTGACTGCCATGTTGTGCGTGAAAAGGTGCAGAGAGGACTAATTAAAACAGTGCATGTTCGAACCAAGGAGCAGCCAGCAGACTTGTTTACCAAGCCACTGAGCTCGAATCAGTTTTCTGCATTGTTAGGCAAGTTGGGTGTAATTAACATACACACCAACTTGAGGGGGAGTATTGAAGGAAAGAATCGTATATGATTAGGAGTTTAATGTGTGTGATATTCTGTAGTATCCTTAATTAGTTGGATGAGATATTTTACTATACTTAGACCTAGAATAGTGGATCTGATTTGTAACACAATGCATATAAGTTGTACCAAGTTGTAATAGAATGGTTAAGAAAAGAATTTCTTCACAGTCTCGTTTCTCTTTAAATTTCAAATATTCTGCATGGAAAATTGCTACACGTCTCAAAATAGGACATCTTGTGCTTTGTCCGCTTTGTCCTGGACATAGGAGCATTTTGGGATGATTGAGTATTAGAGTGTTGTGCTTTGCTACACAATTACACGTACGTCGATCGTTTGCATCTTAGAAAGTTAGAAGTAGAGTGTTGTGGCTGGTCCCATTAAGCTTGTCTCCGTCAATTCGACAGTAGCTAAACGCGGCATCTTTCAACTGTTTGTGTGTATAATATCTAGTTTTTTTCTTTACATTTTTTTGTGTTTTCTCAGTCAAATGAAATATTTGGTATGACAACAAAAACATAACTTAGTCATATCTTCATTCTTGGCGAGTTAATTTCATTCTATGTGTATTAAGATGGATTTCTCATAGTTTTCATATTAGTGAGTGATATCACTAATATGAATCGCCTTCTAAATTTCACTGTTTCTCCTTATAATTTCTCAATTCTCATCAAAATAATGGTCCACTTTGTTACTCACTAAATAGCCTTTAGATTAATTGTTTTTCTTTTGTTATTCATTTCTGTTATGCCTTATCAGTCTTCTGGTGTTAATGTTCAAAATTAGAGTCAAACTTACAGCTCATGAAGCTACAAATTAATATTTCCAGTTCCATAATGCCTGAGCTTCTTTTACTTCATCATTATATGATGCAAAACCCTTCTGTTTACAGCTAAACAAACAGAAAGCAGTTCGATCAAATTGTTGACTAATCAGTTTGTTTCATTTCTTTTACATAAAATCGATGCAACATTTCTTATACATAAATCTTGCATTCGGCTTCAATATATCTGCCCATGCCACATGAAGCAATAAGAAGTAAGAACACAATAAAATCACAGCAGAAAGTGATATTAGTATTTGGTTATTCCTGCTTTTGGTTTTAAGGGAAAATGCATACCTGTATGTCATACACACATTTATAAATGTGACAACAAATTTATTGTCAAAATGGTAATGTCGTTGAGTCCTAATTTAAGAAACTTAGTTCTGTTAATGATAATTACACCACCTACAACCTAATTACAAGTTTTTAAACAAATTCGTTGTCAACGTTATAATTTTTGTTTAATTATATGTAAATAGTGTAAATGAGTATGATAATTTTGTTCTCAATGTTGTAATTTTGATCATATCTATTGTAATTTTTGTTCAAATAGATGTAAATTGAGTGTATGATAAACATCACAAGCTAGTATAAATCAAGATGCATTAGTTAGTCCGGCCAAGAATATCGACACTTAAGTTTCTTAATTTGAGCAATGTCAAGAAGAGTAGTCTGCACTATCAATTCTGTGTTGAAATTGCAAATCAAATCAATGATGCAACTATTGGAATATTGGAGGCCATCTAGATGGCAATCACGTTTTTCTTCTTTAATTTACTTTTTACCTATTGCAGGCTATACATATAGCTAGGCAATTTAGTTTGAATAAGTTTCATTGCATAATTATTGTTTTCTCATTTGCATGGTATAGTAAGTCAAGTTGTACCATAGACAATGCATTCAATGCTTTGTCTGCTATGTTTTGTAAGAATCCCTATATAAGGGATGAGCTAGTACGTGTTGTAATCATCCTGACTAACTCATTGAAGAGTTCATCAATAAGATAGCAGTAGCTAGTCTTCCATTTTCTCTCTTCCTTTGCTATGTTATATATTCTTGCTTCTTTTCTTTAAGTGTGGTGTGATTTGTTTGTAAACCTATCACCCATTGTAGTTGGTGTTAGCTTGAAAGCTTAAATACCAACATTCTGTAGGTAAATGATTTTTGAACCGTTGATTATGCAGAATCTCCACACCTGGGTCTTCAGTACTACTGATGCTAGCAAATGCTTGGGCTAGAGTATTACCTCCATTTAGTTCAAAGTGAAGCAAACCTTTCGGAAAAACAATAATGTCACCTTCCTTTGGAGTTTTCAGATAAACTTGGTTATCTAAGGGGATGAACCCAGCTATTAGTTTGCCTTTCACAACATGTACAATTTTTGAAGCTTCATGGTGTGTATGCATTGGAATAACTCCTCCAATCTCAAAGTCAGCGTGAACCATTGAAATGCATGCCAAGGCCATTCAGATCAGGGAATTGAGCAACAAATGCAGGTTTAAGTCAACATTGTAAATGTCGAAGGTCCTACCAGCAACTCTTCAACCAGAGTACACGAAATCATCTACTGTAACATTTGCACGGTTTTTGCAGGAGTACCCTGCAGGGCCTTGAGGAGATGTGTGGTCTGCAACACAGAAGTCTTGCACATAAGCATAGGAAGAGGAGAAAATGAGATAAAATATGAAGAAGATAGGGGAAATCATCATCATATGTAGAAAGTTGGTGAATTTCTAGGTGTCTTCTTTCAGGGGTGTCTTACTGTGAAGTTTAACTCTATGGGTGTTTAATTAGGATAAAGTCTGGCTGTATTTAATTTATAAAATAAAGGGGAGTGCTAGACTCACACTCACTGAGTGTGTATGAGCCACACTCACTTCTTAGCTTACCACGTGTGTGGAGAAAAGCCCATAGAAATTTGATTTCTCCGTTTCCCTTCTTACCCTTTTTAAATTAAAAAAAGAGTTAATTACTGTTTACTCCCTATACTTATAGGGTTTCATCGTTTCAGTCTCTGACATTTGAATTTCACCTAAAAAGTCCCTAAATTCTCAATTTCCTCCCAATTCGTCCCTGCCGTCAATTTTCTGTCAAATTTTTCGTTAAATTGCTGACGTGGCATTCCGTACACACTGAAGTGTCTATTATACCCTCACTAACTCTTTTTTTTTTTTTTAATTTATTTTTTGTTTCTCTTTTTTTATTTCTTTTGACCTTTTCTTCTTCCAGCTCTCTCTCCTCCTTTGGTTATCTCCGTCTTCTTCGTCCAAAAACAAACTCAACTCTCTCTCCATCTCCAAATCTTCGACGACACCAACGCCACCCACCGCCACCATCACAACCCTCATTCCTCCCCTAACCTACGCCCTCCCTTCTCTCCTTATGCTACACCCCAATGTCCTCCCTTCAACCCCCCGCCGCGGTGCTGGTCCGACAACGAGGCTGAAGCCCTCATCTCCATCTTCAAGGACAAGTGGTCCTCTCTCGGCCGCATCAATCTCAAAGCCACCAACTGGGATGACATCGCCACCACCCTCGCCGCCCAATTCCCACTGGTCTCACCTTTCAAGACCGCCGCGCAGTGCCACAACAAGATCTATAAGTTCCCGAGAGAAGTGGAGGTGGGTTCGAAAGTCAAACAAGAACATCTTTGGGATGAGATCGGAGAAGAAGAATACTGCCATTAGCTCTCTCTCTCTCTCTCCCCCCCCCGATCTCTTAATTCGTTTTCGTTTTCTCTAGAAAGTTGAAAAGCTTGTGTGTTAGTTCAGCAATGGCTGCCACTGATAAGATTTCCAAGCTCAAATATGAGGTTGCCTCTCTCAGCCAGATCAGGTATCTATATATCTTCATCTCCAATCCATTCATATTCTTCGTTTTTGTTTCCAATTGCCTTTTGATACGAGCTTCATTTGCTTCTATCTGGTGCAGCGAGAATGAGAAGAACATATTCATCAACCTCATCTCTCCCTATTTCAGGTAATTCAATTATGCTTCCTCTCTCCTCATTTCAATTTCTCTGCTTTTCTCTGTCTTTATGTGATTCTGGGATCTAGTTCGTGTAGATGTGAATCTGAAATGGTTAATTTGTATTGTATGAATATGAATTTGTTATAGGTTTTTTCTTGATAGCGCCGGACTGGTTTTGGTTTGTGAATTTGTGATCTGAAGCATTTGTTTGGCTTTGTTCTTCTTGTGTGGTATTGGATTTGCGATTGCGATATTGTATTACATTTTATAGATTTGAGATGATTGTTGCTTCATTTACTGGTTTGGTTGCGATTAAGTTATAGACGTGAGTTCAGCTTGTTTTTACTTTTCTCTTGTAGATGATGGAGGTGGTGGGTGGCGTTGGCATTGGCGAAGGAGGAGATAAACAGAGGAGGAGAGAGAGTTGGAAGAAGAAGAGGAGGTAAAGAGAAAAAAAAAAAAAAAAAAAAAAAAAAGGAGAGAATTTTTTTAAGTGAGGGTAAAATAGACATTTTGGCATAAAATGGCTGCCACGTCAGCAATTTAACGGAGAATTTGGACGTAGCTTGACGGCAGTGACGAATTGAGAGGAAATTGAGAGTTAAGAGACTTTTTAGGTGAAATGGGCAGAAACTGCCCTTAGGGTGGCCCGAAGTGGCCGCCACAGACGGCGGCAGAGCCACCGTCAACCACCACCAATGGCGGTGCAACCAGGCTACACCCCTGCGTTTCATCGAGTTGAACAACTTTCACAACTAGCTCGAAGTCAGAAAATGAACGGAAGTGGTCGAAAATTACCAAAAACAGTCGCGGTTGGCCGAAATTTTTCCAGAAACCGGCGAAGCTCCGACGAACGTGAAAACGTCCACAACTTGGCCCGATCCTTTTTGTAAAGCTTGTTCAGAATCTTGAGGCGAGTTCAGAGAGCCAAGAATCTCGAGCAAAGGTGGCCGGAGTTGAGAGAAACTGGCGTTGACCCAAAATGAGGTTTGGATCGGGTCCGCCGTGCACCGCCGCGTAGACGCCGAGAGGAGATGAGATGTTACCACGAGGAGGTAGAGGAGGAAGAGGCGACTCCAACGCCGGTGGTAGCTCGTCCAGAGGTGGCCGGACGGTGGAGAAATCAGCCGGCGAAGTCTTGAGGCGATTTCCGGTCGGGGAGAGAGAAAAAGGGGTATGACTTTCTAATTTTGGAAAGTTAGGGTTTTCTGAAAATTTTCCCAAATTTTTCTATTTAACCCAAAATGGAAACTTTTTCCTAATGCCATAACTTCTTCATACGAACTCCGATTTTCGCGTTCCGCATATGCACGAGCTCGTATCGACGCGCTCTACGATTTCCGTGAAGGAAGTTTTCACAGAATCCTAATGTATAAAAAGTCAAACTTCGTAACCCCCCCTAAAACGTGTATTTCGAATAATTAATCGTCCAAAACAATTTCGCTCTATCCTTGAACCACGAGATCGTACTAACGAACACTTTATTAATTCCAGGAAATTATGAGAAATTAATAACGAATTTTCGGGGTATTACAGGCCCCGACCTTTTGCACTTCGCTCTCAGGCAACACCGACCTCTCATCAAACCGCCGCAATCCATCGCCATTAGATCCTCCACTCGGTTGAGACAGTGCCGCCAACCCCCCATAGCGCACACTCCGACTAGGCCACTCTCTAACAGACACTAGGTCCCCTCGGGCCGGTTTGAAGACGACGCCGCAAGGGCGCGCCGTCGGACAGAGTATCTCTCTCAACACGGTCTAGGTTTTCTCCTCTGTTATTTTTGGAGCTCTCTCAGTAATGTTTATTTGCTTAATAAAAGAAATTATGCTCAATCACCCTTCAATCTAAATCTGATTGTGGAAAAATTATTTTAGTTTCTAACGTTAGATCTAGATCGACAAAAGAATTTTCTTCATTAGCTCCATTTAGTTTAACTCCATCAATAGAAATTACTTGACAAATGACTCACAAATCAGTCATGCCAAAGCTCGAAAACAAAGATCTAACTGGACTAGCTGTGACATCTTCCAAATGTTTTAGATAAGTTTCTGATTACTTTTTTTTTGCATACATTACATTTCGTTAAATACGCCTATTTGACTAAAAATTTCTCCACATATCAATTTCGCCAGTCATATCAGTTGGAGTGCAGTACTATATTGCTGTTACATTCCTTTATATACATATTTATTTTGGAATCTAAACCTCATACATGTGCAATAATCTCACTCAAATGATATTTTGGGTATATGCCCATAGAAGACGTAATGTTTTCATATTTTTCTTCTTAATAAGTTAAATGTATGTGTTGTTATCGAAAAAAAAGAAGAAGAAGTTAATTCTATCTATGTGTGTTAAGAAGCAAAGAAAGTCAGCAGACAACAAGTCAACGTTTCTTCATGATCCAAGTTTTTCTCATCGGCTAGAGCAACACGTGTCACAATTCTGGAAATTAGTTGTGCAGTTTGTTATTTGGTGTTGCTTAATTAGCTGTTCATTACATATATAATGCCTCACTCAGTTTTTAAATTTCTTCTTAAGCCTGTATAAGAGATTTTGTCTCTCTCTCTCTCTCAAAACCCAGATTAGCTTAATTGCCTTACATGGATTTTCTTGTGTAGCTTAATTTCTACATCAATCTTCAACACAGTTCTTACTGTTCTTCATAGTTTCTTATGTATGTATACCCAGATATATGATATATTTATTCATAGTTTCGATATCACTAGTATGCATCACCCTATAGGCCTATAAAGTCACAATGGTTCTCCTAATGATTTCCCAATTCTCATGACAGTAACTGATACCCTCAGCTTGGAGGAAGACTAAATGGGTGGGTTACTACTTCCTTTAAGTAAAAGAATGAGCTTCTAGCTCAGTCTTCAGCCTCCTAAGCTAGCTAGCTGAGAACTCTCACAAATCACATGGAAACAAAGAGTTGTTAATACGGAGACAGATGACTGAGCAGCTACTTTGTTACTCATCATCAAGCTTTTAGTTTAATTTCCTTTTGTTATAAGTTCACTTTCTGTTAGCAGAGAAATGTTTGCCAAACAAACAGAAAAGTTCTATCAAATTATTAGCTAGATGGACTAGTCAGTTTATTTCATTTATTATACATAAGATGCAACTAAATGAAGCAGTAAGAAACACAATAAAAACACAGAATAAAGCAGAAACATTATGTGGTTACAATATATTATTCATCCTGTTGGTTTTACTATGCATCAATTAGTACCACCAAGAAGACCCTTAAGTTTCTTAATCTCAGCACTGTCAAGGAGAGTAGTCTGTGCTATCAATTCAGTACGTAAATCGTTTTGAAACAGTGCAGTCTCCAGATTCTGCACACCTGGGTCGTCACTGCTGAAGCTAGCAAATACAAGGGCTCGAGTATCACCTGCATTTACTTGGAAGTGAAGCAAACCTCGAGGTAAAACCATAATATCACCTTTCTTCAGATTTTTTACATAAGCTTTGTTATCCGAGGTGATGAACCCAGCTATAACTTTGCCTTCCGCAACAAGTATGACCTCTGAAGCTCCGCGGTGAGTGTGCATCGGAACAACTCCACCAACCTCCATATCCGCACGAGCCAGCGAAATACCAAGGCCATTTAGACCAGGAAATTGAGCAACAAATGCAGCTTGAAGTCGGACTTTGTTTAATTTTAAGTTGTTACCAGGAACTCCCAGACCAGAGTACACGAAATCGTCCACCTTAACATCTGAGGGGTTTTTGCAAGAGTATCCTGCAGGGCTTGGAGGAGCTGTGTAGTCTGCAACACAGAAATCCTGGACAGCAGCATAGGAAGAGGAGAGAATGAGAAAAAATATGAAGAAGATAGAGGAAATCATCATGATATGTTTGGAGATTATCGTCCACCAAAAAAGTAGGATTTTATTCAAGATTGCTTACAAAGCAAGACTTGGCAAAAGAGCATGTGATTTTTTTGAATATATATAACAAACAAGAAGCATATAATCAAGATTAGGTACCAAACCAGCTATTTAATTCAGCACCACTCCTTTATGAAAGATTTCTTACCAAAAAGATTATATTTAGTAAAAATCTATTGGTCAAATATTATTATCATGAGCTCTCCTTGGCTGCATTAGTGGATTTAGTCAATGTACCAACTCTGTAGGGAATACATTAAGTCTCTATTATTGCACTAAAGATATTTTATTTAATCCCTCGCATTTTTTTATTTGATCAAAGACCCGACAACATAGAAATAAAATAAAATTATATATACAGTAAAGGGTGGAAAAATAAGTTATGATTCAAATAAGTTTGGGGATTCAATCTCTCTTGTATGTATGTCAGCAATGACAGTTGTTAAGACGCGGGGACGAACAATTTTATGATGAGAAACGATAATTTTTAACTTCATGGTGTGAGTGAGAGTGATTTTCATAGTATCAGTAATTCCAAATAACTATCAGGTCACAGTTTATTGAAGTTGTTAGGAATAGATAATTGGATTAAATTCAGTTTAGTCCATCGAACTTTAGGCCTAAAATCACTTTGGTCACTGACTTTTTTTTTTTAATCAAAATGGTCCATGCACTTCCAATTTCCATCATCTGGGTCCAAAATTTAAATTTAGCGCCAAAGATGACGTCATGTGCGCTACTAGAAAAATGCCCTTTTGACCGATGAGAAAAAGAATCCCGACCGATGTCTTAGTGGGTGATGAGAAAAGTCCGGAAAATCCAGACATCGGTTTTTAGCCGATGCCTAGTATCATTATACACATCGGTTCCTCATTATAAATCGATGTAAATACGTTTAAATGATAACAAATTTGTATGTTTATATATTGTCAAACCCTCATTTTATTGCCTTTAATGCTTAAAGAAATATAGATCCTACAGCACAACTATGCATTTTAACATCGTTATTCATTTAAAAAACGATGACTGATACTGTTTCACACATTTGTTTTCTGGTTTTCATCGATGACAATACTTATACTGGACATCGATCTCTATCTAAAACACGATGTGCACTAGTTTGTGGCACATCGGTTCTAACATAATAATTCGATCTCCTGTGGTTAATAGGACATCGATTTTCATTTTGAGACTGATTTATTTCTCTCAATGGACATCAGTCTTTATTGTTATAACTGATTTAAACTTTATGTATAGACATCATATTCTTTAGATGAGGATGATGTCTGCAAATTTACTAAGCACAAGAAAGTACAACAGATGATATATATATATTCACCACAGTCAAACTATTCTTGTTTTGAAGGACTAGAGTATTCAGACTACAAAGACCTAAAGGAAACACCTCTGCAAATTTACGAAGCACAAGAAAGTACAATAGATGATATATATATATATATATATATATATATATATAGGGGTTCTCTACTGCGGACGTCCGCAGTTTTTCGATCCGTACGGATTTCCAGTTTTGATCCACTTTTCGATAACATTTTCACATCTTAACCGTTCATTTTTTAGGTTCTAATGTATAGATCACCTCTGCAAAATTTCAGTAAATTTGGTGATCATTAAGGCATTCAAAACTGCAAATTACAACAATATATACGAACGGTTCCGGTTCGACAGATTTGGTTCGTTCGTGTAAATTGCAGTTTTGAATGCCTTAACGATCACCAAATTGGCTGAAATTTTGCAGAGGTGATCTATACATTAGGACCTAAAAACTGAACGGTTAAGATGTGAATGTGTGATCAAAAAGTGGGGAAAAACACAAAATCCGTACGTTTTTGCTTAGGTGCGGATGAGCAAGATTATATATTATATATATATATAGGATTTTTCTTAGGTAAGGATGTCCTTAGTTTTTCTTATGGAACGGATTTACTGTTTTCACCCACTTTCCGATCACATTTTCACATCTTAACCGTTCAGTTTTTAGGTCCTAATGTATGGATCACCTTTGCAAAAATTCAGCCAATTTGATGATCGTTAAGGCGTCCAAAACTGCAATTTACACGAACGAACCGAATCTGTCGAACCGGAACCTTTAGATATTGTTGTAATTTGCAGTTTTGGATACCTTAATGATCACCAATTTGGCTGAAATTTTGTAGAGGTGATCTATACATTAAGACCTAAAAACTGAACGGTTAAGATGTGAAAATTTGATCGGAAAGTGGGTGAAAACTGGAAATCCGTACCTAAGAAAAACTAAGGACGTCCTTAGTGTAGCCGGACTGTATATATATATATATATATATATATATATATATATATATATATATATATATATATATATGACTTCTTGTTTTGAAGGACTAGAGTATTCAGATTCCGTCACTTCCGATGAGGCAGTAGATGACATGGAACTGCTAGCACTTGCTCCATTGCTTAGGCTCTTTGATGCTACTGCAGGGTTTCTTTGAATATATATATATCATCTGCCTGCCCACAAACCTGAGAAAAATGGTATGCATTATGAGAATTTGGTCTGCAACCATGAGGCTCAGCTTACATAATATGTATGACAAGGGCATAACATCAGAAAACAATAAGTGCCATAAGAATATCAACCAATTGGATTCTAAATGACATTGAATCATGTTATTTTAATTTGAAGTAACTGCTTAAATGCTGAGACGATTGGGTTTTACCTGCTTATACCCTTGCCCCACGAAGCGTGCACGCAAAGTGGGTGTGGTTAATGTTGAAGTGCTCACATCATTTATAACAGCAACCTCTGATGAGGGTTCTAAACTCTCTATTGGAATTGCAGAATCAACACTTCCACTTGAGTTGCCAAATAAGCGAGCACCTTGGAGATACCTGTATTTTACATATTTATGGCCCATTTAGATCGGTGCAGTTTGCATTCAAGCCACTATTGAATTCAAGGTGCAACTAAAAAAGTAAGTGCACTCATATTCTTTGATGGTGTCTTACATTATCTGTGAGGTCTACCACAATCAAGATCTCAAGAGTGTTGCTTATTGATTCTTACCAATACAAAAAAAAAAGAAAAAAAAAAAATGTGTGTGTGTGTGTGTGTGTGTGTGTTTTGTTAGTGCCATTCATACGTGTGGTGTACTGTCCAACATATCTAGTTACCCTCATCTAGTTTATATAATGCTGCAAGATCTTCTGATGGAGCAGTAGCAATGAATACAGACTACTACAATGTATACTACAGCAGTAGCCAATTAATTTACCCAAAAGTAGAGATGGTTTCATAAAGTATATCCATTCATATAAGAACACAAGCAAATCTGAGAGCACCAAACAGGAACAATTTGAGTTTTACCTCCCAGCGATACATACATATTTCCGTTCAGGAGTGTAAACAACTTTTGAGCAATTCTTTTCAACATAATACAGGAGTCCCCTTGTTTGATCAATAACCCCGTGGTCTGCACAGAATATAGGTGACAATTATACGTCAGGAAGAAATTTGAATTAAGCTTTTGTCGATGGAAACACATAAGATAATATAACATGTTATCAGTAAGCAAGCAGCCCTCAAAGACACGATCAGAGGGATCCAGAATTCTTAGCAAGAACTTATCATGAAAAAATTTAATAACCTACTAGTGGGGGGTTCCAAGAGTCAATAACAGGGAAATATCTGATTTCCCATATTCTTCCATGTAGAGACGTGTAAGCCATCCTCCTGCTGAATGTCCAACTAGGGATAAAGGTCCACCTAAAATGAAAAACAAGAAAATAAAAGGAATTCAAGGGTTTTAGATCTCCGAGAAATGAAGCAAATAAAACCATTATCGTTGATGAAGAACACTAATGTACAATGACAGAGGATGGCGAGGAAGGACAGACCACATGAATATAATGGTTGAAATCTGATGGTGAGTTTTCCGACATCACCACTCTGATGATCATGTGTTCAGAAAGAACAAGAATTTCTCATGGCTTTTTGGAGCACATTATCTAACCCATTATATATTTTGACTCTCCTCTGTCCCCCTAATCTCTCTCGCTCTCTTGGTCTCACCGAAAAGTCAAGGCTAGGGAAGGTAATTACTCAATGTTACATTGAGTAATATATAATAACTAATAATGAGACTTCAGAATACCAACAATAAGGTTGGAATAAATCAAATAACTCAAACTCAAGTAGTCAAGTATTACCCTTAAACCTACAAAGAGTGCACAAGTTCAATCTGTAGGTTAATTGGTCTACTCAAACTCAATTGGGGTCAAAATTTTGTTGCTTTATTGATAAGTTTGACAAACCCAATTCAATAGAGAAAGGACGGGTTATATGGTAGATTTCACAGTATAGTTGTGCTTCTAGACCAGGCAGAATTCACATATACCACTTAACCATCTCAACAACATGAATAATATCATTCTATCTCAATAATTCAAAAGACAAAAATTCATCTTCTCGACATTCCTTATCCAAAACCAAGGTATCAAACCCACAATTTCAGATCTCTGACCACAAAAACCTAGAAACCTATGTCAGGTAAGCCTCAATAAACAAAGCCAAATGAACCCACTTCGAAAAGAAAAAAAGATATATAGCCAACAAAGCTCGAATACCTACATGGGTTTTCTCTGTGAATGTGCCTCTGAAATCTGAATATAAGCGAAGATTAAAAGCAAATTCCATATCAAATGTGCTTCTTGGAGACAAACAGAATTTGGATAACAAAGACCCAAACTTCAAATCAAACAGAGTTTGGAAAAAGAATTTACCTTGACGATTTGATTTGCAAGCGTTGATCTGAAGACGTGAACATGAAATACAAACTAAAACATAAAACACACAAAACAACTGAGCATCAAACAGAGTTTGGAAAAAGAATTTACCTTGACGATTTGATTTGCAAGCGTTGATCTGAAGACGTGAACATGAAATACAAACTAAAACATAAAACACACAAAACAACTGAGCATCAAACCGCAAAAACCAGAAGAAACTATGAATTAAAAAACTCAAAAAAGCCAAGTGCTCATCCAATTACCCAGATTCCTTTCTTCTTCCCGTCCCCCTCCTCTCCTTCTCTCTCCGATCAGTCTTATGTAAATTTCGCCCTTCTTCTCTGCGCAAGCCACGAAACAAATAATTACAAAAATACTGAACAATTTTACAACAAAAATGACAAAACCTGAATGAAAACAGGACATCGAATCCAAGGCCGTATAGAGGAGATCTGATGGCGGAGACTCGTTCTCCTTGGAGGCTTTATGCTTTCACGGAGGCTTGCCGGACTAGGGTTTGGCGACTGGGGCGGCTCCATCGTCTCCCGTAAGAAATTGTGGCGCAGATAGACTTCATCTCCGTCAATTTCAGAGAGAGACGGAGAGGATTTTAGAGAGAGAATGTGAGATTCAGAGACACAGAGAGAGGGAGAGGGAGAGAGAGAGAGAGTAGGGTTTGGAAAGACAAGGGAGCGAGAGAGAAGGAGAAGAGAGATAGGTGATGGTCGGAGGCGGAGTTGGAGAAGGAGAACGAGCTAAGGTGGGGGACGCGAAGAAGGAGGCGCTGAAGTCAAAGTGAGATCTATTCATTCATTAGGGTTCGAAACTTTCAAAGTGAAAAAAAAAAAATCAAGTGTTGGGGGGAATGAATTTTGGTCCCCGCGTTTCTTAAACTTTGTAAGTTAGTCCCTCCGCATTTTTTCAAAATTTTTGAACGAGACTTTACACATCGGTTAATTTAACGACCGATGTTTATAATCACAATAGAAATCGATATTTCATAAACCGATGTTAGGATGTATTTTTTACATCGCGTGCAATTCCGACCGATTTAATAGTGGTGATGTCTGATGGCATAATTCTAGTAGTGTGCTGAGTTGGAGCCGACACTGGGGCCCACTTTTCAGATTTTAGAAGAGCAAAATAGACATTTCTAAATTAATCTAATTTCTAATTCTTTTCTCTAATTTTCTCTATTTTCTTCTCTCTCTCTCTCGGGTTTACACCTCAATCAAATTAAGCAAATAATATATCAATTTTATCCTACTCGAAGTGACCATCAAGTTTGTGTAATCAGATCATAGATTTGAGGACTAACAAGAAAAAATAATTTCACCAACAACAATATTTTCGACCAAAGCAGTAAAGGAGGAATATGCAACTAACACCAAGCTTCATACAACCAAACTTTCATTTGATTGAAGTTCTTAACAACAGAATATAGTAGATACTTGAAATAGACATCTCAAGCGGCAAACCAATAAACTGAAAACATCAATCGAGACAGAGAAGGGAAAACAATAAGCCATAATCATTGAACTATGAAATTTGGAGGTTTTACTCAACTCTAACTACTCTGCACCAAAACAGGACTTCAACTTTCCTCTCTATTCTTCCAGACTGATGCAGAGCCCTAGATCCCTGTAGTTAATGGGCAAAATCCCAAAAAATGACTGCAATTTGATTCAACAAATCTAAATCAAAGTCAACAAGAGCAATTTGAATCCAATTCAAATCCAAAGAAAAATAGTACTTACTCATGGACGAGTACTTGATTTCCTTAAGAGCCTGAGGTAAGGAGTGCCCCACCTGCAGGCATAACCGCTACTGTTAGGGCTCTCTGGCCCGTCGGCCTCCAGCTCCGATTTGGTCCTCGCCCATAGAATACCACCACCTCCATCACACCCCAAACCCTCGATCAATTCCTTCACTTTGCAATCTGGTTGGGCTTCGGGTCGAAGTTTACGTCGCCGGAGCTCGACTCGGAGGTCATGGAGAAACCAACCGGGGGTGACATTTAATGGAATTGGGTGAATGTGAGAAATTAGGGCTTTATTCGGGTTTGGGGAGATAGAGAGAAGGTTGTGCCTACACCACCGATTCCGATCGAGGAGGAGGACGAGGAGCGAGACGGCGTGGTGTGGAGCTTCAGATCGAAGGGAGGTGGAGGTGGAGGTGGAAGTGGTAGAAGGGTTTTCGTGGTCGTCGATCTAGAGAGGAAGAAGAGAGAGAGAGAGAGAGAGAGAGAGAGAGAGAGAGAGAGAGAGAGAGAGAGAGAGAGAGAGAGAGAGAGAGAAGAAAATAGAGAAAATTAGAGAGAAAAAAAGAGAAATTAGATTAATTTGGAAATGTCTATTTTGCCCTTCTAAAATCTGAAAAGTGGGCCCTAGTGTCAGCTCCAACTCAGCACATGACGTCATCTTTCGCGCTAAATTTAAATTTTGGACCCAGATGATGGAAATTGGAAGTGCAGGGACCATCTTGATTAAAAAAAAAAGTCAGGGACCAAAGTGATTTTAGGCCTAAAGTTCGAGGGACTAAACTGAATTTAATCCTAGATAATTTCATTATTTATCCATGACCAGAAGGCACGTACATCATATATATGTTGTCTTACACCAAATAAAAACCTAGATGGCACAAGCTGCCAAACAAATGACAAGTAACCCTCATTGTAAACAAAATGAGCACAATTATTAAACCTAGCCATATGAACACAAATCCAGACTACCTATATCCTTGCCAAAGCAACTCTAATCGCCTAGAGACCTCAATTGGTGTACAACTAGAGAAGCTAAACTTAAATAGCAAAAGACCAAAATCCAAATGCTGGGTAACGAGAACAGAAAGCTTAAAGCTTCCCTTTGCCCTTATCTTTAGGGCTAACCTCGTGAACAGCAGCAGCAATAGGGTAAGTGAGACGCAATGGAGTCACACCTACCTTCTTTTGTGAGCGAGGATTCTTGTTCTTGCTCGTAAGTGGTCTTCCCACCATCCAAGTGCGGTGAAAGTGAGATTTGAATGCCGTAGTGGTCTCCCCACCATCCAAGTCCTAAGTGGTCTTCCCATCATCTATGTGCTCCTAACTGGCTTGAAAGTCATAGGTTTTCCAATTAGAAAGGATTGGGAGGACCTGCGAACAGGACCACCACCAATCTTCCCTAGGTCAGGAGAGTTGCCTCCTTCGGCGAGTGCAAGGGAAGCAGCGAATCTTGCGGTGACATCATCAATAGAGGTCTTGGGTGGAGAGAAGTTGAGAAGAGAGCGATAGAGGGAAGCTAAGAGGTGGAGACTAGGGCGTCGTTGAGAAGCTACATTGAGAGAAAAACTCTCCTAGGCTTTCAGTTCACTGAAGTTGTTATATATTAGCATTTTGAGAGCATAATTTGTGTATTATCGAGTGCAAGGAACAATTTTAAAACACTTATTTATTTACTTTTAATCTCAACCCTTTATATTAAATTCAAGAGTGAGTGACCACAAAATTTTTGGTCACTTGATGACCGTGCGAACATTAACATTACTCTAAGGAAAAATTCTGCGCGCAAACAGTACACCAACTAAATGCCACTAATAATTTCTATACATAAAGTTTCAAAACCCAGCATTTTGGTACATGAAATCTGAAGCCCAACCCACTATCTAGACACGACGTCATTGACGTCGTTTACTCTTATGTCATTACTCATTTGTCAGAGGGTAATTTAGTACTCTCTCACTCTGACTCTTTCTTTGGTCTAAAAAAAAATGGTTCTCATCTCTCTCTTTCTCTCCACATACCCAAACCCAGAAAGCTCTATATGACCCCGGCGACCACCGCATCTCCTCCACCTTCCAAATCCATACCCACCAAACTCGACCCCACTTCTAATCCCACCAAAACCCTAATTCTAATTCTAATCCCAGCCCCAGCCCCATCCCCAATCCTACCCTCCATCACAGTCAAATTTGATCTTACACTTTCTCTTGGATCGAGTAGTGGCTGTGGCTCTGGTGCGAGAACATAAAGGTGGAGTCTTTGGTGCCGGAAATCTACACAACGATGTCGTTTGGTGTCGCTTTCTTCTCCTCTATGGTGGGTTTTTACTCTTCACTATTGCACAAGATTCAAAATTTGAGTAGAGATGGAAACACAATAAATAAAGTTTGAATCTTTTTGGCCAGAAACTTCAAAATCCGGCCATTGTGCAATTAAAATTGTTAAAGATTTATATATAGCACCCCCAATGCTTCTTTTGAAATCAGTGTAGATTTCTGGGTAAGTGGGGTGTTAAGAAAATGAGGTGTATCAACTTTTGGTTAAAGATTTATGCTATGTTGGGGCTGTGAATTGTTGACCATAGACTGACAGAGAGTAATCTAATTTGCCAAGCCATAGAGAGGGAGAAGAGAAAAGCTAGTTTCGGAAACAATGGTGTCGAAGCTTGTAGTTTTAAGCTTATCAACTCCCGATCTGAAAGTCGATTATGGCACAAAGAGGCCGAAGAGCAGTGGCTACGCGGTTGGCGAGGTGGCGATCGAGGTCTTCAGCTGCTTGGTGATAGGAGCATTTTAATGCGACGTTTTAACTGTTATTCCTCATATTTAATTCGTTATTTCCTTAAATAAATCCGTCTTTTACAGGAAAGTTTCTACTTTTAGGAAGTTTCCATTTTGTAGTTTCTATTTCCCATTTTTAGAAAATTTCCACTTTCAGTTTAGGAAAGTTGCCATTTGTCATTTTAGGAAAGTTTCTATTTGTGGTAACAGTTTCTATTTTCAGGTCCTTGGAATAAATGAGCTGAAATGAACTCATAAATGGAAAGAGGAGCTGGTCAACGTTGGAAGGAGACAAGATGAGGTACAAAGGGCTGCATAAATGAGCTGAAATGAAGAAAAGAAGTTTTCCTACTCCGACCAGGAAATCCTGTCCAGGAAAGGAAATGATTCCTAGGCCGTTTAAGATGTATGCTCGGAATGATGAAGTGTTATGGCGTGAGAGAAGCTTCTTGAAGACCTTAGAAGATGACATGGCAAGGAGGTGACGCAAGAAGGCCCAAGAACCTTCATGGGAATTGGATTTTCGGCAAAGATGGATAAAAGCCCAAATGAATTAGGGTTTGTGACGCATAAAAGAAGAATGATATGTGTTTGCCGTGAAATTCCAAGAGAGAAACAAGGAGATGGCGTGAAAATCAAGAAGAAAACAAAAGATTACGCCAAGAGATTTTCTAGGGAGAGTTTTAAGGAAGGAGATATTCTTGGAGGAGCTAATTTTGTTGATTGCCGTGAAAAAGGAGAGAGAACAACGTAAAAATAAAAGAAAATATCAAGGATATGCGTTGGAGAATTTCAAGGGAGAAGTTTAAGGAAAGAAGAAGTGTGGACAACAAGAAAAAGCTCAAAAGGTGTCTAGATACATTCCCTACTTTCTCTAAAGAGTTTTGGCCAAAATTGAAGTATAAAATCAGAAAATATCTTGTATATTTCGGCAACTAAATATTAAGGAGTCATTTTAGAGAGTTTTGATTGGTTGGACCACATCACAGGGCTTACTTGGCAAGCTATCATTGGTGGAAGCTATGTGGAATTATTAAATTAATTCTGTGGAAAATAAAGGAAGAATAAACGGCTTGGAGACCAAGGTTGCCGTTCCCTATATATACTCCTCTATTCTTGACGCCAAGGTTACACTTTACACTCCCATAATTCAGAAAAAAATCACATAGAAGCCGTGAAGTTCTCTCTCCCTCTCTCCATCCTCTAGTGCATCCCACGGATTTCAAGCAAGGCCGAAGAAGAGAAGAAGGAGCCGTGAGCAATTCATCCATCAACCACCATTGAAGACTTGCTTTCAAGCTTCAAGGACCCAACGTCAAGCCTCCATCTCCATCATCCATCCACGGTGTAATTCAACCTCTTTCTTTGTAACCTTGTTTGATTTCTGTTGGATTGTTTCTAGTTGACATTGATGTTTGAACAAAGTTGTTAATTCCGAAATTTATATGATTGAATGAGATTTTTGATTCCTATATTGTGATTCTTAAGTTGCTTTTGTGAGATTGTTTAATTAAATTTGCTTGATTGATGTCCTTTATGTGTTTATCTTATGTGGTTCGAAACACTTAGGGTTTACATATAATTGTTGCTAGATTTAAGAACATGATTCACCTAACTGTTTTGTGGACTTGAATCAAAAGTAGTAAAGGTTTTGGACAAAAACCGAATTTAATTGGAAAGGATTGCAATTAGATGAACTTTTTCATACAAAACCCATCATGAATCATATTACAAAACCCATTCTTTTTGTGGCTGCTACTAATTATTTTAATTCTCAAAGTTTTTTGCTTTTTCTTCTTCAATTTGTCAAATACTTCTCAATCCATCATTCTTCTGTCAAAAACATAGAACCTGATGGATTTGATTTCTCATCTTTAAACAAGAAACCATATACTTTGATCAATTCTTAATCACGCATTTCTTGTTCTGCAAAAAAAAAAAATTAATAGATCAAGAACATAAGAAAACAAAGAAGAGTGAATCTGAGAAAATGGGAAGGAACAAGGGAGTAGTGGACTTCGACGAGTCACACTAGATGACTTCGATCTGGCGAATAAGGACTCGGTGGCGATGCTGGAGATGAGGATTCTTCGAGAGAAGCTTCGCTAATCCTACCATGTCGAAGGCATCAACCACCTCCAAAAGTATCGCCTCCTCTGCGATCAATACCTCGAGTCAATTTTAGAGAGAGATCTGCGTCGTCCACTTGTACTTCTTCTCCGGCCCCGCCTTGATCTCCGCCGCGTACGTGTACTTCAGATCGCAAAGGCTGGCGGCGGCGGCCTTGATCTTCGCGAGGCGATGGAATCGCGACTCCAGCTCAGTGTCTCGGTCGCTGAGGCTCTGCAAGCAGAGCTCCCCTCCGAGCCTCTCCACGCGCTGAATCAGCTTGTAGGACAAAAGCGACGGCGCAGTCGTCGGCTCATCCTCCTCCTTATGCGGGTTCACCCCCCCACCGCCCAGAGGCACTAGCCCCGGCTCCGCTCTCGGAAAGCCTGTTGTCGAGAAGAGGTCCAAGAGGGCTGCGCGTATGCAGATCCAAAATGAAACCATCTCTGCCGCCAAAGCTACTCTGAATCCCGTACACACCAACATCATCATGCCCATAAGCACAAGCAGAAAAAGGTCCTCTCTTTCTTTGCATCTGCTGCTTTTGATATGGAGGTTTCGCGGACGAGAACCGCCGACGGCGGTCGGTAGTAGTAGCAGGGCTCGACGAGCTAGATCTGGAGTGAGTCAACGGAACAAGTCGGATGATTTGGGTGGGAATGTTTGTGTGTGTGTGAGGACGGCGCTGGGTCTGGAGGTAAAATAAAGGCATGGGCAATTTTGGAATTTTACTTTTCATGTGGGCCCCACCTGAGCTGAGTTGGCAGGCCTAGTCAGCAGTTTAACGACACAATTTAACGGAAGAGTGACGGAATGACCTATTGGACGCGATTTGATAACGCAGGGGTGTTTTTGATGAAATTGAAAGTGGAGGGACTGAATTGATTTGGGACTCAAACCACAGGGTACTAAACAGTATTTAGCCCAAAAAATAAACTATTTTGGATTCAGTCTGTATAATTAACGTATCATCAATTTTTTATACACCAAAAGAGAATACAAAAAGTACAAGTGAGGAGCTGTATACAGTCATTCTTAATAAGTGACGTGTTCCTGAAGGCTGAAGTGTTGTCTATATGAGTGAGGTTCTAATAAGGACCTTAAAATGATGATTTCATGATAACTTTTAAAGTAACTGTTGAATGACATATGTGTTGTAAAATTAATATTTCAACTAAAATTGGGACCACTCATCCAACCGTTGATTTGAAAGTCATAATTGAGTTCTCATTTTAAAGTCAACACTAGAGCCTCTCCCCTGTCTATATAGTCATTGGAAATTTAGTATGTTCAATTTAGTTTGTAGTATGAGCTACTTTCCCTATATTCATACACCGAAGAGAACAAAACGTGCAAAAAAAGGAATTGTAAATTCATTAGTTTTGTGTTTGTGAAGCCTACATAAGATTCCAGGATGGTAAAAACTTTCCCCACTATTGTTATGACCTCAATTTGTATGTATAAATGTTTTCTAGGTGATGTGCTATTTGTTCTATTGCTTACTTATTGCCAATGTATCCTCTATAGAATAAGTCCCCTAAGCTGGGTCAGTTCCAGAGAGACCAGATGATTTGCAGGAGTTCTCATCTGCGGATGGAGGAGACCGAGCTCGCTAGAAGCAGCTCATTCTTTTACCTGAGAACCTGCCCTTCAACAACACCATCTCTCCCTTTGACCTATACTAGAGTGCCCTATGTTGGTATACACATACCTCCTAGGCACAAGTATCGGAAGCACAAGACTCGTATCGCCTATATACCCGTATCCCCTAGACGCCAGCTGGGGATTCCGATACCCCTTGGGGCGATATCTGGATCCCAAGCGTCCCACACCGAAAGAAACAGAGCCAAGCTCCCACAAACTGGCTACATTAGGGTCATCTCCAACAACCTAAAGAGGTAACTGTTTACTATCGCTTTCCATTATCATTATCTAATCCGATACTGACTTAGGCATCGGAGCGTTGAAGGCCGGCACACCCGGTCTTCCCTCTGACCTTCGTCTATTTTGTAGATAAGAGAGACCGATAGCGATAGTAGCAGACCGATACAACCCGTGTTCAGTTGAACCAGACAGCTCTCGAGACCACTGAAACATTTGGCGCTAGAAGGACTCCTCTCGCTCCTTGTTGGCAGGACAACACATCGATGGCTACCAGCAATCCCGATACCAGCATCGAGGATCCGCCTCGGGAGACAACGACTCGCGAGGTCCAGCGTATTCTCGAGTTCCAGAGCCCAACTACCGAGACTCAATCAGTCATGACTACCGATCCGACCACAACACTACAAATAGCAATGCGTGACCTTATGGAGTCACGTGCACAGGTCGAGGCCGAGCGCGCGGCGGCCACGGCTGCCCGCCGGGAGGTCGAAAACATGACCAACCAGAATCGCACCCTACGAGAGGCACTCCAGCGGCGAGTCGCACATGACGATGTCTTAGACAGGACCCATCAGCAAGAGACCCCGATACCGACCATTGGCGGCGTCCCCACACTGGGACCGGTCCTCACTACAGACCCCGCCACCAGCCTCGCTGGCACCTTCATGCCCCCAAACCTCACGTCGGGAAGCCTCGCTGGCCCCACACACAGCAATACCAGCACAGACCCTCAGGTGGTCTACCTGAATTCACCACTTT
This sequence comes from Rosa rugosa, assembly GCF_958449725.1. NCBI lineage: Eukaryota > Viridiplantae > Streptophyta > Magnoliopsida > Rosales > Rosaceae > Rosa > Rosa rugosa. Next base: position 18,869,014 of record NC_084820.1, on the reverse strand, counting down.
TTCCAAGCCACCTCGGCGCCGCACCAATTCCTCAGCCGACTGCCGATATGGCGGGAACCTCGTGCGCAAACACCGCTACGACCGCCAACATACCACCACCCTATCCCAACACCCGGCTATTGCTCCAAATGAGTGAAGCCATCGCCTCTTTACAAGCACGAGTGGAGAGCACCGAAAGTAGAGCTGGGTGGCAGCCGATCACAGCCGGTTTCCAGGGAAAGACAGGACCCTTCATCGCCCGCATGCAGGCCAAGAAGGGCCCACCAGAAGCCAAGCCCCTCAAGATCGAAAAGTACAATGGGACCCGAGACCCATACCATCATCTAGAAGTCTTCCAATCCATACTCCATGGAACCCGATACACTGACGCCATGGCCTGCCACGCGTTAGAGGAAACTTTGACGGACGAGGCCTTGCATTGGTTCCTCAACCTGCCCACCAACTCAATTGATAGTTTCCAAGAACTGGGAGACAAGTTCCTTCGACGATTTATCCTGTGCGGTGGAGGGTATCGCACAACTCCCGACCTATTTTGGCTCAAGCAACGACCGAACGAGCGACTGCGAGACTTTGTTCGCCGATGGCAGAAACAGGCCACTCAGTGTCGCTCTCTCGATCCAGTCCTAGCGGCATCGACATTTAAGCAAGCACTCCAGCCTGGATACTTCTTGTTGTAGATCAACACCAATCCCCCTGCAACATATGATGACCTCCTCGATGCCGCTACCGCCTTCGCTCAGGCCGAGTACGACACCTTTGGCAGCGATACCAATGCCAACGCGCACCTAGTCATTGCACCTCAAGCGAACAATCCCGATACCAGAAACAAAGACACCAACCGGGACAAACCTGCCCAGCCGAATGACAGGGCCCCAAGGGAGCGACAAGGTTATAGCGATACACTACAAAAAATAATTCATTTGGCTTCACTAGTTAGCGTCGGCGTCAGAATGCCGTCGCCATTGATCAAAAATTCGCTACGGCAAATGCGGCGTCGCAAAGAAAAAAATTATTTGCCACGGCATGGCGTCGCCGTCGCATAAATATGCCTTCAATTGCTACGGCATATTCTTTCCGTCGCTAAATTTCTCTACTTTTAACTACGGTAGAACATGCCGTCGTGTATTTTCATTTTATTCATTTATATTTTTTGACTTTTGGGTGGATATATGTGCCAAAATTAAACATGTCGGCAAAGCTTTTTAGGTTTTTGGGTTCAGAAACATTGTTCTTGACTTCTTGTTGCCGCTCCCTCCATCTGCTATTTCCCGTTCACTCCATCCAGTCCCGACAACGAAGTCAACCATAGCAATCCGCGAAGTCGATATCTGCTAGTTCAGCTCGACCTCCTTCCTATTTTTCTTCCTCTTTCTGCATATTCAATCCGTCTCTCAGACCTTAATACCCAGAAATCAATTAGATCTGTCCGTCTCTCGCTTTGTGGCCTGCATCTTGTCTATCTCCACTGTCAAAACAGGTCAGAAGCTCAAAGCTCACTTCTTTTCATGTTTTGGGAGCTAATCAAAACCAAGATTCGATTTGGCTTGGGTTTACTCCAGGAAATTGGTCTTTTATTTCAACAAATCAAATGGGATATTTGTTTTTCTGGGCTTTGCGCACTAACACAAATAGCGTATATTTGATTTGTTATGTAACTTTGGTTTGCATTGGAATATTTGGATATATAATCTAGATGATGCTGATATTTGCAGAGATTGTTCACTGTTGAAGAATTGGCTTTGTACAATGGGACTGATCAAAGTTTGCCAATCTTGTTAGGAATTCTCCGGTATCCTTTTGCTTTCTCTCTGTTCAGATGTGTAAATGATTACTAATTGTCTGTGAACTTAGACTTGGTGATTCCTAGAAACTAATTCGTGTTTTTTGATCAGATCGGTTTTTGACGTGACGAAAGGAAAGTCTCATTACGGTGAGGGTGGGGGTTATAATCATTTTTCTGGAAGGTGTGTTCCCTATTATACATGTGTTGAATTTTGTAAATGGCATTGCTAGACCTTCTGCAGTCTGAACTCTTCTTCTTTTTAATCAACCTCATTCATAATGTACATCATAGTTCATCTTATGGGGTAAAAATGTTTTGACAGTGCCTTATGGACTGGTTAATTTTGTGTAAATTGAAAAAGATCCCCAAGGGGACAAGATGAAGTACACAAGAAATATTCGTAGGGGAGATAGCAATGGTGTTAGGATTGTGGTTAAATAGAGTTGCATAGCTGAATTGTGGATTACAGTTCCATTTTAGTTAACAATTTCCTGGTTAAATGGTGTTAGGTGTGTGCCTGTTGTTAATTTTGGGATTCTACTCGGTTATCAAGTCAAAAAGAATGTTGTAGATAAAAAGATTGCATTGTATACTGGTATAAGTGAGAAGGATCAATCATGGAAGGTTTAAATGTGCATTTGTTGTGTGTTTGTATGATGAACGTACATTTGTAAATGATGTATCTGGTTCTTTAATATTTTGTCAATTCTGAGGAAAGTGGGTTCTTAATAATCTCATTTCTGTGTTATGATGCAGAGCCATAATGTTGTAGATTATAATGAAAAAGTGGTGGATGGATTTTACAACGTGTATGGAATTACCTCGAATTCCTTTAGACAAGGGAAGATGCCGTTGTTGGTGGAATTTCAAGCTGTATCAGTTTCAGATAATGTCGACTACGATGTCATATTAGTTAACAGGTTTGTTGATACTGAACTCCAACAACTCGAGAAAAGAGCATATGCTGCATCTCTAGAGTGGATTTCTCAACATGGTCTACTTTTAAGTGGCTTGATTCAGAAGATTGCTGATATTGTTGTTGATAGAATGGGTGGTCCAGTTGGAGATGCGGATGAGATTTTAAGAAGGTGGAAAATAAGGAGGCATGAGTTGCGGAGTTCAATGAACATGCACTATCATTCTTCCCCTCGGAAAAATTGATGTTGGACTTTCACGCCACCAGGCCCTTCTCTTTAAGGTTGTGGCAGTTTTTAAAACTCACCTTAATTGTCAATCTGAATCATTGGAAAATTATGTGCACCATTCAACTTATCTAGCATGTTGTTACTTTTTTTCCTTTCAAAAATCTGACTATAGTCCCATTGTTTTTTCCTTTTGAAAAATTGGTCATTACCTTATGCTTAAATCTTATGAAGGTTTTCTAGGCCTTTGAAGGAATTTTTGCCGTAGTTAATTCTTTTTTGCCTCTGGTTTTAGGTACTAGCTGATAAGATAAATTTTCCATGTATGTTGGTCAAAGGTAGCTACTACACGGGTACTGATGATGGAGCTGTAAACTTGATTAAAATTGATAGTGGAATTGGAAGGTAATGTCCTCTAACTCTTGATCTCTCTTTATGCATAATTTTCTGGTGAAACTGATTCGTTAAGTTTTCTGTTTTACATGTATTCTCTGCATTAATGTTCATTTGATGCCCATCTAGTTTTAAGCTGTTAGGATTTGAATTTACGATCATGTTTAAATGAGGATAATAGAATCAAAGGTACATGCAATTTGTTTTTGCCTTGCTAGTACAATTCCATTCACATGTGCATCAGATTAAGGTGGTTGATGCATGCTTTAAAATTTTCTGAAACTGTTATTGATCTAAGTGAATGTGTTTGCCATACCATGTAGTGAATATATTATTGATCTGATGAGTGCTCCTGGAACACTAATTCCTGCTGAGGTACCTAGCTACTAGTCAGCTCCCAAATTCTTTTTTTGCCATAAGGAGCTTTCAAGATCCCACAGAAATGTCTACGGAGATGCCCAAAGATCTGTGTTTACTACAAGCTGAATGAAAACAAAAAGTCTAGAATTATGAGATTGATGAGTAGTTCATTTCATATCTAACTGCCTCTAGTGACAAACTCGTACTGCATCATATCTAATTATCTTCCTTGTTAGTTCAATTTTGTTAGTTTGGAATGAAGAAAGTGATGGAATTGGACTGGTTTGAAAGACTTGCTTGCTATATTCATCTGACTATGTGATTGTGTCATGTAGATGTGGTTCATGATGTGTCTCAGCATATGGAAGAGGTGAGCCATAATATTTTTATAGGAATTGAGTTACCAGAAACAACTTGCATGGGCCTCTTTACCATTAACTTTTTTGGGACATATTGTGCTCGGAGCATTAGACCCAAATGGTAGATAATTGAATGTAATTTGAATTATGCTGATTTCATTATGCAAGATGGTCTGGTAATTTATTTGGGTTGTTTTTCTCAAATTCCTTTTAGATTAATAGGGATGGCTTAATTATTGTCGTACCTATAGCTTTGTAGTTGCTTCTACATTTGCAAGGAAAAAATTATTTTTGGAAAGAAGTTTCTGAAGAAGAATGATACTGTAGGTCATCATAATTTTTTTATTTTATTCTTACTGCCAATAAACCTTGCCTTAAGAATAACGATGACTGAGATAAGAAGAATAAAGTTTTGCCTTTTTTCTTGGATTTCTTTTTCATGCAACTGATGTGTTGTTGTTACTGGTCTCCAGCTTTTTGGTCTTTAATGCCTCCTTATCAAGGTGGAATATATGCCCCAGTTGAGCTTTCGTCTTCTTTGTCATTCTTGTCAGTTCATGTCACTATATTTGAACAACATTTATCTTGCTTATAGTACAACTAGTGTATGTACAATGCCTTTTATATTTCTCTATTGTACTTATGTAATCTCTCATGTCAGATACCTTACTTGTCAGATTATCAAACTAGCTAGTTAATTAAGTGCTTAATCTAAAGATTATCTGATTATGTATATTCCAAGGTTGAGAACATATATTTTTTCTTGTCTGGACATTATTCCGCCATGTTAAAAGAAAAACCTTAGTTATGACTCTTCAGTATATCTTGATGTTTTTGATTTTGATGAAGAGACTTAGCCAATTTGGTTTTTCCATACATATGACTTTGCCTGAATTATTTTTTATTGTTTTTGGTTATAGGTTCTTTGCATTATAATCTCGTTGTTCGATCTGTGTCATTTGTCTTCCTCTTATCATAAGCTCTATCTACTGGTTTTGATTCCAGGTAAGGCTCCTTTTTTCATTATATTGTTGTCAATGATAATATTTGGTTGTAAATGTAGTGGAAAGTGCCCTTGCCCACTGCCCTTGATCTTTGTTTGTTGCATTTTGTTTTAATTGGTATGTTGGGGTTTTGATATAAAATCTATGACAGGAATTCTATAATTCTTATTATTATTTTTATTCCTCAATGTCTTCTCCAAAGTAATGAAGCTCCCTTATCCTGCATGTGTTTTATGAATTTGCATATATATATATATATATATATATATAAATATGTGTGTGTGTGTGTGTGTGCACATTAATTAGATGTTAATCTAATATACATATTGTATCATGTGTGTTCATTAATTAAATTTTTAGTTTTGTTTATTTCTGCTTGATGTGACGTTGTTCATTTAATGTAGATATCTATTGTTAGTATAGTTGGTTTATATTTTCATACTTAGCTATTTGTGTTACTGTTTTTGCAGCTGACATAGATATTGATAAGGGAAAAAATGGACATGATTATATCGTTACTATTTTTATCTTCGACAAATTTGATTATATACATGTTTGTGTATATATATGCATGATTATGTAAATATTGAATGTGTATAAAACGATCTGTGTAGATATTGAGATTGCTAGCTTAGATAGGTTGAAGACTTATGCTGCAGTTTGGTTGTTGATTTGAGTTTATGAACAAACTGTGTTAGCTTTAGCTTTTTGATATGGCTGAGAGGATAAAAGTATGAGTCTAATATCATTTCAATTTCGCTTATTGTATGACAGTAGATGAAACTCTTGCTGGAAGTTAATTTTTTTTTCCCCAATTTTGAATAAAGAAAGGGAAGCTGTGTTTGTGTGCTTCAATGATTTTGTATTATCTGTTATGTGTTTCGTTTCATAACAAATGCATGTTATGTGAGTATGGAGTAAGCCAAAATCATCATGTTTTGTAACAAATATCATGAGGATAACATTCATGCAGCAGTTCTTAAACATTCCCAGATTTTGAAATCAAACTACGTGTAGTGACAATATCTGATTTGTGCATGTTTCATTTTTCATGTGAATCCGGTTTGATATTTGTATACTTGTGCATTATGTGATAGGTTCAAGATGCAACCAGTGGCCATGAAATTAGAAGGGAGTCCATAGGAGAAGGAGTTCATCCACATTCAACTAGTGATCAAGAAATTGAGCATGCTCCAGTACTCACCAAGCCCCTCTAGTTAATGATAAATAGTATTGTGGTCAAGGATGCTTTTGAACAATATTAAGTTTGGCAACTTTTCCTTTCAGTTATCTAGTATGGTAGGACATTATAATTATGAAAGACTGTAGTTTGATTAATTTCAGTTTGTACTTGGTAGTGGAATATAACTTGGCACTTATCTTTTGATTATATAATTTCAGTTGTGAGATAGCTATGATTGAAAGGATTATTTTGGTGCTTTATATTATTTTACGATATCTTTTGATTAAGTGTGTAAAATGGCAGAAAAAATTTTGGTTTGAAAAAATTGGGAAGTCAATTGGTTGCGACGGTTATTAGCTGTTGCTAAAGCTTCATATGAAAAATACTTGGGGTGGCGACGGCAATGATGCCGTTGCAATTTTAGAGGGAAAATCAATTTCCCGCATAATTCTAATCAAATTTGGAGGGAAAATTTCTGGAAAAATAAAAAAATATGAAAAAAAAAGTTTATTGCAAACAACGGCATCTGCCGTAGCAAATAGGTTACTTGCGACGGCGTTTTCAGTCGCTACATGCCGTCGCCTAATAAGCGACCAAATCATTGCTGCTCTCGTTGCCGTCGCTAAATCCGATTGCGATGGTGTTTTGCCGTAGCCACGGGCAATGGCGACGCCACCAACGACAACGGTGTAATTGTCGTCGCCATTGGTCTCTTGCGACGACAAAAAGACTTTCCGCGACGGCACAAAGCCATGGCAAAATAATTCTTTTTTGTAGTGATAGGAGAGACAAGCAATACGGCAAGAGACCCGAGAAGCCAAAATATAACTCCTCAAGCAGTCAACATCGCGATGCACCATACTGCGGCACCCGACACAGGGACGACCAGCGATTCGTGGCACCCCGATACGAGATTTATACCATACTCACCACTTCTTACAAGGACATCTGGAACAATCACAAAGACATCATTTCGCGCCCACCAAAGCGCAAGTCCAGCCAATCCAAACCGCGAGATAACGGTAAGTACTGCACATATCATGAGGAGTCTGGCCACCCCACCAATATCTGCTGGGCACTGAAAAACGCCATCGAGCATGCACCTCATTCAGAGCGGCCAACTCTCACAATATCTCATTCCTGCCACTGGCGCCAATGCCATCGAAGTCTACGGCCAGATATTAACAATACACGGCGGCGCCCCGTGAACACCAGAGACCCACCAAGCCCAGAAGCTCCAATGCCCTCGGGGCCAAGAGGTACTGGGACTCAGCCATGGCTGCCACACCCCCCAGGTCGAATGGAACTCGATAGCCTTTAATCGCAGCGAGGACACCATCCAAAAGCACCACAACGACCCACTCTTAATCACCATGGTCATCGACCACTATCGCTACCACAGGGTCTTGGTTGATAACGGCGCAGCGGTCAGCGTCATGTTCGGCAGCTGCTACGAAGGCCTCAACCGAGATAGAAAGAAACTCACCCCAATCATGAACCCCTAATCAGCTTCGCAGGAGAAATTACACAGCCATTAGGATCCGATAGTTTGCGGATCACACTGGGTGGCGGCAGCACTATCGCCACCATGACAGCACATTTCATCATCGTCGACTGCCCCTCCTCTTACAATGTCATCCTGGGGTGTGACGCCATATGGGGACTCCAATGCTTTGTGGCAGGACACATGCTAATGATGAAGATACCCACCCCGGGTGGCATCCTCACTGTCAGGGGCGATCAAGAGCTCGCGAGACAATGCAACTCCCTGACTATCGGAAGGGGACAAGGCAGGCGAGAGGTACTCCTAACCTCAGACCCACCCTCCCCATCCGACAAGCCCGATGACCCAAGGGAAGATCCTGAAACTTCTGATGACACTTCAGACGATCGCGACACACGAAGCAAAAGGAAGGACGATAAGCGCAAGCTCAAGCACCCGTGACCAGATGCTTTGGAAGACCTGATATCGGTCTCCATTTCCAATGCACACCTAGAAAGGAAAGTCAAGATCGGGTCTAAGATGGACCCACAGTTCCAAGCAGAACTTATCGCCTTCCTTAAGTCGTGACATGAGGTGTTTGCATGGTCATACGCCGATATGCCAGGAATCTCGCCAGAGCTGCTGACCCACAAGCTCACCATCTCGCCAGACGTTCCCCCAATTCGCCAAAAATGAAGGGCCTTCACGGAGGAGAAATATAAAGCGATCCAGGCAGAGGTCAAGAAACTCCAAGACATTGGATTTGTCCGGGAGGTCTCCTACCCCACATGGCTCTCTAATGTTGTAATGGTAAAGAAGCCCAACGGCAAATGGCGCATGTGTGTCGATTATACCAACTTGAACAAGGTTTGCCCAAAGGACAGTTTTCCCCTCCCACGAATCGACTAGCTCGTTGACTTTACCGCAGGCCACAAGCTCCTCAGCTTTATGGACGCCTTCTTCGGCTACAACCAAATCGCCATGGAACCCTCCGATCAAGAGCACACATCCTTCACCACCGATAAAGCTCTGTACTGTTACAAGGTAATGCCGTTCGGTCTAAAGAACGCCGGGGGCCACATACTAGAGACTGGTCAACGCCATGTTCGCATACCATATCGGTAAGATCATGGAAGTATATGTGGACTATATGCTCGTCAAAAGCGTCACCATTGAAGATCACAATAAAAACCTGGGTATCGTCTTCGACATCTTACTCCAATATGGCATGCGACTCAACCCAGACAAGTTCGTGTTTGGTGTACTGGGAGGAAAGTTCCTGGGTTTCGTAGTCAGCGAGAGGGGCATCGAGGCCAACCCCGAGAAGGTACAAGCAATTCTCCATATGGCACCACCAAAAACCAGGAATGAGGTTCAGTCCCTCACCTGGAAGGTTGTCGCTCTCGCCCGATTCATATCACGTTTAACAGATAAGTGCGCCCCATTCTTCAAGCTCCTCAAAGCTCACCATACCGAGGCGATCAATTGGGGACCAGAGCATGACAAGGCTTTCCAGGGCCTCCGAGATTATCTAGCATCAGTACCCACTCTCTCATAACCTATCCTAAGAGAGGTCCTGTACATCTACCTCGATGTATCGGGCACTGCGGTCAGCGCCGCCCTGGTCAGGCGAGAGGACAACAACGAGCTACCAGTCTACTACACCGGCAAGGGATTCAATGATGCCGAGTCTAGATACTCCGATATAGAGAAGTTCGCCCTCGCACTCCTTACGGCCGCCCGGCGATTACAGCAATACTTCCAAGCGCACACGATACATGTCTTGACCAACAACCCCTGAAACAAGTTCTCCAGAAACCGAAATCTTCAGGAAGACTGGTAAAATGGTCCATCGAACTCGGCGAGTTCGACATTCATTACACACCACGTACTGCCATCAAGGGGCAAGCCGCTGCCGAGTTCATACCCCTCGAAGATGCCTCGCCCTCGGATAAGACTGTCTCGGAACCCCACACCACGCCCCCATGGACCCTCCACGTGGACAGATCCTCCAACCGTAAACTCAGTAGTGCTGGGGTGGTCCTGACTGACCCAGAGGGGAACACATACGAGTATGCGCTACGATTCAAGTTCAAAGCCTCAAACAACGCAGCCGAGTGCGAGGCCCTGATCGCTGGCATTCAGCTGGCCAAAGAGTTAGGCGTCACGAAACTGGTAATCATTAGCGATTCCCAACTCGTCGTCATCGAGATCGGTGGCGATTTCCAGGCCAAAGAGCCGCATCTATCCCACTACCAATCTCTCGCCAAGACTTTGCTCCAGCGATGTCTCCCTAACTATACACCGATATGGGCAACCTCAAATTGGAAACCCTGAACAAACCAAGCATCGATAAGCCATTCTCGAAAATATTCTTAACTGAGAGCGAGCGCCCGCCTTCATGGATGGACCCATTTATCGACTACCTCTCTAAGGGTATCGAGCCCCAGGACAAGATTATCGCCACCAGGCTCCGTCGAAGAGCAAAGTTGTACACGGTACGAGAAGGCAAACTATACAGGAAGGGCAGGTCCTTTCCCCTGCTAAAATGCATCTCCCTCGAAGAAGGACAACGCGTCCTACTCTCGTTGCATAGCGGAATCTGCTGCAATCATGCAGGTGCAAGGAACCTGGCATTCAAGGCTTTGCGTACAGGGTACTATTGGCCTACCATTGAACAAGATGCGAAGCGTATTGCTAGTGCCTGCCTTAAATGCCACCAGTTCGCCAACTCCCCTCTCGCACCATCAGTACCACTCTCGATCATCATCGCCCCTTGGGCATACTGCCAGTGGGGCCTCGACTTCATCCACAAGTTCCCAACAGCACTAGGACAGCTCAAATTTGCCATCGTTGTAGTGGACTACAACACTAAGTAGGTTGAGGCCGAGGCTTTAGCCACGATCACGATCGCAAAAGTCATTAACTTTCTGTGGAAGAACATATACTGCCGATTCGGAATCCCCGAGACCATCATCACCGATAACGGTGCCCAATTCGACAATGATACTCTCAGGGACTTCGTTGGCCAGTATGGCACGTAGATCCGATATGCCTCCCCCGCACACCCGCAGAAAAATGGCCAAGTCGAGGCCGTCAATAAAATAATCAAGAAGAACTTGAAGAAGAGGCTCGATGATGCCAAGGGCCTGTGGGCAGAAAAGCTCCCCGAGGTGCTATGGGCGATAAGGACAACCTCGACAGAGGCAAATGGCGAGTCCCCTTTCTGCTTATCCTTCGGCACCGAGGCCGTGATCCCTGTTGAGCAGGAGGTGCGTAGCGAGAGAGTCACTTGCTTCGACCCGCTCACCAACTCGGAGGGGTTGAACCTGGACGCGGACCTCCTGGAAGAGCGACGGGAGCGGGCCCACCTCAGGAATATCAACAACAAGCAGCGTATCGCTCGCTACTACAACGCCAGGGTCCTACCTCGCCTCCTCTCCATCGGGGACTGGGTGATGAAAGAAAAGATGCCGACCCCAACAGGGCTCAAGGCCACCTGGGAAGGGCCGTACGAAATCGTTGAGGCCGTCGGACCCGCCATCTTCTACTTGAGGGGAACAGATGTCGTCACCCTCCCACACCCATGGAACGCCCAACATCTCCAATACTACCCCAAGTAGGGCAAGGGTTCCAGGCTCGCTTCCACAGCACTATCGCAACCCCCCCCCCCTAATGCTTGTAAGCGTCAATATTTCTCATTTACCTTTCCTTGTCACATATTTTGCAGCTGCCTCCGCACAGTATTATATGCTATGGTATTACATAAATCTCGAATGCTCTCGTAATGAACATAACGTTCCTCATCACCATACCCACCTATCAACAGAATGTTCACGTTATCGCCTTTCGACCTATAATCGGTCACATTTTTCTCAATAATTATCGCCATAGGCCTCACGATGGCCACCGTAAGACAACAGGCAAGGGCACGCTGTACAGCAATCCCAACTTATTGCCTACGCGATACGCCAACGAATGAATGTTAATACGATATCGCCCAAGGCCGGTCTCGCTGACACAGCAAAGTGCTGTCCCTCGCGAACCCTTGCGTTACCAGGCGCGATACAACGAATGCATGAACGAATGAATATTATGCGATACGCCAACGTCTTTGAATGAATTGGTAACTTATTGCCTACGCGATACGCCAACGAATGAATGTTAATACGATATCGCCCACGGCCGGTCTCGCTGACATAGCAAAGTGCTGTCCCTCGCGAACCCTAGCATTGCCAGGCACGGTACAACGAATGAATGAACGAATTAATATTACGCGATACGCCAACGTCTTTGAATGAATTGGTAACTTATTGCCTACGCGATACGCCAACGAATGAATGTTAATACGATATAGCCCACGACCCGTCTCGCTGACACAACAAAGTGCTGTCCCTCGAGAACCCTTGCGTTTCCAGGCACGATACAATGAATGAATGCACGAATGAATGTTACGCGATACGCCAACGTCTTTGAATGAATGTTAATACGATATCGCCCACGGCCGGTCTCGCTGACACAGCAGAGTGCTGTCCCTCGCGAACCCTTGCGTTGCCAGGCACGATACAATGAATGTTACGCGATACGCTAACATCTTTGAATGAATGTTAATACGATATTGCCCACGGCCGGTCTCGCTGACACAGCAAAGTGCTGTCCCTCGCGAACCCTTGTGTTGCCAGACACGATACAATGAATGAATGCACGAATGAATGTTACGCGATACGCCAACGTCTTTGAATGAATGTTAATACAATACCATTATTGCCTATGCGATACTCCAATGAAGGAATGTTAATGTGATATCGCCCACGGCCGGTCTCGCGAACCCTTGTGTTGCCAAGCGAATGAATGCTATTACGATACCAACTTATTGCCTGCGCGATACGCCAACGAACGAATGTTAATGCGATATCGCCCACGGCCGGTCTCCCTCACACAGCAAAGTGCTGTCCCTCGCGATAGAGCAATGAAATGCGATACATACTCAAAAATGAAATATTCATTACAAAAGGCTTTGCGGCCAATAACGATTCATCAATTGTTACTTCAAGCAAATGCGATACACAACAACATAGTACATATTCAAGCAAATGCAATACATACGCAGCTATCCTCGTGTGTCCTCCCGAGTATGGCATAGGCTGGCTCCGATCAAGTCTGATTCTCTGGAATATGAAGAGCTCCGGAAGAAGATCACTGAGTTGGAGGATTGATAGGCTGGCCGGGCAAAGGTGCGAAAGACTGGGGACAGTTGCACCGCACCACTCTCCGCCATATTGCCACCCGATCTCCAACGTTGTAGCCCGCCGCCCCCTCCAGTGATCTTGGTCCTTGGGTTTCTCATTCGGATGGCTTTTCAGTTTCGCAGGGGCACAGATTGCTCAATCCCCAAGCGGGTGATGAAGCCGAGTCCTTGTGAGATTAGGCTATAAAGCCCATAACCCAAGATGAGATTAAGCTATAAAGCCCAGAAATCTGGAAATGCATATTGCCTCAAGAGAAGAGAAGATTTCAGAAGCAAGAGCACAATGAAAAACAAAGAAAACGCCATGTTGAAAATATGATCCACCCTTCTCCTTACCTGCCTATTTATAGGGGACGCCATCACCACCAACCAACTCCAGACGACCAATTGTCGCGTCGCCTTAATGACCTGCATTAATAACAAGGCAACCAATCGACAAAGTAATAAATATATTCAATGCACAGGGGACTATCGCCCAATACTAATCAATTCCCCATAAACTCCACATATTCCAATACCAAGTGGGCATCTCTAAAGTCGGACCATTCAATCAATTGTCCCAACAAAATCTAACACATTTACAAGAAAAGAAAAAACCTATCACTAGCAAAAACGAAGAAGCACAAAAGCTAGGTCTCGCCCTCGGCAGTACGTGTCTGCTCCTCTACCCGATCTTGTCCCTCCACTCCATCTCGCTCGCCAACATTCTCGCCTTGCACCTGGCCCCCGATATCCTCGAGGGCCTCCTGCTAGCCAACAACACCCTCCACCTCGGCCTCACCAGCTTGTCCCGCTGCAGGCTCCGGTACAGTCTGCTCTCGGATCACGATCCCAGAACTCTGGCCACCACTTGCCGCGCTGGCTTGCGATCTCGCTGCTTTCTTGGCCTGCATATCACATACCATCTTCTCCTGGTCAATCCACCCAGCAGTGATACCATCTCGAATCGAGTGCAGGACCCCATCCGAGAAGGCTCTGTTCATTTTCTCTTGAAAGTGCTCCGTCCGGAGATAGAGATCCACCGCCTTATCCACACCATCTCACCTATCCTTGGCGAGCTTGTCCCGATGCGTCTCGGCAGCAGCACGCAGGCGGATGCACTCTTCCGCGAAGTCACTCGATCGTGCCCACTGCTCGGCTAATTCCTTCCTCAGTCGCTCCATCTCTGCTTCCCTCTCGCCTGCCTCCAGCTCCACATCCCGTAAACGGTCCACCTCCCTCTGCAGATTCCCCACTTGCCCCTCCAAATCCACCACGCGATCCGGATAGGGCGCCAAACTCTCCAAGGCAGCAGCACGAAGCTCCAACTCGGCATCACGTTCTCGGACCTGCCTTTCCAAATCCTGCAGACGCTCCTCGGCTTTGGCCACCCGGGCCCTGACTTGCTCCACCAACCTCAAGCCATCCTCTGCCCGTTGCAGCTTCCTAGTCAAATCGAGGTTCGCCTCCCTCAGTGGAGCGATAGCATCCTCGGCCTCTTGACGACGAGCCTCCTCTATAGCGAGCGCCCGTTCCAGCTCCATCCTCCGCGCGATCCCTTTATCGGTTACCCGCCTCACATCCTCGCGCTCCACCTGACCTCGATCCACCGCACTCTGAAGCTCACGTGCCCGCTCCCTCTCGGCTTCTACCTCCCCTTGCAGCCGAGCTATCTCCCGATTGAAATGGGCTACCAACTCGCCCGAGGCGTGGTAATTCAGGTTCACAGCCTGTATCACACAACATTATCAACACGTCTACGTGAAAACAAAGAGAGAAACAAACCCATAACGATACATACCCTCATCAACCTCTCCTGAGCTTCCCAATACCCTAGCCGCGGGTCTTCAACGCTCACATGACCGCGATTGCGATGACAGTTTCGCAAGTCTGCGACCATGTGAAGGATGGCGCCATCGGTAATTCCAATCTCGCTCAGGGTGCGCGCGAGACCCCCGACAACCTCATCGCGAGAACCCCGTGAACACCCACTTGCAGATCTTGAGCGCGACACATTCTCAACCTGAGACCTCTTACTACCACGAGTGTGGATAACAACACCAACGGGGGGACTCTCGAGACGAAGCTGCGAGGCCGTCCTCTTCCTCGATCCGGCCCCATCCGTACTAGCACACGTGTTCGACACTCGGACTCCATCCCCCTCGCCATCTTGGGTCCCTATCTCGGTAACTTGAGCGACCCCGATTACACCCTCTCCAGACTCGGGTGGTACCTCAGACACCTCGACTGTCAGCCCTATCTCGCCAACGGCTTGGCTGGTCACCTTCACCTTCCCACTATCCACGGTAATGACTTCCCACAAGACGGGATCACCAATTTCATCCCCAAAACCTGTTTCTAACTGTTCCAGAACGGCATCCTGCACCAAGCGAGCACGAGCACTGGTATCGCTCTGACGCCGCTCCACCTCCTCCAGCAAATCCTCAACTGAAATCTCCACCTCCACCGTGGGGTCCGTGACCCGAGCCACGTCACCGCGACCCTCCCCTCCTGTCAGGACTGCCTCGTCACTCCCCGAGTCTCGGGGGACTAACTCTCGCCAGCATGCACTTGGGAAAGCTCACCCACCTCGCCAACCTCCATGAGCTGTTCTTGACCATCTCGAGCCGGCTCCCGAGCATCGAGTATCTCATGCCCCTCGGCTACAGCCTCCTCCTCGGCCCGTTGATTGAGATACTCCAGTACGGCATCGGGAAACCTCAGATACATCTCATCGGGCAGCGACATGCTTACCCGATGATCGGTCACACGCACCTTATCGGGAAGGTCAACGTCAACTCGCCTCGCCATCTGCGATTCTCGCAACAATCCCTGAATGATAGTGTCAGGATCAACATCGGCATATGGGGCATCGCTCTTGCTCGGAGCTTCGGCCAACATATTAGCTGCGGAATAAACAAGCAAGGTCAGTAGAGATACCATACAACATATACAACACACAAGACAAAAGAAGAACCCCTCACCCGGAAACATCCCCAACTCAAATCTCTCGTATATCGGGAGCCTACACAGAAGATAGAACCCCCTCGCCCCCTTGGGAAACGCACCCATCACCCTCGCCACACGCTTCCGCTCTAGTGTGGTCAAATTCACCTGCTGCCTCACTAGGATGCACAAAAACGATATTAGTATACACCAAAGGCAAGAAAACCCACCAAAAAGACAATCACGATACTCACAGATGGGTTGAAACCGACTCAGAGCCCGGTGCACCATATCCGGATTCTGCCACCGACCGCCTACTAAGCACGGCCTTCCCTGCCAACGCGAATAAATATTCGACGGCAGGTCCTCGATGATAGTACGGCCACGGGCCCTAAAATTCACACAGCCGCTATTGCCGGCTTTGGTCGAGTACTGCATCTTGAACATGGAATTGAACTCGCCGATACTGGGACACAACAACTTGCTTAACTTCCATAGCAGAAATATCCCCATTATTTGCCTCAGCGCATTGGGAGACAGCTGCCCTACCGCTACATTCAGGCAAGACAGCAGATACTGTAATTCCTCGGGTAACGGGAACGTCAACCCGCACCTAAGTTGATACTCGTAAAAGCATGCCCACCCCAACTGGGGGTAACTAAAAGTTTCACCCTCCCTCAACGGGCGCAACAAGATGTTGTCCGAAATCGCCCACGTGGCCCTCAACTCGGCGATCTGCTCCTCCGTCATACTCGGACCCGGCTGATCAAAGGGTGTTTCGCCAATGAGCAATCGCCCACGGGGCATAAGCGGAATCTCCAATACCTCGACCTCTTCCACATCGGGAACATCGAGCACCACGGGTCGCTCAACCCTAGCCGGAGCTCCACGAGACGAACGCTCGCCACTTCCTCGGGACCTCCCCGCGACACTCCCACGCGAGGAACCTTCTCGCCCACCACCTCCTCGGGTATCACCCTCGCCGACCCCCTGAGAGCCACCCGCAACGCCTCCACGGGGGCCACCCCCACCGCGACTACGAGAGGCACCCTCTCCCCCTCCACGAGAAGCGTCGGCACCACCACAGGAAGCTCCTTCGCCTCCACGTGAGGAACCTTCCAGCCCACCACGACTGCGATTCTCACGCGCCATACTCCGAACAATTCAGATCCCTAGCCAATCGTCTTCTTTTGATATCGCCTTCCTCAAAACTCCCCCACAAAATTCAAATAGTTGAAACCCTATCCGGAGCAACCAAACGAGACTCAGTTCGACCCAGGGCTCAACCCTTCCAAAATCTCACCGGACCTAACGCAACCTAAAACCCGCCGGTGAATCAATTTCCCGGAGCACGACCCCTCACAAGATACACGCACACCAATACCCTCAGATAACGCAAGAAAGGTCAAGAGACGGCAAACATGTTCGATCCTCCAGTCGAAATACAGAAACAAGACGACCCCTCCACCTCCAGTTAAAAGCTCTCCACATAACTGCGACTCCAATCTCACACAGTCTTCCCCTCAAGCTCCAACACGAACGCAGAAACAGTAACCATCTCCGCCTCTCTCCTCTGTCCTTATATAAGGACCTCGAGAACACCGGGACCGTTGGACGTGCACGGACGACAACCGCAGATCTCACCACGTGTCTGACATCCCTGAGCATTACAGAGGTCGTGCGCCGTCGCCTCGGCCACCCACCAAAACAAATCAGCACGAAAACAAATCAGCACACCACACGTGTCACCGAGGCATAACCTATGCACTAAAGGACGCATGCACCCCCACCACCGATTCGTGATAGCAACACCACGGGAAATGCCAACACAACTCACTCACCCCAGCCAAGACTCCTCTTAAGTGGGGACTTGGGGGACTGGGGGGGTAAGGATTGTACGGAAGCCACGTGGTATAAACTCGCCTTGAACTTCCGATACTTTTACCAGCGAAAAACTCCCCACCTAAGAGAACTCTTGATCGAGGACTTGGGGGACTTGTTGGTATACGCATACCTCCTAGGCACAAGTATCGGAAGCACAAGACTTGTATCGCCTATATACCTGTATCGCCTAGACGCCAGCTTGGGATTTCGATACCTTTCGGGGTGATATCTGGATCCCAAGCGTCCCACACCGAAAGAAACTGAGCCAAACTCCCACAAACTGGCTACATTAGGGTCATCTCCCACAACCTAAAGAGGTAACTGTTTACTATCGCTTTCCATTATCATTATCTAATCCGATACTGACTTAGGCATCGAAGCGTTGAAGGCCGGCACACCCGGTCTTCCCTCTGACCTTCGTCTATTTTGCAGATAAGAGAGACTGATAGCGATAGTAGCAGACCGATACAACCCGTGTTCAGTTGGACCAGATGATTATACGCATTTATATGCGTGTAATTATATCTAAAACACTATAAATAAGCAAATCCTCATGTCAATTAATATGTAATTAATCCATTTTTATTTACTGTGTAGAAAATAAGCGGAATTGCGGAAACGAGAGAAAATTGTGCGAAATTGGAGCAAATTGGAGTTTCCGACAAAAGGACGAAATTGTCAATACGGGTCAACTGTGGTCAATGCCATCAAGGGAATAAAATCTAATTGCCTCCGATAGTATTTGCGGAAATGCAATGAGAAGGGAGAAGAAAGAAAAAAAGAAGAAGGAAGAATGAAGAAAAGAAGAAAAGAAGAGAAAAAGGAAAAAAAGAATAAACAAATAAATAAGCCTTTGCTGACGTCATGATGACGTCAGCATCAGCATATTTCCCTCCCCTCCCCCACGTGCACTCTTCACCATTCTCTTTCCTTTTGTTTTTATTTTCTCTCCTTTTTCCTTTTCCTCCTATCACTTCTTGCCATGTGGCCTTGTCCCTATTCACTTCCTTTTTGCTGCCACACCACCGAGACCACATATATATATCCCTCATCTGCATCATCCCTAGGGGAGCAACAGTCGCCGCACACCAATATCAGAGGCAGCCCCTTTGGGCTGCTCTCTCTCCTCCTTCTCCTCCATTTTTCCTCTTTTCTTTAGTTTTATTTTAGAGATTTCAAGGATTTACTCACCCAAAGCTTCAAAGATTCATCAAAGGCATCTCCTCTACAAGATTCAAGATTTGGGTAATTGTAGGAGTTGTAATTCAAGACTAGTCATGCTAGCTTTTTAGCTAGTTGTGATTATTCTTGTTTTCTCCTACACTTCTCTTCTCTTTTGTATTTGAATTTTGTAATTTTGATGTCTATAATTATGGGTTGTGAGTAATTTTCTTGTTGGGTTTTAGGGTTGTGTCCCTAACCCAAATTTTGTGTAAAAGATGTTTAATTTAATGTAATGATGCAATTTTCATATGATGGATGCTTATATATATTTTTGTTGGGTTAAAATGCATGTCTAGGAGCCTAGTCAACTCTAGGGTGTGTATTTTGAGCATGTCTAGGATGGAGTTAGAGGCTTGACCCCCTCTAATTCCTAAGCTAGAAACCTTCAATTTCGTATTCGAGGGGTTATAAGCATGGTGATTTACACCCGTTGCGTGATTGCGCGGGCGGGTCGCTTAGTAGTCTAATTCCTCAATCTCTACGCCTCTTGATGTGAATTAGTGACCCTTGAACCGGCTCTAATTCATGCCAAGTGAGTCCCTACGGCCCTTGAACCGGAGTAGGAATACCATGAAAGGGAATTTCGGTCCTTGAGCCTTGAACCGCCTTGGATACGACTACCGCCAAAGTAAAAAATTTGCATCTATATTAGATTAGCTTCTGACACATGAAATTGGGTGAAGGAACCTCCCTAACACCCGACATTCCCATTTATTTGGTTACACTTTTATTAATTTCTTGCATTTTTATTAATTGCTTTACATTTCATTACATTTTGTTAATCTAAAATCAACTCTCAAAATATTGAACTCCAACTCATTGTAAATATTCATCACTAGGCTCTTAGTTTTGATTAGGCTTTGGTGAAAATCAAAGCCGAGCATTGCTAAGGTTTAGTGCCTTAGATTAATATTTTTATTTATTTTCTTTTTCTTTTCGTTGTTTGCTAAGTGTCTTTATTTCCGATTACCCAAGGATTGTGGGTTAGCCACTAATCCCCGTGGTACGATAAACTTTGGGTATAATATTTCCCTATCTTGACAATGATACGTACGCTTGCGTAAATGTGTATCCAAGTCACCAGACAGCTCTCGACACCACTGAAACACCCTAGGTGAAGCTGAAAGTATCAATTGCTTAACTTAAGCAATCAGGCCGCGAGTTCTCCACTCGTCTGCTTGAGTTCCTCCCCTAGGTGTTTTCCTCAATTTCAACTTTTCAAGCAGATCTGAGACTATTTTAAGACTATGTAGAATAGGCTCTTGTTCAGGCTCATTTTATATGAGCATCTAGCTTTCCAAAATGGCCAAGCTTGTGTGTTATAGAGTGAATGCAAGGCGGGGGTGACTAGAAGAAAGAGTTTTTTCTTTCGAGACATAATAATGTAGGCAGCCTCAACAGTGTACAAATTTACTAGAACGAAACTTGGTGATCATTTACTCCCTCAATCATCTTTATTGAGTCTTTTTTGCAACCCTTGTTTGTCATTGTTATCTAGGTATGATCAAGAACTCAATTCCTACGTTCTGACTCTCATGAGTCATGAGCATGAGAATCTCGAAAGAATTTTTAATAGATTTTGTCTTTTTGAGAAGATGCAAGTTTCCAGCACTATAGGCATCTTTTTGTAGTTCCTTTAAGAATGAGGAACATGAATTGTCAAAACACTAAAATAAAGATGATTCATGAGGCAGATCATCTCCTAGTTTCTTCTCAAAGGCCTATCTAGCTTCATCAAGAAGGCCAGTGAACTTGTCTACTGTTCAGACTGATGTCATCATCATCTCCACGGAGGTAGTGCCTGTTCTTTTCACAGCACGTGTGTGCCCTTGACCCCTTGTGATGAATAGATTTGAACTATTATTGGAAGCCAGATGCTGATACTTTGAAATTGAGGCAAGAGGCTGGCTTGCATTGATATTAACTATAGGACTTTCACTACTTTGATAGTTTGATCTACTTGAACTGTTTGGATGTTGAGAATATATAAAAAAGAGGACTGAAGCAGATGAAAATGGATTTGTGAGTTGAAGGGGGCAATGCTGAAAATGAAGGCCAGGTACTTGCACAAGAATAGAAATGAGGAGCTTATTCATCCACAGTTGAGAACTCTTCCAGAATCTTCATTTGTCTGTAGACATAGCTGGGTGTATGTATATCTTAATATCACTTATATAGTTTTGATTTCATAGATTTCACTATCCTTGTCTAATATTTTATCTAATGATCTAATAATACTTTCACAACCTATTATAGAACTAACTGTTGAAAAGGAAATACTAGAATCCATCAAACAATATGTATCCTCAGGTATCTTAACTCTTTAGCTATGTCTTTCCTTTCTTAAATTTCCAACCTCACTTGGATAGACTCAAAACATTAGTCTTTGACTGACCAAGTTATAATGAAAGGAACATTATTAATAGAGAGTCGAGTTTCTTACTGAACTCAACACATGCTACAGTTAAAACTTACACTTCATATGCTATACAAGGCTTGCTCATCATGAGATATTGAAGATTGTTTGTAAACAAAAACAAGAACACAATTTTGCTTGGTTAGCCCCATGAAGCTGTTGAGAATATATAGATCTCACATGGGAAAAATGGGACATTGCTTATGGGTTTATAAGGGTTTGGGCCACTCCATTCATTGCCAATTGGTTTTAGATGTGAACATCAAATTACTTTAGTAGTTTATGCCACATGTGCATGCCTCACGGTCACACGGGCTCCACATCACCCAAAGTTATTTATGTGTGTGGTTTGAAAATTCGCCACACGTGGGGGGGCGTATTGAGAATATATAGATTTTACATGGGAAAAATGGGACCTCAGATTACTCGTATAGATTTTAGCCGGAGGTCTTGGTGCTCCTGGAATTTTGGTATGAAAAGTGCCATGGTATTTGCTCAGAGTGCGGACTGTTTGGTCATGGAGGTGGCATTTGTGATAAGGGTTTGGTGCCTTCGGCGTTGCCGCATTCGAATCCAGAACCGGTGGACAGTTTGCTAGGGTTGGGCCCCGCGGCAGTGGGGACGGAGTTGGCTGGGGAGTTGGCGGTGCAGCTTGGGTCGGTCCGTTGGGTTCGACGCTAGAGGCAAGATTGATGTAGGTGGGCATGGCGGCAGTTCTAGGGAAGGAGACCCCGATCTTTTCGATGGGAAACCCTAAGTTTAAATTATGGTTGACCGGGCTAAGGGGCAGTGGGCCTGTTAAGGCTGTTGAGCCCATTTATGTTATTGAGAAGACTGCTAGGCCCATTTCTGCTGTTGGGCTTTATTTTGAAGGCTGGAACCAAGCCAGTGCTTTGGGTGTGCGTAAGATTCACGAGGATGATCGGGTCGAGCATGGGAAGTGTCTTTGCTTGGAGCCCGTGCCTTTGCAGGAAACTTTTGAGGTGGGTTTGGTGGAGTTTCCTGTTACTACTAGTGGGAAGGTGCCGCAGAAAAAGTGTCGTCCTTGTGGTCACCGGAACAAACCTAAGTAGGTGGTTGTGAGCCATGTTGCTAAAAGCTAGAGGAGGTCACCCTACCCCATGATGATTAGGAGAGCATCCTATTTATTTTATTGCTTTGAATAAGTGAGTGATGCTCGACTCTTGCCCCATGTTGTCTTTGATTATAGCTCTGTGCTAGTTTATGAGTGGCGATGTACACCAGAAGGTCTTTAGGCATCAAAGCTTGTCGATTCGGTGGTTCTGATTAGGGTCTGATTAGGGTCAAAGCTTTGTGTTGTTTCTTTAGTTTTCTTTTGTTTTTGTTTTTATTTTTGTCTTTTAGGACTTTCTGCTTTGAGCAGCTTTGATTTGGGCATTGATTTGTATTATGAGGAATTTCTGAATTCCTCTAACTTGACAGAGTGAGGTCGTTGATATTATTAATGGAATCTGATTTCGTTTTCCTAAAAAAAAAAATATGCTAATGCACTACATAGATATATGGTGGAACACACTTGAGTTTCAAACCCAAAGCTTAACAAATAAAAACTTGATAGAGGATAAAATGGTAACTCAACACCCGCCACATGTCAGCTTGTGCACAACTTGTCTTTATGATTAAAATAATATACATATAAGCATGAATAGAAATATTTTGGACTTTTGTGTGTAATGAAATTTTATAAACGACATTTGTGTATTTTTTTTTTTTCTCTTTATCATGTTATTTAGATTACATATATTAGTAAAGTAATTTTTTTTAACAAATATATTTTCTATTCTCTTTAGAGAAAAAATAATATCATTTTTTTTTGTTTAGTAGAAACATCAATAAATGTTGGTGACGAAAAATTTCGAATAGGAGTTTGACTCACTAATGAATGTGGACTGGAGCGGGAGCTGACCACGAAAAATCTAGAAGCTTCCTCGGAGAGTTGACTCGGAAGTTTGACTGTCGGCTCTGAGAGGAGGGGATACCTGCAGAAAACCCTTCGATGCCTAAGTTAGTACGTTTATTAGTCGAGTGGAATAGAAAGAGTCGGAGTGGGATAGTTTACCTATACATCGGGCCGCCTTTATATAGCCGATTACTTACTTGGGGGACAAGTCGCTATTATTCCCGCCTTTATAGCTGCAATTACTTACATACTTATGATGATGATTAATGCTGCATTAACGGCGGTTAATCATGACATATTTACGACGGTCATTCATCGCGCGTTCATAGTCGTAATCATTGCGCGTCGTTATTATCGTAGTTAAAGCCGTAATAATTGCCACTTTTATGACCGACATTTATCGCCATACTAACTGCAGAGTTAATTGCCTTAATTGCAGGTCTAATGGTAGTTGACCACTCCCACAATGCCCCCAAATTTTTTCCTTGGGAATTCATCCCAAGAGAAAATTTCCAAAGCTCAAGTTTCCCCTATGGGCTCCATATCTTTAAATTTTTCTTTGGGTACCCTTCTTTGAATTTCATTTTGGCCTTCATCACATTGAAAGCGTAGATATGCTCCTATAAGAAGATACTCATTCCTTGTTCAAAGTCTGCATCTCATATAGTCGATGACGCCAACACGCCCAAACCTGGACTCAAATCTGCCTTTGTCTTATAGCCAGTTCAATGTCGGGTCTTCACGTCTCAGACTCGTCTGCTCATGGTGTCTTTCTCAATGACCCTGACACCCTTCACGATGACGGCAACATCGGCCCCGACGTCGGTGATGTCTTTCCTGATGACGGCGATGTCGGCCCCGATGTCTGTGACACTTTCCTCAATGACCGCAATGTTGACTTTGATGTCGGTGACACCTTTCACTATGACTGCAACGCTGGCCCCGCCCCAATGACCATCTCAAACGGTTGGCACGATCGCTCCCTCGAGGGCCCGCCTCCTCGAGCGTTTACTAACATGCCTTTTTAAATTATCAATCGTTCGAGTATTATCATCGTATGTACTAACCTTGAGTGCTTGGCTCTATTGCTCCCTCGAGAGCCTGCCTCTTTAAAAGTTCACTTTTTGTCTCTTCGAGCATTCGCCTCCTCTAGAGTTTTTCCTAGAGAGAAACTCACCTCCATGAGCCCTTGCTTCCTTGAGAGTTTTTCTCTTTGAGAAAAACTTGCCTCCTTGAGAGTTCTTCTGTTTGAGAATTCTTTTACATGACATATAATTCACTTCCTTACATGCCCCCTTGTTTTTCTTCTCTGCGCATGCAGTCGCCCAGGAAGAAAAACAAAACAAAAGCTCAATGTATTGGATAATTTGAAACCAAACCTGAGTTACCAGCCGGCGATCTCTTATGGGATTAGCCCCATACCCTAAGGGGTTTGCATCCACTATCAATCTCACAAACTACGTTTCTCAATCTCCACGTCCCACGAGAATAAGATCTGTCACTTCGTCCCACCCCCGCACACAGCGAGGGTGAGGTCCATCATCCCACCCCTGCTTGCAGCGAGGGTGCGGTATACCAGTTCACCCCCGCCGCGGGCGAGGATGAAGTCCAGGAGGTCGCACAAGTCAAGCGAACAATATTTTAGTCACTCTGGCCACTGGCCTCAATTGCATTTCGAGATCAATTGTGAACGAAAATCACACGAGTAACTGCTAATTACTGATCTGTGTTACCTGGGTTGGTGCCCACTTGCTAATTTGAATGGAGACATACCGACGTCTCTTTAGATTTCAGCTGCGAGGCCTCGAGGACCGGCTCGGCTACATTCATCAATCACTTTCTTCAGCGCGTGCTTTCTTGGACTGGGCTGTATTGGTTCCTCCAGTTATTCATCCAATCAGTGTGTCGCTTGCCCCCTCGATGAAAGGTCCACCGAAGCCTTCGTTAGTAGCATCGAAGGCGCCCGCGTTTGTTACTCTGTTGGTTTGGCAAGCGCCGTTGCTGACCTCTCCGCTGCATCAGCCTTTACATCTCCTTGTCTAGAGGCAAGTACGGATCTTGGATTAGGTTTGGGGCAAGTTAGTATGGGGGCTGGGTTTCGTCACTGCCAGTCCTCAGTGACAGAAATGAGATTCCTTAAGGTACAGCTCCCGCCATCAATTTTTAGGGAAAAGTGCTTCTCACAGATGGCGCCACTTGTTAGTGACGAAAAATTATGAAGAGGAGTTTGACTCACCAATAAATGCGGACTGGAGTGGGAGCTGACCAAGAACAATCTAGAAACTTCCTTGGAGTGTTGACTCGGAAGTTTGACAGTCGGCTCGGAGATGAGGGGATTACATGTAGAAAACTTTCTGATGCCTAAGTCAGTACGTTTCTTAATCGAGTGGAATAGAAAGAGTTGGAGTGGGATGGTTTACCTGTACGTTAGGCTGCCTTTATATAGGCAATGACTTACTTGGGGGGTAAGCAACCATTATTCCCGCCTTTATGGCTGCAGTTACTTACATACTTATGAGTTATGACGATGATTAATGTTGCATTAATGGCGGTTAATCATGACATATTTACGACGATTATTCATCGCGCGTTCATAGTTGTAATCATTGCGTGCAGTTATTAACGTAGTTAAAGTCATAATCATTGCGCGTAGTTATTATCGTAGTTAAAGTCGTAATAATCGCCGCTTTTATGATCGACATTTATCTCCATACTAACTGCGGAGTTAATTGCCTTAATTGTAGGTCTAGTGGTAGTTGACCATTCCCACAATAAACAACTGATAGTATTAGAAATGAGAATGTACAGTAACTCAGGACATTCCACTTACAAACCAAGCACTAATATCACTAAACTAAATGAAATTAGAGATAAGGAAAAAAATCATGAATAGTACCTGAAGTAAGGTCCACTACGAATTTCAGTACAGCAAGTTCGAAAACATAAATTTTGGTACATCAGATATGAAGCCCGACCAATATACGTACACAATGTCAATGACTCTGTCAGTCCGCATGCCATTACGCACATAGTGAAGGGCAAAAATGGTTTTTCATTAGTCAACAGGTTTCCTCTCTCCCACACACACACACACACTCTCTCTCTCTCTCTCTCTCTCTCTCTCTCTCTCTCTCTCTCTCTCTCTCTCTCTCTCTCTCTCTCTCTATATATATATATATATATATATATATATATATATATATATATTGTGATCCAGCCCCTTTCTCTCCCTCCATGGCCGTGAGCCCGTGAGCACCTCATCTCTTCCAAAACAAAAAACCACTACACTTCCACTCAATTTCTACACAGCTTCTTCAATGCTACACATTTGGCCTCTGCACTGCCTTTCCAACCTCCGATTACAGCCCCAATTCCCAATCCGATCCTCCATCACCGTTGAATTTTTCACCAGAGCTCGACCTCGACAACCAAGGGAGCCATGGGGACCTTGTTTCTGGTCTACGACCTGAAATCCGCACCCGTTTTTGTCGTCCCTCCTCGGGTCCTTCAATTGCGATGAGTATTTGGGCTGGGCCATCTTTTATTGCCCCGGCGACAATCTCAAATATGCTCTTCCTTGATAATCCTAAACATCTCACCTCAATATTGTATGTTAAGTATAGACAAGTTTATGCAATCTCACCTCAATCTCTTTCTGTATTAAGAGAGAGGTAAGAGGTAATGTAGATATAGATAGCGCCTTTCGGAATGAAAACGATAATGGTGGAGTTGGAGTGATTGTAAGGGATGAGGCAGGTGTGTTTAGAAGAGCTTGGTCAAGGTTTCATCCCAATTTTTGTTCGCCTCTTCAGAGCGAGTACAGGGCTTGCAGGACTGGTTTAGAGAGAGAGAGAGAGAGTTGGGTGCCCAGAATAACAGAAGAGAAAGAGCTGGGTGCTCATAGTAAAAAATTTGAAGAGACAGTTTTACCCCTTGAAATACAACAGCTGTCACGAAACTAACGGCGTCTTTGACGTCGTGTATGTATACTGGGTCGGTTTTGAAAATTCATGTACCAAAGTTTATGTTTTGAAAATTGTTGTACTGAAATTCGTAGGGGTCCATAGCTCAGGACCACTTACCAAATTGTTCCCTAGAGATAAAAGTCACAAAACTATCACTTTAGGTCCAATCTTACTACCCAAAATAATTATTAATTGAGAACTCAAATTTATTTATTTATTTATTTTTTTTTTTTGGGAAATGGGGATGGTGCGGTTGCCTTCAAGCCTTGATTAATGAAATTGCAGAATATAAGGGGGGACGTAGAGCCTGAACCCCATATTACAATAAGCATAAAGAGAACATCCTGAAATAATATCAGGACTCTCCACAAAATTTATGTATTTTAACAAGCACCAATTATCAAAGAGTGCACGAATAATTACTCAATTTGCTTTGACATAGCGGTGACATATCGGAAAATTAACTCTATAATGAAGAAGCATCATTACAAATAGCATAGCTTTCCCACTATGTTGCCGCACTGAAATAAATCTGGCGATACTCAATTTCATCATGCCACTAGGAGGTTTCGTATATTTGATCAAGCAAATAGCTCACAGCCTCGCTAGACCAGACAATGCACACTGAGTGTGCATACCGGGACAAAACCCACATCGCCCTACCGAAATATGATATTGCCAGCATAAAGCCACGTCTTATTAAATGTAAAAAAACAATAAATAAAAAAAGAACAATAATTAATAATATGGGCCCAGAGCCGAAGCCTGGGCCCAAGTACCATCATGCCCACGCTAAAGCCCAAAGATGCAGGATGCGGGATGCCACCATCTCGCCGCCACCCCTCGCATTCCGACCACCGACACCATCGCCACCTCTACTAGCTTGTCACCGAGAGATCGCAATCCATCTAAGTTCCCCATTTCTCCGGCTAGAGGAAACATGGCGCCCAAGATCGATCACAAATCGCCGAACCCAAATTGGAGATCCTAGCGCTGCCGCCACCCAGTCGTCATCTCCAGGTGATCGCCGATCTCGCACACACCAACTCGGATCGACCTCGACTTTTTGCGCTCCACTCTCAGGCAACATCGACCTCGCATCGAACTGCTGCAATCCATCACCATCAGATCCTCCACTCGGTCGAGACAGTGTCGCCAACCCCCCATAGCCCGCACTCCGACTAGGCCACTCTCCAATAGACACTAAGGCCCCGTTTGGGATTGCTTTGCTTTTAAAAAAATCAGCTTTTGTTCAAAATTTTAGATTTTATTGTGTTTGGTAAATAAATAAAAAGCAACTTTAATTGAAAGTTATAGGTCACTGGCAGCAAATTTTAGAAGCAGCCCAGAGGTTGCTTTTAGAAGCTACTGTGGATCAAAACACACTCTGCAGTTGTTTTATGTACTGACAGCACTTTTAAAAATATTATTTACCAAACACGAAACTGTTTTAATTCACAGCTGATTATTCTCACAACACAGCAGCATCAATTTTTTTTTTAAAAGTCACAGCAATCCCAAACTAGCCCTAAGTCCCCTCGGGCCCATTCGAAGACTACGCCGCGACGGAGTATCTCTCTCAACACGGTCTAGGTTTTCTCCTCCGTTATTTTTGGAGCTCTCTCAGTAATGTTTATTTGCTCAGTAAAGGAAATTATGCTTAATCAGCCTTCAATCTAAATCTGATTGTGGAAAAAATTATTTTAGTTTCTAACGTTGGATCTAGATCGACAAAAGAATTTTCTTGATTAGCTCCATTTAGATTAACTCCATCAATAGAAATTACTTGACAAATGACTCGCAAATCAGTCATGCCAAAGCTCGAAAACAAATATCTAACTGGACTAGCTGTGACATCTTCCAAATGTTTTAGATAAGTTTCTCATTACTTTTTTTTTTGCATACATTACAGATCGTTAAATACGCGTATTTGACTAAAAATTTCTCCACATATCAATTTGGCCAGTCATATCAATTGGAGTGCAGTACTATATTGCTGATATATTCCTTTATATACATATTTATTTTGGAATCTAAACCTCATACATGTGCAATAATCTCAGTCAAATGATATTTTGGGTATATGCCCATAGAAGACGTAATGTTTTCATATTTTTCTTCTTAATAAGTTAAATGTATGTGTTGTTATCGAAAAAAAAGAAGTTAATTCTATATGTGCATGTTAAGTAGCAAAGAAAGTCTACTTACCAAAAAAAAAAAGTAGCAACGAAAGTCAGCAGACAACAAGTCAACGTTTCTTCATGATCCAAGTTTTTCTCATCAGCTAGAGCAACACGTCACAATTCTGGAAATGAGTTGTGCAGTTTGTTATTTGTGTTGCTTAATTAGCTGTTCATTACATATATAATGCCTCACTCAGTTTTTAAATTTCTTCTTAAGCTTGTATAAGAGATTTTTTTTTCTCTTTCTCAAAACCCAGATTAGCTTATTAATTGCCTTACATGGATTTTCTTGTGTAGCTTTCTACATCAATCTTCAACACAGTTCTTACTGTTCTTCATAGTTTCTTATGTATGTATACCCAGATATATGATATATTTATTCATAGTTTTGATATCACTAGTATGCATCACCCTATAGGCCTATAAAGTCACAATGGTTCTCCTAATGATTTCCCAATTCTCATGACAGTAACTGATACCCTCAGCTTGGAGGAAGACTAAATGGGTGGGTTACTACTTAAAGAGTAAAAGAATGAGCTTCTAGCTCAGTCTTCAGCCTCCTAAGCTAGCTAGCTGAGAACTCTCACAAATCACATGGAAACAAAGAGTTGTTAATACGGAGACTGATGACTGAGCAGCTACCTTGTTACTCATCATCAAGCTTTTAGTTTAATTTCCTTTTGTTATAACACTACAACAAAAGTCCTCATTTCCGACGAAAATTTTCGACAGCACAGAATTGCCCTCGCAAAAAAACTCCTTTTTCGACCACCAAAAATGGTCGTCGGAAATGTTGTGTCAAAATATATTTTATTTCCTAGGGACAATATGCTGTAGGAAAAGAGTTCCAATTTCGTCGGAAAAACAAAAAAATTGGGGGGACCTTTTGGCGCAGTATTATTTTCGACAAGATTTTGTGTCGTCGGTAATGATAGACCTATTTCCGAGAGGCAATTGACTTTGTCGGAAATGATTTCTTAATTTTGAGGGCAGCAAAGTACCCTCGGTAATGAACAAAATATTTCCGACGGCTAGTGACCCTTGGAAATATTTCTCTAAATTGTATTATTTTTATAAAAATATTATGTCAAAGAGGAGAATTGAACATAGGATCTCTAACTGTCAAAATTAATTTTACCATTTTTCCACAGGTTAATTGATGAGTATATTATTAGTTTATTAGAATTGATGCATATAAACAAAACAATTTTATTATTTATTGGTTATAATTAAGTTCACTTTCTGTTAGCAGAGAAATGTTTGCCAAACAAACAGAAAAGTTCTATCAAATTATTAGCTAGATGGACTAGTCAGTTTATTTCATTTATTATACATATATAAGATGCAACTAAATGAAGCAGTAAGAAACACAATAAAAACACAGAATAAAGCAGAAACATTATGTGGTTACAATATATTATTCATCCTGTTGGGTTTACTATGCATCAATTAGTACCACCAAGAAGACCCTTAAGTTTCTTAATCTCAGCACTCACTAGTACAAAATCGAAAATAGACAACGTTACCTAGATAACGGTTTAATAAAAAACGTTGTGGTTTTTTTTTTTACAACGGTATAGTTGAAACCGTTATCTGTAGATATTAAAAAAGTGTTGGTCCCTTGGTTAGAAGTTTTCTCATTTAACTTATACAACGGTATTGTCGAAACCATTATCTATAGATATTAAAAGTGTTGGTCCCTTGGTTAGAAATTTTCTCATTTAACTTGTACAACGTTGTGATAGAAACCGTTATCTATAGATAGTAACAAAGCGTTGGTCCATTGGTTAGAAATTTATAAATTTAATTTATACAACGGTACAGTTAAAACCGTTATCAATCTACATATATCAAAAGTGTTGCTTGTCCTTTTTTAAATTTTGTTTATTTAAAAGATTTTATTTTAATTCATCAAAGCTAGGAAGTGAGAAACAACATTCCAAGCTTGTCCTGTTGCGTTTAATTTGCTTAATTATAAGCCGGGCCTTTTGATCCACCAAAAAAGAAAAAATAAGGCATAAGCAAGCAAATCGTTAATAACTTTAAAATTTTAAGAATCCCGCTCGGTCAATTTTAGCTAAATTCTAATTTCCCACCAAATATTGACATCCTTTTCTGAAAAGATAAAAACTAATGCCAACAGAGGGCAAAAGAGTAACGTCTGGATCAGTTTCAGCTTTCTCCTAATATCAAAAACTGATTTGCAGTTTCCTCTCCCACGTTTTCTAATCCGTGCAAAAGAGTTCTCCTCTTTCCTATGGAATCACCGCTCACGATCATATACTTCAATTGAAAAAGAAGTTCACCGGCCAACAGAATACTTAAAAGGTATGGTTTTGATTTTGATGAGGGTTCCACTTTTTTCCCCTTCTTGGCTCAGTTTTCCAATACATGGGCTCAATCACGCTCACTTTTAGTAAGATTTCTATCGAATTTTTCTTTTGTTCAATTGGCTGTTGTGCAGAATTTTTTGGCTTGCTGTTTTAATGGGTGATGCTGCTTCGTATGCAGAGAAGAATTTGTCTTTTAACACAGAAGGTAATCACCAACAAGAAGGCATTGCATGCTTTTTTCCGCTTTGTCAAACATCGAAGTTGAGAAAATTTGTGAATGAAAATGATGTACTCTCATTTTGTATTTTTTTTCTTTTTCTTTTTGAAAGCAAAACCAGAGAGCAATTCAATTTCATTGGTTCCCCAGACTAAATTTCAAAGCTCAAAGGTCAAGGGAAGTGCATGATCAAGACATAGGAGAAGTCGGTTAGAGAGGTAGGATGACAATGCAGAGATCGGTGAATTTGTTGTTTCCTATACTAGAACTTTGTACTGTAGTCCAATTAGTTGTTTGCTGCATTTAGTTTCTATTGTTTGGTTTGGGATTTTGGATAACACCCATTATTGAGTAGTCTGTGGTGATTTTATAGGGGGCTAGATTTGCAGAAGCTGTACAGAAGTTGGGAAGATAATCTGGGCGTTGGTTTTATTGCATTGAAGGTAATAGTGTTTCTTTTTCTCCCCGTTGCCACTAATTTGGTTCTTTAACATCAGCTACTATTCTTTTGTCCCATGCTGAAGCTGATATTGCTTGGTTTTGATTACACAAGTGGTGACTTAAAAGATTGGTTTTAAATTTTGAAAAGCAGTGGCAAGGCATTTTGTGCGGGTGGAGATATAGTGTCTCCCTATCATTTTGCACAATTTGATTGAACTCTTTCCTCCGCAATGCCACCAGAACATTCATCCTTCCTCTCTTTTCTTTACTTTTTGCTTTGTCCTTTGGTAACTTCTGCAATTATCATTTGATCTCATTTGTTTAATATAGAGCCACCGCCAAATGATCAAAGTGAGGGAAGAGAACAAAGCTTAATTAAACTTGAGCACCTGGACAAATTTGGTTTCAATATATGCTTTGATAATTGCACACTTTATTGACAAAGACCAAACTTTTATGTTTGAATTAGAATGCCACTGCCAACACTTTCTTTGGTCTTTCAATGTCGGCACCTCTTCACAGCTTTTATCTTGGGCTAAATACTAGTTAGTACCCTGTGGTTTAGGTCCAAAATCAATTCAGTCCCTGGACTTCTAATTTCATCAAAAACACCCCTGCACTTTCAATTTTGATCTAATAGGTCCAATTCGTTAATATTATGTTATGGATTCAAGTTATGGTTGGATTATTTGTTGAAAAACTATTTATTTTTAATAGTATGACTCACTCCTAAATTGACTATGCAGACCACCTCGACACCACATCATAAAACATAGGCCATATATGAGCCACATTAACAAGTTAAATAACTCAATTGTCGGAAAACTAACAAATTGGACCTATTAGATCAAAATTGAAAGTGCAGGGGTGTTTTTGATGAAATTGGAAGTTCATGGACTGAATTGATTTTGGACTTAAACCACATGGTAGTAATTTGTATTTAGCCCTTTTATCTTTGTTGTCTTTTGTTGGCCACACTTTGATACCAATTCAAGCACATATTAATTAAGTTTCCTTCAATCTACAACACTAGCTCTGCATTCACTTTTTTTAATCTCTGTTCATTCTTATGTCCTTTAATTGTTAGGTACCCGTTCATTCTTATATTCATGATATAGCCTGTAACAGGTAAAAGTGCATGTATATACAGCAGGGACTGACACCAAACCTTCACAAATAGCTAGGCAAGGTTTAGAGGAGGCCAAAAAGAAGAACATAGATCTAGTAATAATGGATACTGCTGGAAGGCTTCAGGTAATTATTCGAAATATATAATTATCAGGCAGTTCCGAGATGATGCAATGAGAACGTTCACTCCTGCGCCATCTTATTTGGGCTGGAGGTTTTATGTTTTCAATTTTTTAACAGATAGACAAAGTACTGATGGATGAGTTGAAAGAAGTAAAGCGGGAAATGAACCCCACAGAAGCTTTACTCATTGTGGATGCAATGACTGGCCAGGAAGCTGCAGGTATTCACACTTAACAGTTAATCTTTTGTGGATTTAACATTTATAGTTTAATCACTTCCAGTTACGCATATTATATTTATTTTTTGTTGGTTCTTAGTTTCTGCTGAATTAGACACGAAAGAAAAATTATCATGTCTTATTATGTTATAATAGGTTGTTTATTTGGGATCCCTCTTTATTGATTTATAGAAGAAAATGTGATTGATTATCTGCAATTGTCATGAACACATAAAAGTCTTAAATAGGGAATTGGTTGCTCTATCTAATGTTTGAGATAAAGAAGCAAATTCATATGCACCCGATTGAATTATGAGTTTCCTGGCCATACTCATCATATTGTTACCAATTCGCATGCGATTTGATAATATCCATGTGTCCAAAGATGCAACAAATTCCAATTATGTTTCAAAACTGTAAATTTACCATGCTACTAACAATGCATGTATATATTCCTAGAAGTAGGCTGACTTATCTTCTTTGTGTTTACAGCCCTGGTCACAACATTCAATGTAGAGATTGGGATTACTGGCGCTATTTTAACAAAGCTGGATGGAGATTCTAGAGATGGAGCAACTTTGAGTGTTAAAGAGGTTTACTTGTTGGCTTACTTTTCGTTCATAGTATCATTCTGCACCTTCTGCTCCATTTACGTCTTCATCCCATGATTTTTTTGTGCTTTGCCAACTCCTACTGCTGCAACTTTAGGATTTTAATTTTGATAAACCCTTTTGTGCAGGTGTCAAGCAAGGACAGCAGCTGCAGTCAAAGTTCCAGAGTTTCAATTTGAGGGTGAGTCTCTGTCTATTTAGACTCTGTTTATTTTTTCAATCTGAGACTGATTAGCTCATGTATGTTCAACTTATGTTTTGACATCTTGATTCTGAGAGTACTTGTGTATGACCTAGAGGTCATGTGATGGGCCTCTTACCAGCTAGGCTCGGAAATTAAGTCTCTGTGCTTCTATTAATTGACAATAATACCCTATATATGGTTTGACAGCCTTGTCTATATTCTTAATTAAATTTAGTGTAAAACAAAACGATTGAAGCGCTTCTTTTTGCTTTAACCATCTTATTGGAAATGTATGAACTTTAAAAGGTCTGTGCGATCATTTTCTCTTAAATATTAGCTTCTGGAGATGCTTGCTTCATTTTTGTTGTAGCCCTGCTATTCAATACCAGGACTATTGATGAAGTGTGTATAGCTACAGGTAGAGAACAAATTAATTGTTGTTTTTAGAGTATGCAAATAACAGCTACTAGGTAGCTGGAAATTCTTAGGTAATACTTTTCTGATTTAGCTATAGGACTATCGAATGTCACAATACTTTTTTGATTTAGCTATATGACTATCGAATGTCATAATACTTTTCTGATTTAGCTCTGGGTAGCTACTGGGTATCAGGACTATTGATGAAGTGTGTATAGCTACAGGACTATCAAATGTCACAATACTTTTTCTGATATAGCAGACTGATGACTAATTGCATATGGTTTTATGCTATTGGTTTATAATTTTTTTATCTTTTTAAATTTTTTTTTTTTTTGCAGTGAGAAGGAATTATAGAGACCACATTCCTTCAAGAAGAAGTCAATGAACTCCATGATGGGAAGAATTCGTTAGCGATAAGTATCTTTAGAGTTTTACAATGTGGATCTTCATCAATTCTATGGTTTAACTCTGTACCTAGTGAAACTTCTTTGTAGCAAAATTTACCTTTTCCATTGCAAGTAGACTTTGACTTTTGCAATGTGGATCTTCAGTTCTATACTCTATTAATATATTGCAATTTCATTTCAATTTCTTGAATTGATGCACTAGATCATGGTTGAAAAAAATCGCCGTCTCTCTAGCTAACAGACAATGGATTTATTCTAGAAAGTGTTGTAATTTACTATCTTCATCATCACCGACAACGTTATCAATTTAGAAACCGATGTAACAGTTTCTCAACACCAACGCTTTTGACGAGAAACTGTTGTGTAATGAAGTTGGAAAATATTTTTCAACTAAAAATCGATGTATACAATCCTCGAAGCCAACATTTTTTTGGTAACAACAGTTGTGTATGAAAGTTGTTGAAGGCCAAAAGTGATGTGTAAATTATATTACCACATCGGTATGTAAGCGAAAACCGTTATTGAATAATTACATACACAACGGTGCATTTAGTGCTAACGGTATGTGCTGAGTATATCTACAACGATTTCTGACTAAAAGCTGTTGTACTTTATTATGTTCAACATCGGTGAAGTACCGTTGTAGAGTGAAGCGTAAAAAGACAACACTCACCTAGACAACGAAAATATATTTTTTCAGACAACGGTGCGGAACCGTTATCTATTTTCAATTTTGTACTAGTGACTGTCAAGGAGAGTAGTCTGTGCTATCAATTCAGTACGTAAATCGTTTTGAAACAGTGCAGTCTCCAGACGCTGCACACCTGGGTCGTCACTGCTGAAGCTAGCAAATACAAGGGCTCGAGTATCACCTGCATTTACTTGGAAGTGAAGCAAACCTCGAGGTAAAACCATAATATCACCTTTCTTCAGATTTTTTACATAAGCTTTGTTATCCGAGGCGATGAACCCAGCTATAACTTTGCCTTCCGCAACAAGTATGACCTCTGAAGCTCCGTGGTGAGTGTGCATCGGAACAACTCCACCAACCTCCATATCCGCACGAGCCAGCGAAATACCAAGGCCATTTAGACCAGGAAATTGGGCAACAAATGCAGCTTTAAGTCGGACTTTGTTTAATTTTAAGTTGTTACCAGGAACTCCTAGACCAGAGTACACGAAATCGTCCACCTTAACATCTGAGGGGTTTTTGCAAGAGTATCCTGCAGGGCTTGGAGGAGCTGTGTAGTCTGCAACACAGAAATCTTGGACAGCAGCATAGGAAGAGGAGAGAATGAGAAAAAATATGAAGCAGATAGAGGAAATCATCATGATATGTTTGGAGATTATCGTCCACCAAAAAAGTAGGATTTTATCTTACAAAGCAATACTTGGCAAAAGAGTAGATCACATATATAACAAACAAGAAGCATTGAATCAAGATTAGGTACCAAACCAGCTATTTAATTCAGCACCACTCCTTTATGCAAGATTTCTTACCAAAAAGATTATATTTAGTAAAAATCTATTGGTCAAATATTATCATGAGCTCGCGTTGGCTGCATTAGTGGATTTAGTCAATGTACCAACTCTGTAGGGAATACGTACATTAAGTCTCTATTATTGCACTAAAGATATTTTATTTATTAAGATTAATCCATCGCATTTTTGTATTTGATCAAAGACCCGACAACATAGAAATAAAATAAAATTATATATACAGTAAAGGGTGGAAAAATAAGTTATGATTCAAATAAGCTTTTTTTTTTTTTGGCGGTTAATAGAGTATTATTGAATCAAAAACACAACCAAAGGTACATAAGCAAGGAAGTAAATAACAAAACCCAACAACAAACAAACCCCATGACAATCAGCCCACTAGCAAGCCCAGCAGAAGGGGAGAGCGATCTTGTCGTCGTCGCCGACAAGCGATCCACCGTGTGACTCAGAAACGTCACGGGAGTTGCAGCGAGGGACTTAGAAGCCAGCCAAATCTTTCCAACACATGAATACCAAACCAGATCCCAACAGAACTCTACAATCCAAATCCCAAAACCATAGAAAACATCAACAAAACCCATCAGCAGATCGCCAGGCAAGCAATTGCCAAACCCAATGACAATCAGCCCACTAGCAAGCCCAGCAGAAGGGGAGAGCGATCTTGTCGTCGTCGCCGACAAGCGATCCACCGTGTGACTCAGAAACGTCACGGGAGTTGCAGCGAGGGACTTAGAAGCCAGCCAAATCTTTCCAACACATGAATACCAAACCAGATCCCAACAGAACTCTACAATCCAAATCCCAAAACCATAGAAAACATCAACAAAACCCATCAGCAGATCGCCAGGCAAGCAATTGCCAAACCCAATGACAATCAGCCCACTAGCAAGCCCAGCAGAAGGGGAGAGCGATCTTGTCGTCGTCGCCGACAAGCGATCCACCGTGTGACTCGGAAACGTCACGGGAGTTGCAGCGAGGGACTTAGAAGCCAGCCAAATCTTTCCAACACATGAATACCAAACCAGATCCCAACAGAACTCTACAATCCAAATCCCAAAACCATAGAAAACATCAACAAAACCCATCAGCAGATCGCCAGGCAAGCAATTGCCAAACCCAATGACAATCAGCCCACTAGCAAGCCCAGCAGAAGGGGAGAGCGATCTTGTCGTCGTCGCCGACAAGCGATCCACCGTGTGACTCAGAAACGTCACGGGAGTTGCAGCGAGGGACTTAGAAGCCAGCCAAATCTTTCCAACACATGAATTAATACCAAACCAGATCCCAACAGAACTCTACAATCCAAATCCCAAAACCATAGAAAACATCAACAAAACCCATCAGCAGATCGCCAGGCAAGCAATTGCCAAACCCAATGACAATCAGCCCACTAGCAAGCCCAGCAGAAGGGGAGAGCGATCTTGTCGTCGTCGCCGACAAGCGATCCACCGTGTGACTCAGAAACGTCACGGGAGTTGCAGCGAGGGACTTAGAAGCCAGCCAAATCTTTCCAACACATGAATACCAAACCAGATCCCAACAGAACTCTACAATCCAAATCCCAAAACCATAGAAAACATCAACAAAACCCATTAGCGGATCGCCAGGCAAGCAATTGCCAGGCATGAGGGTAACCAAAAGAAATAGAAAAGAGAAAGAGGAATAGAGATAAGCAGCAGCGGATTCGCCGACGTGCCTATGTAAGACATCCGATACAACGCTGTATTCAGAGAATCGAATCGGCGAACATTGGTTTAAAACACTGATGGGTATGAAGCATGTGCACCTGAAACGTGAAGAATCTAGGATTTGAAAAGCAGACGGAGAGGAAGAAGAGTGGGGGGACATGAGAGGGATAAGAATCGAAGAGAATGAAGAAGGAAAAGGGGATAGATGGGATGGGTAATCTGGGCTCTAAAGATGAATAAGATTTGGGTTATGGGGGAATTGGGGAAACGAAGGAAACTGAAAGCTGACGATAAGCAAAACTGCCACCGCCGAGGCAGAGAGCTACCACGAAGGGTAGGGGAAAAACAAGGAAAATTGGAGACTCCCCCAACTCTAAAGCCGAAGATCCAGATCAGAAGAATAGATCTGGTAAGAGAAGGGGAAGAAGGAGAAAAAACTGTCTGGTGGGTTTCTTAGAGAGAAGGGAGACTTTCTCAATAAGTTTGGGGATTCAATCTCTCATGTATGTATGTCAGAAGTACTGTGAGGAAAGCAAGTAGCAATGACAGTTGTTAAGACACTACGGACGAACAATTTTGTGATGAGAAACGACAATTTTTAACTTCATGATGTGAGTGAGAGTGACTTTCACAATATCAATTATTCCAAATATAGAAAATTACATGTAAGTGTTATTTTGAAACTCCTAACATTTTTTGTTCTCATAAAGGCCACTTTAGAGCCCAAAAACGTCAGCTTTTTTTATGCTATACCTATTTTGCCCTTATCTCTCTCTCACTCTCTCCCCCCCCTTCTCTCTCTCTCTCTCTCTATACTCCGTCGTGCCGGACAACGACGACCTTCTTCACGGTCCCCGTCGACTCGCTGGACCCGCTCGGCGGTGTTCGTCACGATGCTCGTTAACTCGGTGGAACTGAATCACGTTGGCCGACTGGAATTGGATCTCCTCTCCTCTCCTCTTCCTTTCATCTGCATCGTGAAGGTTTGGGAGATGACGACGACGGAGAGCTCGATCAATTCGGTTAATCGGATACAGAGGCCTGTACTGTGCTTGGAAACTACGGTAGTGGGAGATCGGAGCTAGGAATAAGATCGCTCTCACAGAGCCTGAGGTGAAGAAGAAGAGGCGAGGTTGTAAGATCCAAGAGGTCCGAGAGTGTGAGGATCATGTTTGAGCAAGAGAGAGCTTGGATTGAACCCATGGAGATTCAAAGGAAGAAACAATCGAAGAAGAAGAAGAAGAGGAACGCATAATTAAGGCTCTGGAAGATTCAAAGTGCTTGCTTTGTTTAGTTTGTTGCCTGTTGCGTTGTTATTTGCAGCTTTTAAATTATTCACTATAGATATACATATGATTGTGCACATGTTCATGGTAGGCTTAACTTTAATTTAGAAGCACAAATATACTGTTCTTTGATGCTTAATTACTGTTTCGTCAAAACTCTATTATGTTTGAGATAAGCATTAATTGCTTGGTAGGATTAAGAGAGAATCCTATTCATTGGGAATATCAATTGCTTCTTATTTTGGAATACTTTGAGAGAAGCATATTATCAGGAGGATGGTTTTTCATGTTTCCTTGTGATATTTGTGGCAGATCGAAAATGCAAATGATAATGGTGATGATGACTGGGGCTATGTAGAAGAGGGACCTGCTGAAATCGTCATCTAGTAGGAAACTGAAATAATTGTCAAGAAGAAAAGAGTCTAGGTTCCAAAGATCAAGGAGGTGTGTTACATCAATTGGAACTTTGATTAAATACACAGTACTTTACGGCTACGTTAGTATATTTTTAAGCTGATGTCAGTAACTCTCTATAACTGTTATAGTAGCTTTTCAACACAGTGATAGTAGTTGAGCATTGCAAGCCTTCGACATTGTAAATTTATAGTTGTTTTAATCTTTCATAGTAGTTTTTGTGTTGGTTGGTAATAGCTTTCTCAGTCGGTGATAGTAGCTTTGTTAATCTCTGGTAATAGGCTTTTCAATCGTGCGAATAGATTTTGTTTTGCATGATAGTAGTTTTTGGTGCTGGTGTGAGTATCTTTTAGTGATGGTTAAAGTAGTTTTTAGTGTTGCTGAGAGTAGCTTTTTTGATATTGGTGAAAGTATTTTTGTTGCTGGTGACAGTAGCTTTTGTTTCTGGTGACAGTAGCTTTCTGATGTTGGTGACAGTAGTTTTTGTTGTTGGTAGGAGTAGCTTTTGGTATTGGTTAGTGTAGTTTTTGTTTTGCTTGAGTAGCTTTTGGTGATGGTGAGAGTAGCTTTTGTTACCGGTGATAGTGACAGTAGCCATTTGTTGCTGGTGAGAGTATCTTTTTGTGTCAGTGGCAGTAGCTTTTGATTTTTGGGAGCGTATCTTTTTATTGGTGACAGTAACTTTTGTGACCTCGCCGGAGGTTGCCGGAAATTTCATAAGAGTAGCTTTTGTTGCTAGCCTCATGTCCTTTCCGACTGTCGTCGATTCATGTGCGGAGCTAGCGCGGTTCGAGCTCATAATTAGTTCTCTTCTTCTCAGCCGTCCACCTTTTCCTTTGCATCTCTCCCCTTCCTTCCCTTGCAGACCTTGAGCTTGGCTCCAACATCGGTTGCTTCGACAATCGTGCCTTCGGCTCTGGTCAAGACTTTGGAGACTAATTTCGCTCATTTCATGACGCTCAACTTCATCAGGCCTAATGTTCTGACCTCAAACCCTAAGGCTATGTTTGTTTCCCAGAATCTGGGCATTGGGAAAGGAAAGTGTTTCATTTCCTGCGTTTGGGACAGCCAAGGAAGGGAAATTGGTTCCTAAAAGAAAGGTAAAAGTGGAGGAAATTGGTTCCTCCCCCCCCCCCCCCCCCCTCAGGATTCACTTTCCCAATGGAAAGGAAAATGATTCCTTTCCTTTCCACCAACCAAACAGGGCCTAAGTGCACTGACATCGAGTTCAGCGTCTCATCTAGCTCATTGTTCATGTTGTTGGCCATATCACCATTTCACAAAGAAGAACGTGCAACAACCTCTGTTGGACTTCGCCGCCGACGAGAACGCATCGTAGCTCTTGAACACTAGTGCCTCAGAGAGGTTGCTCGGCGGCGACGGGGAGAGAGAGAGAGAGAGAGAGAGAGAGATCAAAACTTTTCTAGGCATACTAGGCCATTGCATGAACCCACAAGTTGAACATACTCGGGGATATCTGGCAGAAAGCTTCTGCAGCTTCAATGAGACATTTGGGTGAGGCCTTGTATTGACCAAAAAGTAGGTGCTTCGAGGGACGAAATTCGTTAACCTGAACCAGTGGATGAAAAGGCAAGAAGGTGTCCTTGAAAATAGGTATTTGGAGAACTGAGGGTCTGAAAACCAACAATGCCAAGTTTTGCATACACACCTACACATCCAGAGTGTTCTAATAGACATTTTGCAAAAGATCTCCACCATTACGTGTTCTAATACTATTACCTCTCCAACCTCAAATCCGTAAAACAAACGAGACCTTAGAGCATCTCCAACAGACTAGCTAAATTCAATTTTTAGCTATATATAACTATTTTTAGAGCAAAAATCAACTCCAACAGACTAGCTATACCCAAGTTAAATTTAGCTTTAGCTAAAATGGCCAGCTATATTTAGCTAGAGAATCTTACATAGCTAAAGCAAAAGTTATATTTCTCTCTCCTCTTTTATCCACATGTCAGTTTATGATTCGACAAAATTTAGTATATTATTTACAAATAGCTACTACTGCTGGAGCAACATTGTTAAATCAATAGCTATATTTCACATCTTTAGCTAAATTTAACTAAAAAGTAATTCCTACTGTTGGAGATGCTCTTAGTCCTTGTGAATTAACTTGAGTTATTTCTCCGAGAGTTTGTATTTTTAAGGCATTTGTTATGGGCTTCCAACTTCCAACTCTAATTGCCCAAGGCCATGTTGTAACAAGCTGGCCCATTGCTCCCTCTTCTGAAAACAAAAGGGGATTCAGAATCGCATTTCCACGCTTTGCTTTCCGTCTGGAAATTATAGAATACTGAACGCGAGCTGCTCAGAGAGAGAAAATGGCGATGGCGATGCTCCGATCTGGTGCGCTCCGAACCGCCCTGCGCGGTGGCTCTCGGTCTTCTGCGCCGCCCAAGCGCTCCTTCTCCTCCTCCGCCGGTCACGACGATGCTTGTAATCTCCAATCTCTCTCTCTCTCTCTCTCTCCCTTTCTCCAATAGTCACAGCTCCACGCGCACATATACATGCTTATTCGAATTTCATATTGGGCTAGTTTTGATTTTTATTCGAATTGTGAAATTTTGTGAATCTGAGAGTTCAATTAACATGATTAGGGTTTTCTGTTTGATAATATTTTGTTCGATATGGATAGTGTGGAAATGTTCGATAATTATATGAAAATTTGGGGATCCTATCAACGCATTGATTGAATTGAAAGCTCCTTTTTCTGTTTAGCTTGAATTTGAGTTGCATATTGATATTGACAAAGACATATGAAACTTTGAGGTGCATTAGGGTTTGTAGAAAATATATATATATATATATCAAAGGGCTGCCGAATTGTTTTGTTTTTGCAATTTTGTTTGATCTGATTGTTTAACTTTGTCAGATGAGACGGCCAAGTGGGAGAAGATAACATATTTAGGCATTATTTCATGCACTGGACTAGCCGTTTACATTCTGTCGAAGGGCCATCATCACTACGAAACACCTCCTGTGAGCTCTCTTCTCGAGCTTTGTGAATAATTCTTTGTATTTTTACAGTGTTATGCCATGCTGTCTATGTTTAGATTGTTGTATTCTAATTTATTGTCGCAATTTAGATTCTTTGGTATGCTTTACACCTTCACCTTTAGGTTTTGGTAATAATTCACATCCTGTATTGTGTATGTTTGCAGCCGTACCCTTATATGCGCATTCGCAACAAGGAGTTCCCATGGGGTATGCTTCTGAACATTATCATTTCCCTGTATTTATAATTATCTTCTATTGACCAAGTGGACTCTCTCTTTGTTTTTCTTACTGTTAACATTGGTTAGATTTAAATTGTTGACTCATGTAATAAACAACATGCATAATTTCAATCTTCTCCTAAGACGGATTCTGTGTTTAAAGTAACTGGGGTTTTCAGGGGTACTTGTTTTGTTTGAAGTTTCTTTTAAACTATGTGTGACAACTATATGACATTTCCTTTAGCTATCAGTTGTTGCTTTAGGTTTTCACTAACCATTGGTCCGTTTGTCTAATGAAGAACATTAAGTCTCTATGTGGGTTAGGTTGGCATTGGAATGAAATGTCTGAACTGTTTTCCTTTCTATGAATTCTGTTTTCCTTTCTATGAATTTATGTTGTCTGAATGGAAGCCAGTGTGTGATGTGGCCCCTATTGCCGAGGTTTTCAAATAGATTCAGGGTTGGTGAATTGGTGGAATTGGCAATAAAAATAATATGATATATTCC
Source organism: Rosa rugosa (assembly GCF_958449725.1). Lineage (NCBI taxonomy): Eukaryota > Viridiplantae > Streptophyta > Magnoliopsida > Rosales > Rosaceae > Rosa > Rosa rugosa. The sequence goes on along the minus strand of NC_084820.1, from coordinate 18,824,832 downwards.
ATTTTAACCATTAGGATGACTCGGATATCACATATTTCTGTATTAATCTCAAATAGATGAACAATATATGAGCCCTATACCAAAACCAACAATAAGTTAAATTGCTCCTGTGGTCAGTAGTACTGCTTGCTAAACTGGTGCACTTTTCTCTCTACAATTTTTGTGATGTTGGTTGTGTTTCAAAATCTCAATATCCTCAGAAACAAACAGCTTATAAAAAAGGAAAAGGATTGTGAAATCTACACTCATTCTTACCTGCACTCCCACTCATATTTTGAAACTTGAATTTCCAAAGTTGCCCCTTAAATCAATAACATTAAACACTCTGCTCTCCAAATTTAATGCAGAGAAAGTAAAAAATTTATCCTTTAAGCAATGTTCATATCCTAAAAGGTTCATGAGAAAAATTTCTGTTCTACATGTTCTTTAGTTTTTCTGTTTCTTTCTATTCTTCTACCTAAGATTGTCTGAAGTGTAGTACTGATATCTAATGTGTCTTCTCTGTGGTATACAGGTCCTGATGGCCTATTTGAAGCCAAGCACGAAGACCACCATTAAGCTTTTATTGTGGCACATTTCAGTGAGATACCATTTGGAATAATTCTTGTTCTTTTTCATGTCAAAACAGAGTTAGGCTGGCTCGCTTGGAAATTTGTTGGATATCAATGCCTGCACTTATTTTGCATTATGAAATCTGGATCCAGACCTTTTGTCAAGTTGTTCGGTCTCTTGTTTGTAATCATTGGCACACAAAAATAAGATGGTTTTGATGGGTTGTCTCCTTTCAGTTGACTGATTATATCACTTGATGGGAATGTTTTGTGACTAGCTTGGGCAATTCATTTATTAATATGTTCCACATACCCTGCATTGGTCACCAAGTCATGCCCGGCACAAATTCCACCATTAACAATTTTGAAGCCAAAATCATGTACCAGACCAGAATTTTAATTATAAATTTATAAGTGGTGAAAGAGGATGAAAATCAGGCAAATTACTGTTGCTGAATGCAAAATTGCTCAACCACCGAGAACAGAAAAGGATGGAGAAGTATACATATTTGGATTTCTTTTCCTTTTGAGATCTAATGTCCACAATCAGTTTATATCACAATCAACTGGTCAAGTAATTTCTCCTTCCCTATCTCAGTATTTTGTCTTACAATGCAAGTAATTTATCCTTCCCTAACTCGGTTCGGACATTATTTTCATGTCAAGTTGAGCATACTCAAGTGTCAATTTTCTCAAGTCTCTGCTTAGGTAGGGGTCAGTCGGTTCCACTGCGCATCTGTCAAACAAAGATCTTGAGAGAGAGAGAGCACCCTTTAGGCTATGAAGCAAGACTTTGATGATGAATTGAACATCTTGAAAAGTATATGCGATGATTTAGAGCATTAGTACCAAACAGAGGAATCAAATATTGAAATGAAAGATTGAAGACAAACTTCAGAAGATAGAAGAAGAAAAACAGCATCCAAATTGTGCATTCTCAAAACGTAGAATTTACAACTCAAACAGCACCTTGAAAGTTGATTGATATTTAATCTTTAGCACTATAATCACAATGAAATATAATGAACAAAGAACATTACAGTTATCCCTAATTACCTTGGAAGAAAAAGACGAAAAACAAATTGACATACAGGCGTGTTCAATAAACAGTGACCAAATGTGTCACTCTGCAGCATCATTGTTATGGACTTCAACTTTGCTTTCTGGCAAAGTGTCCAGGTCTATACGAGCCTCTTTCTCTTCTTCAGGGATCAAAGAATTTGAAGAATCAACATTGACATTCTGTGCCTCAGTGTTGTCATTTGTGCTTGTTGAAGCTTCATTCTCCTTCTGAGCATTGCCAGATTCTTCTCCGCCTGCACCTTCATTCTCTTTTGTGTTGCTCTGAACGACATTCTCATTTGCGTTGCTGTGACCGACATTCTCATTCGCGTTGCTCTGAACAACATTCTCATTTGTGTTGCTCTGGACCACATTCTCATTTGCGTTGCTCTGAGCGACATTCTCCTTTTGATTATCCCCTGTCTCAGCATTGGTGTCTGAGAATACTGAAGTATTAACTGATTCCTTTTGGCCCGCATCTGCATTGTCATCAGTATTGCTTTGAACAACATTCTCATTCTCTTTCTGTTCTGAATCAGCATTACTATCTGTGTTTTGAGATGCCTCTTTCTCTTGTGATACAGAAGAATTGGAAGAGTCACCTGATTCTCCATGGTTTGCATCCGTATTGCCGTTGCCATTTGCATTGTCGTTTGGGTTGTTCTGAACAGCACTGTCATTTTCATTCTGGCCTGCATCAGATTTGTTATCTGTGCTTGAGGATGCATCTTTCTCTTGCTGTTCTGCAGAATTAGAAGAATCAACTTGTTGCCCTGCACCATTATCTACGTTGTCATTTGTTTTCTGCGTTAGTATACTTTCTTGTGTTCCTTCTTCCACAGTGTCACTATTTGTCTTTTGAACAATGTTCATGTCTGAAGATGCAGAACCACTCTCTTTTTCTGTAGATGTATTGGAGTTGACAATCTGATTATCTGTCACAACTGATTCAGAATTAGTAGAATTATCTGTGGATTCTCCATTAGTTGTATCTCCCTTCTGAGTTGTGGTGGAAGCTGTTGTGCCAGAGTCTTGTTGCTCACTGTTAGCAGCTACATCAGATCTCTCGGTTTGCTCTGTGACAACATTTTGCTGAGCGGAGTCATCTTTTTTGGATTCTCCATTAGTTGTATCTCCCTTCTCAGTTGTGGTGGAAGCTGTTGTGCCAGAGTCTTGTTGCCCACTGTTAGCAGCTACATCAGATCTCTCAGTGTGTTCTGTGACAACAGTTTGCTGAGCAGACTCATCTTTTTTGGTGTCCACTTGCTGCTGCTCTAATGATTCTGTGGCCAGTGTTGAACTGGATTTAGAACCATTCTCTGTTTCAGAAGGATTACCCTCAGAAACCACTTCGGTTACGGTAGCATTATTAGTATCATTCTTTTCACTGCTTTCCACTGCTTCCCTGTTTGAGACCGACTTGTTTTGGTCTTTATCCACTACAGTGCTATTTGCATTGTTCTCCTGCTGAAACTCCTGCTTTTCTTTGTCAACTGACTGCTCTGATTTATTAGTGTTTTCTGAACCACCTTGTTCATCATTGGCTGATACATTTTGAGTTTCATGAGCCACAGCACTGGAAGCATCATCAGCCTTGTAATGCTCTTCTCTTGCCCCCTCATTATGTTTTTCACCTCCATCTTGAAGCCGGTCATCAGCTAAAATCACCTGTTCAATCTTATCACCTTCCTTCTCTTCTGCCTCCTTTTCTTTATCTGTCTCATTGTGCTCTTCCCCCTCCTCCTTATTGACCTCCCCTTGACTCTCCTCCGATGTTCCTTCCTCCTTGGTCTCTTCATTCTCCTTCACCTCTTCACCTTCTTTCTCTTTGGTCACTTCAGTCTCCTTCACCTCTTCACTTTCTTTCTCTTTGACCTCTTCAGTTACCCTTTCATTGCTCTCCTCAGTCTCATTCTCTTTGACATCTTCATTCTTCGTGTTTCCATCCACATCATCCTTGATCTGTTCATCTTCATTCACAGTGCCCTCCTCATTAATAGTCTCTCTTGTCACTTCCGTTTCTTTATCTCCTTCTACTGAATCAACATGATCATCCCTTGTTTCTTCAACTTTAGGCTGATCATTTTCATTTATCTGGTCTTCTCCACTGCCTCCTCCAACATTATCGATCTCTACAGGCTTGTTTGGCTCTTCCACATTCCTGTTTTCTTCTTCTTCCTCCTCCTCCTTGTGCCTTGCATCTTCAACAACAGTTTCCTCCCGAAGAGGGTTGAGGGCCTTTCTTCCTAAATTTACAATTCCATCGCCATCTTTTATGCTTGCAGCCAACTGTGATTTCTTGACTTGAGACTGCTTGACTTGGTAAACTAGCCAGATGCAGACACCCGCCAAAAGACATATTTGCAGTGCATGCTTCACCTTGAAACCTTTAGATCTCGGGTTCCTGCGAGGAGATAGCTTGAACATCCTGAATATCTTCAAGGTTCAACCTATATATCCTCTTTATGACACCTGATAAAAGTTCAATGCTTGTAATCAGAAAAGGGAAACAAAAATACAATTTTCCCTTCAGCTCAAAGAAACACATACATTGTACATTTCTTAGTTTCATAAATCAAGAATCAGCAAACAAAATATATGTTCACTTAAGCTGATCTACATATCATAGCAGAAGAAAGAGCGTAAGAGAATTTAGCATAAACTGTGCACATCAAACTTTAGCCAAGCACCATGATTCAACTAGACCATAACCGAAACCCAACTAGCAACCCCATAAACAACATCCCATCCACCTTGTTTGACATTGTTATCACCAATGAGAATTTTCAAAATCCTTAATAAAATCCACTTGAGTTCACCCACAAACATACACTCTCCAACTAAATCAATCCAACACAAAGTCCCACTTCTAGTAATTGCAATTACAGCACTAAATAACAGTTACAGCAAGCAGAGCAAAACTCAGATCTAAACAAGCACAACACCAAATCCAATTCCAGCAACATTTGGCAAAATCTGACAATGTCAAAGGGAAGAGTGAAATATTAGTACGGAAAAGACATACCAGAAGAACCTGCAGGCCCTTAGATTCTGCCAAGCCTAAAAAGTAAACCCCTTTTTGGTTTTGGCAAGGGAAGTTACCAAAACTGAAAATATTTGGAAGTACGCGAACAATGGCGGTAGTTAAACTATAAAGACTCCACCTTTTGTACTAAACACAAGGTGGGTTTTTGAAGAGATGAAAGATTCGAAGCAATGGGTTCTGGTTAGTGTATCTTCTTCAATCTCCTCCTTCCCACACCTAAATTTTGGATCTGAAATCTGGGTGTGCAAAAAGGTGTAGAAAAGAAGTGAAAAAGATGGAGTCTTTGGTGTTATTTAAAGCAAAGCGAGACGCGTCCCAAAGGGACCAAATCTATAAAACGTTACCGTTTTGGTAACCCAGGGTTCACAACCTCCCACGTGTTCACCTTCATCTTGAACAAGTCGGTGAAAGCTCTCTATACTGAAACCCCTTTGCCGCACAGAGACGAAAACCCAAACCCCCCAAAAACCCAAACATGGCTTCGAAGCTTCTAGCTTCAGCTCTCCGCAAAGCCCTGACCCCCCATGCCCCCATTTCCAAACCCTCCTCCTTCTTCCGCGCCGCCTCCGCGGCCGCCGTCGAGCCGTACGAGGAGGCCGCCGATGGGGTTTACATGAAGGGGGTCAAAATCTCCGGCCGGCCGCTCTACCTGGACATGCAGGCCACGTCGCCGGTGGACCCCAGAGTCGTCGACGCCATGCTCCCCTACTACCTCACCCGCTACGGCAACCCCCACTCCCGGACCCACATGTACGGCTGGGAGTCCGACTCCGCCGTCGAAGCCGCCCGCGCACAAGTCGCCGACTTAATCGGCGCGTCCCCCAAGGAGATCGTCTTCACCTCCGGCGCCACGGAGTGCAACAACATCTCCGTCAAGGGCGTCATGCACTTCTACAGGGACAAGAAGCGCCACGTCATCACCACCCAGACGGAGCACAAGTGCGTCCTCGACTCCTGCCGCCATCTCCAGCAGGAGGGTTTCGACATCACCTACCTCCCGGTGAAGCCCGACGGGCTCATCGACCTGGACCAGCTCCGGGCCGCGATCCGGCCCGATACCGGACTGGTCTCAGTTATGGCAGTGAACAATGAAATCGGTGTGATTCAACCTATGGAGGAAATCGGAGAAATTTGCAAGGAGTTCAAGATTCCGTTTCACACTGATGCTGCTCAGGCGTTGGGGAAGATTCCGATTGATGTGGATAGGTGGAATGTGAGCTTGATGTCGTTGAGCGGGCACAAGGTGTATGGGCCTAAGGGAGTTGGGGCATTGTACATGAGGCGGCGGCCGAGGATTCGGGTGGAGCCTCAGATGAATGGAGGTGGGCAGGAGAGGGGGATAAGGAGCGGGACGGTTCCGACGCCGTTGGTTGTGGGGATGGGGACTGCTTGCGAGATTGCGAAGAAGGAGATGGAGTATGATCAGAAGAGGATTAGTCAGCTGCAGGAGAGGATGCTGAGTGGGATTAGGGGGCAGCTGGATGAGGTGGTGGTGAATGGCAGCACCGAGAGGAGGTATCCGGGGAATTTGAACTTGTCGTTTGCTTATGTGGAGGGGGAGAGCTTGCTGATGGGGTTGAAGGAGGTGGCGGTGTCGAGTGGGAGTGCTTGCACCAGTGCCAGTTTGGAGCCGTCGTATGTGTTGAGGGCGTTGGGGGTGGATGAGGACATGGCGCACACTTCGATAAGGTTTGGGATTGGGAGGTTTACTACTGAGGAGGAGATTGACAGGGCGGTGCAGCTTACGGTGCAGCAGGTGAAGAAGCTGAGGGAGTTGAGTCCTCTTTATGAAATGGTGAAGGAAGGGATTAATATTAAGGATATTCAGTGGTCACAACATTGAGCAGTTGTGTGTGAGGGAGTTGGTGGAGCAGTTGGTATACATATATACTGGTGAGCTGCAGCTGATCAAGTGGAGATGGAGAATTCGAGGTTCAGTTTGCTAGCCTTGTTTGTAAATGCCTTTGACACCTCTCCATAGTTACTCTTATCACTAAATTTTGCACACACAGTAGTTTTTTCTACATTTGCTCGCAGCTGTTTCATTTCCTTGGTATGGAATATGGGCAAGATAGGTGAAGATGGAGATTTAGGTCTGATGTTTTATTTTCATAATTTGGCTTTACGTATCATGTTGGATGGAATACTTTTCACTGCATAAGTTATCGTATGTGACAATGATAGTGTGGTGAATAAGTAATGTCTGAATAACGATTGGTAGTTGAATTTTTACCTTTTGTGTTCATTCATATGTATTTGGATTTGTTGGATATGTGTGGATTAACATTTTTCCTCAGATGCTAGTAAGCTACTTTCTTATACAAAATATTCTTCATATCAAAGTCGGCCTCCTTACATATTGTGGGAAGACTCAAGTAACCAATCTACTCACTGTTCTCATTACGGATCTATTTCAAATCAGAACATGCATATTTGAAGTTCTGAGCACCTTCCATTGTTCAACCAAGACATTTTTTTTAGAAATTGAAATGATTGATCCAGGTATCATTACCAAGTTTTTCTGGTCTAATACCACGACCAGATCTTTGAGGTTTTGCTCCTCCAGCCCTGATTTTCGTAGAAAAGAAAAATGGATGTTACAATTTGCAACCAATGATAGCACTGGAAAGAACCTAGAAAGTACTCTTGGGTTCTTGAATAGCTTACTATGTTCATCTCAGTATTGATGTCAGAATGCTAGATTTTGCAAACTAAAGGAGTCTCTGCATCATACATTTAAATTCCATTTTACATTTTATGTTTCTACAAACTTGAATCTTGTGGCATCTTAGGTTCTGTATACTATTAAAAATGATCATCTTGAGGTTTGTGCTGGAATGGTAGATAGTTGAGCAATTAAGAGCAGCACCGGTTGATGTTATAGTGTCCGAGTCTATGCAGGTTAGGTGATCCTTAGGCCTCTTCTTGAATCATGGTCTAAATCACCTTCTTTAATAGTATAAATATTGAAATTTGTCCTCAAATTCTATTCTCTCATTCAAACTTGGAAAACTACTTGTGCTCTTTCCTAGCAACTTGGTATCTTTATCTGCTGAAGCTTGTGAAATTGATGTGAAAAGTTCAAGGTTCATTTTGCAATCTCTGTTGCAAATGCTTTTGCCACCTCTCCGTAGTTTCTCCATTATTTGGAAGCAGTCTTTGTTTTCTAAATCTACTATATGATGGAGTTCTAACTCTGATGTTTTATGTCCTTTATTTGGGTTCTTTGTATCCTGTGGATTAGATTTTGTGTGGCATAAGTTATCCTCTGTGACATGTGATAAGTGTGGTGAAAGAGTATTCAAATAGGTAGTTGAAATGTTTCCTTGCATTATCATTCATATATTTGTGGATAACAATATTGCAGAGCACACTGGAGTGAATTCTCACCATTCTATCAAAGTATTCATATTATCTTTATAGGCTGATTTAGTACTCAGTTTGGACTTTGAAGTGGAGTGGAGAACCACGAACAACACATAAAACTATCTTCATAGTTAAGTTGCCTTTTTACTCATCCTTTCTTAATCACTCTGAATTGACTGTATGTGGCACTATTATAGTGTACAAACCTACCTTGTTGCTTGAATACCAGAGAAATATTATGATAGAGGTGATTTGGATTTTCCCTTTAACTTGAGTTCAAGCTTTCATCCTATAGATTGGTTTACGACTTTGGATGGTGAACCAATCTATAGGATGAAAGCTTGAACTCAAGTTATATCCCCCGGGGGATGGTGAACGCTATTATATCCCCCGGGAATGGTGAACGCTGCTGAAAAAGTGACAGTAGCAATAAGCATGGCAACTACTAGATTTGTGTCAAATCTTTTCGAGACATCCAACAAAGCTTCCACTGATTCATCGTTCGCATTGGTCGCGGTGGTGGATGTAGCCTTCCCATCCTCAGATGATTCCAATTTCATGAAGTCATGGCGCACATATCGCTGGAAAGTTAGCACACTGGTAGACCTGTCGAAAATGGACAAGACCCAATACGTATGAAAGGATTCCTACAACATATATGAGGTACCAAGGTTAATAGGTAAATGAAAGCAAATAAATTATCATCTCCATAAGAGAAAACTACATAAATCCATGACATTAAAATGCCTTTATATCTGTGCGTATGTATGTTCCTTACCATTTCAATATCGTCAACAAGGAAGATATCAATGGCTTTCAAGTGGTCATTATTTGTTGCAGTCTTGTCAACTTTGCGGTCCATTGCCAAGACTATCATAATTGTCTTATATTCTTGAAAGGCAGCCAGATGCAAACGAGTATTTCCCCCATTGTCTGCTTCGTTTACAAGTCCTGCTGGCTCAGGCGTCTTCAAAATGTACTTGATAACATTCAGGTTTTTACCCAAAACTGCAGCATGTACAACCGTTTGGCCTTCGTGGTTGAGCAGATCACAAGTAGCAGGCCGCAATCGAATCAACTCTTTAATTACTTTTACACAGCCTGCGTACGCTGCAACATGAAGAGCATATGTGGAATATCTGTCTAAGATGTAAGCCGCAGAACTGTCGCGTTGTATCAGCAATCCAATTGCTTCAACATTCCCACTGAATGCTGCATAGTGTAAGGGAGTCCAACCAAGTTCATCAACTTTTTTTATCATTTCAGGATTTTCGGACACCATATATGATCTCCACAGTGTCTACCATGTTTGGACAAAAAAAGTGTACGTAGTGAGAATCCATATCCCTCAATAACAATTTTGCTCATTCGATGCACACAGTTATAATTAACTAGAAATATATGAGACAAAAAAAAATTGTGTATTATTCGGCAATTTCATATTTGTCTACCGTAACTGAAAATTTTGGCATAAATACGCCTTAAATATTAAAAAAAAACACGACAAAATTCATTTTAAGAGCAACTCTAACAGCTTCCCTATAATTTCTGTATAATAGGGAAGCAAAAGTCAAAACTTTAGCATCTTTTTCTTCTCAAACTCCAACAGATTCCCTATTTTACAGCAATCTCTAAAATCTCCATATTCTTCCTTAAAATTTTAGAGATTGCTGTAAATACAGGGAATTTGGTTTTCTCTTTCCTCACTTTCTCTAAATATAGGGATAGTTGTAGGGAATCTGTTGGAGCAAAAGAGACTCATTTTTCCCTAAAGTAGAGGAAAATTAAAATATGGGGAAGCTGTTGGAGTTGCTCTAAGTCCAAAATTAATCCTCTATATTGAATGCAATCCAGGCAGTTGGATCATATACACATCTTCCTTGAGAATGCCATGAAGAAAGGCATTCTTGACATCCAATTGATGAAGGGACCAACCCCGAGACACAACAAGTGTAATCACATACAATACAAATAGTAGCAGGTTTAATTACAGGAAGTTTCATCATAATCGATACCTTACTGTTGATGGAATCCCTTGGCTACGAGACGAGCCTTGTAGCGCTCAACCGAGCCATCAGACTTCCGCTTCACCCGAAACACCCAATTACAACCCACTGTATTTTGCTGCACGCCATTCTAGTTTCTGAGATGCTTAAGAGTAAGAGGAGGGTTCAACCGTATCAACCAAGGTGAGGAGAGCCGGAGGAATAGGATATCAGACAGTGCCATCGGTGCGTGTTCGGGGCTGGACAATACCATCTCGAAGTCTAGTGACCATGGTATGAGGTGGAGGAGGAGGGTCGGCGACTGCAATTTGAGGGGATGCAATCTGGGGAGGAGCATAGGCTGGAGAAGTGGAGGCCGGTGGTGGGATGACAGGAGAAGAATCTGGTAAGGCGGAAGCAGGAGTCTGGGACGCTGTCAATGGCTGAGGAGGACGACGGCGACTGTACTGAAGAATAGGGGCAACGCGGGATATCGTCGGCGACTGAGGAGGCGAGGGGCCGACAATGGCAGATGGACAACCGGCGATGTGGGAGGTGTCGACGACTCAGGACTGGAGATCGGGGATGTCGGGGGCGAGAGCGAAGAAGCTCTAGTTCTGGAACGAGGCGAGGATGGAGCGACTGAAGAAGATGGAGTGGGTTCGACTGGGCCTGTTTTAGATGAGGATGACAATGGACTCGGCAGTTGGGCCTGCGGAGGAACTGGGCTAGATAATGAGACAAAATCCAGTGGACTAGTGTTAGAGTTTGATTGTACCTGCAATTCTTTAAAAGGAAAGTGATTTTCGTTAAACAAAATATGAAGGGAGATATAGACTCGACCAGTGGTGGGATTGAGACAACAATAGCCTTTATGATGAGGACTGTAACCAAGAAAGACACACTCGACACTTTGACTAGAGAGTTTGTTGGAGACATAGGGACCAAGATGAGGAAAACAAGAGCAGCCAAAGACACGAAGAGAAGAATACGAGGGAGGAGTACCATAAAGAAGATCCCAATCAAGAACGGGTGTGCGAAGGAGGTTAATGATATAAACAGAAGTCAAGGCAGCTTCAACCTATAAATTTTGAGGAACACCAGAGGTGAGGAGAAGAGTACGGGTCATGGTGGCGATGTTTGCGTGGCTAGGCCATTTTGTTGTGGTGTATGGGGACAGGAAAAATGTTGTTGGATACCCAAAGATTGACAAAAATGAGAAAAAGCATGATTTACATATTCAGTGCCATTGTCACTTTGAAGAAATTTTACGAAACCATTAAACATATTACGAATCATGGTAACCAAAGTTTGGAAGTGTGTAAGGACCTCATTTTTGCAATGCATTGGGTAAATCCAATTATAACGTGAGAATTCATCTGTGAAAAAAAACATAGTATTTGAACCACTAACTGACACAATAGGGGACATCCAAACATCACTGTGAATAATATGAAAAGGAGATGTAGCAGATACATTATTGGAAGGGAAAGGCAATTGATGTGATTTGCTAAGCGCACAATCACGAGAAAAATTACGAAAAGTAGATGGAGACCCAATAGTGGGCTTTAAATGAGCTAAAACTGTAGACGAAGGGTGACCCAGACGATTACGCCAGAGAGAGGAATGAATAGTGGCTAGGGCATGAGGAGCGGTGGAGACGGACGACAAAGTGAGCGGATAGAGGCCATCTTTAGAAGGGCCCTGAAACAATAGACAACCAGTACGTAAGCAACGAATTTGATAAAAGTTAGTAGACAATATTTTCTTTAGTGAAACGAGCTACAGACAGAAGATTTTTACGAATGGATGGAATACGTAAGACATTTTCTAAGAAGAAGTGAGAGTTGCCCAATGAGAAAGGAAGGTTACCAGTATGGGAAACTGGCATTGAATCGCCATTACCCATATAAACATTGTGGAGGCCACCATAAGACTGAGAGTTGTTAAGTGGCATGGCTGTCATATGATGAGCAGCACTCGTATTGGGATACCAATTTGGGTCACCAAGGGAATGGGCTCCGGCAAATGGAGTTGCTGTAGTTGGGCCAGAGAAACAGTGAGGGCAATGAGTGAGACCATGTTTATTTGTTTGACAATTGGGACACCATTGTGGGCCTGGACCAAGAAGCCCAGTGGCCCAAGGTGAGCGAGAAGCCCAATTCGCTGGAGGAAAAGGAGACAACACAACCTGCCCAGCCTGTGCGTTTTGGGAAAACGTGTTATGCCCAGTCTGCATCACGACTTGCTGCTACGTACCCCCACGGCAATATCAATGGTTGCTCTGACTACCAAATTGATGAGGCCGATGATTTTCAATGAGAGATTAGAAGCACGAGACTGTGGTTCCTGGGTTAGACCATGATTAAACAAGGCTGTAGCTGAGGCTGGATCGAAGGAGCGGGTCTGTTGTGCTTCAAAGGCAAGAATTCGAGCACGGAGGTCGGAGAAATCAGCTGAGATTATGCAAGAGTAGTACGGAGCATCAAGTAATCCGACCCAAGACCATGAAGTGTGGCAACTACCAAGTCGACATCAGATACAGGTTGGTTGATTGAGGCCAGTGAATCAGCAATGGATTTGACCTGCTGAAGATATTCATTGACGGACTGCGAACCCTTTTGATGATCAAAGAGTTGGAGCTTGAGGCTTGTGACTTTGGCAAAGGAACGTTGAGAGAAGTGGCAGGCGAGGCAGTCCCAGATCCCCTTAGATGTATCGAATCTGATGGTAAGACAAGCCACATTTTCAGTCAGTGAAATGGTGAGGATACTGACAATTTGCTGGTTAGTGGTGAACCATTTTTCATGCTTGGGGTTGGGGATGGTGGTGGCGGGTCTGCCTTCACTAGCAGTGGTTGTGGTGGTGACTGGTGAGAGAGGGTTCAGGAATGGACCCATCTACATAACCCCAAAGCTTGGCACCATGAAGGTAGGGTTTGATCTGACGGAGCCAGACCAGGTAGTTTGTTTCGATGAGTTTGGTAAATTGGGCGGTGTTTTGGGAGGGAGGGGCAGAAACAAAAGGATTAGAGGAAGGGAATCAAGAGGAAGAAACGAGAGAATAGGTAAGAAAGACACCCTAAACTACTGATACCATAGAAAATAAGGGCCCGTTCGGTATCATTTTGCTATATTGTTTTTTGTTTTACGAATTCAAAAACTTATGTAATTTGCGTTCGGTGCATTAAATTTGAAAAACAAGGAAAACAAATTTTAGGAAACAATTCAAGAACTATGAATAAATATGGGAAATGACTTTTTGACGTTTTCATTGTTTCCTGAAAACAACCTGCCCTGCAATTTAGAGAAAGTGATATATTTTTTTTTACTTTTAAGCACATAGATCCACAAACTCTTCTCATCTCTTTTGATCTTTCTCTCTTTCTTTCCCACAATTTCCACTGAGACTTATCATCTCTTCTCATGATCTCATCTACTTTATCTGCTGTTTGAACTTTTTTCTTCCCCGTCTTTTTCAATCAATTGGAACTTGCAGAATCATGCAGTAGAGAAGAATGAAGGATTTAGAAAATCCCTCTTTCACGTGTCAAATCTAATTTATACGGATGATTTAGGAAGAAAGCTTCGGTATTTTATGCTTCAATATAATTAGATTATCTCATGGGCAAGAGGAATTAACAACTAAGGTTGAGACATTTGATTGAATTATCTTTTTGAACTAAAGATTCAAGAGCTTGCAACTTCAAATGATATATTTTATAAACAAAATTGAGGGATTTGATTCTTCTTGTTCAATCTCCTTCACAATACTCTGTTTCTTTTCTCATAACAACCAATAAAGGATTCATAATCAATACAAACAAAATAGTCAATCTTTCATTATTACTGAGGAAAAACTAAACTGAGTGCTATAGATATTTTTTTTTTTAAATGATAGATATGTTTTTAATATTTAAAGTTTTAAAATACTTGTACCGAACATGTATTTACATCTTAAAAACTTATAGTTTAATTCCCCGTTTTAATTCTACAATCCAGTATTACAAAAATAGTTTCATTCTCCTTGATTTGTGCTTTTACATTCTGTATATTATATAGCAGTATGTATTGACAGTTACATGAAGCAATAAAACTACATTAACAACAATATCAAAACTGATGCACAATTATAACCATATCAAGCTGTAGATAAGCTATTCAATGGAGAAGATTGATTGTCTTTAACACAATTGCTTCACTTAAGGTTAGGCTGCGAGTTCTCCACTCTTGTCTGCTTGAGTTCCTCCCCTAGCTGTTTTCCTCAATTTCAACTTTTCAAGCAAATCTGAGTACTATTTTAAGACTATGCAGAACAGGCTCTTGTTCAGCCTCATTTTGTGTGGTCTGAGCATCTGGCTTCCCAAAATGGCCAAGCCTGTGTGTTACGAAGTGAATGCAAGGCAGGGATGACCAGAAGAAAGAGTCTTTTCTTTCAAGACATAATAATCTAGGCAGTCTCAACAGTGTACAAATTTTGCTAGAACGAAACTTGGTGATCATCTACTCCCTCAATCATCTTTATTTGAGTCTTTTTCGCAAACCTTGTTTGTCATTGTTATCTAGGTATGATCAAGAACTCAATTCCTATGTTCTGACTCTCATGAGTCATGAGCATGAGAATCTCGGAAGAGTTTTAATAGATTTTTCCTTTTCTAGAAGATGCAAGTTTCCAGCACTATAGGCATCATTTGTAGTTCGTTTAAGAATGAGGAATATGAATTGTCAAAACACTAAAATAAAGATAATTCATGAGGCAATCATCTCCTAGTTTCTTCTCAAAGGCCTATCTGGCTTCATCAAGAAGGCCAGTGAGCTTGTCTACTGTTCAGACTGATGTCATCATCATCTCCTCGAAGGCAAAGCCTTTTCTTTTCACAACTCGTATGTTCCCTTGACCCCTTGTGATGAACAGATTTGAACTATTATTGGAAGCCAAATACTGATACTTTGAAATTGAGGCAAGAGGCTGGCTTGCATTGTTATTAACTATAGCACTTTCACTACTTTGATAGTTTGATCTACTTGAACTGTTTGGATGCTGAGAATATATATAAAAAACCGGAGAGACTGAAGCGGATGAAAATGGATTTGTAAGAGTTGAAGGGGGCAATGGTGAAAACGAAAGCCAGGTACTCGCACGAGAATCGAGAGGAGGAGCTTCTTCATCCGCAGCTGAGAACTTTTCCAAAATCTTCATTTCTCTATAACTGACGTAGTTGGGTGTATGTTGATCTTTGGATTAAATACTGTTTACTCCCTATACTTATAGGGTTTCATCGTTTCAGTCCCTGACATTTGAATTTCACCTAAAAAGTCCCTGAACTCTCAATTTCCTCCTAATTGGTCCCTGCCGTCAAAATTTTCTGTTAAAGTGGCCGAAAATGTCTATTATGTCCTCACTTACTTTAAAAAAAATATATTATTTTCTCTCTCTCTTTTATTTCTTTTTTTCATTTCACTTCTTGAAGGTTTGTGGATTGGAACCATCTTGATGAGGAGATGAACAGAAGGAGGCGAGAGAGCCGGAAGAAGAAAAGGTAAAAAGAAAAAAAAAAAAAAAAAAAAAGGGAGGAAGAGAAATATATATATATATTTTTAAGTAAATGTGGGTATAATAGACTTTTTAGGGGAAGATAACGGAGTTTTTTACGGATACTTGACGGCAGGGACCAATTGGGAGGAAATTGGGAGTTCAGGGACTTTTTAGGTGAAATTCGAAGGTCAGGGACTGAAACGATGAAACCCTATAAGTATAGGGAGTAAAGCAGTATTTACCCTTGATCTTAATATCACTTGCATAGTTTTGATTTCATAGATTTCACTATCCTTGTCTAATATTTTATCTGATGATCTAATAATACTTTCACGGATCCTGTTGTAGAACTAACTACGAGAATCCATCAAACAATATGTATTCTCAGGTATCTTAACTCTTCAGCTATGTCTTTCCTTTCTTAGATTTGCAACCTCACTTGGATAGACTCAAAACATTGGACTTCGATTGACCAAGTTATAATGAAAGGAACATTATTAATAGAGTCAAGTTTCTTACTGAGCTCAACTACTGCTACAGTTAAAACTTACACTTCATATGCTATTACAAGGCATGCTCATGAGATATTGAAACTTGTTTGTAAACAAAAACTAGAACACAATTTGGCTTGGTTAGCCCCATGAAGTTTGACTCCATCAATAGAATCAGTTGCCAAATGACTTGCAAAACAATTGTAACCAGAGGTCAGAAATAGATATCTGGCTAGACTAACTGTAGCATCTTCTAAATATCTTATAGGACAAAATACTGTTTACTCCCTATACTTATAGGGTCTCAACGTTTCAGTCTCTGACGTTTCAATTTCACCTAAAAACTCCCTGAACTCTCCAATTTCACCCAATTGGTCCTTGCGGTCAACTTTCCGTCAAAAATTATGTCATCTTGCTGATGTGGCAGTTTTTTCACAATAAAATGACTATTTTACCCTCACCGACCAAAAAAATAATCTTTTTTTTTTTTGTTCTTTTTTTTTTACTCTCTTTTCTCTTTTTTTTTTATATTTGTTCTCTTTTTTTTCTATTTTTTTAATTTGTTCTCTTTTTTTTAACTCTCTTTTCTCTTTTTTTTTAAACTCTTTTTTCTTTTTTTTTAACTCTCTTTTCTCTATTTTTTTTATTTGTTCTCTTTTTTTGTTTCCTACTCTTTTTTCTCTCTGTTTTTTTTTAAACTCCCTTTTCTCTTTTTTTTTTTGTTCTCTCTCTCTCTCTTTTTATATATTTCTTTCTCTTATCTTTTTACCTCTTCTTGACTTCTTCCTCTTCCTCCTCTCTGCTCTTCGGCCTTCTCTTCCCCCTCTCTGATCGCAGCTCCAGTTTCTGGCCACGCTTGGACGCCAGAATGTTAAGAAAAAGGAGAGAAAAGAGAGTTAAAAAAAAACAGAGAGAGAGAGAGAACAAATAAAAAAAAAGAGAAAAGAGAGTTAAAAAAAAAAAAAAAAAAAAAGAGTTTAAAAAAAAAAGAGAGAGTAGGAAACCAAACAAAGAGAACAAATTAAAAAAAAAGAGAGAAAAGAGAGTTAAAAAAAAGGAGAGAAAAGAGAGTGAAAAAAATAGAGAAAAGAAAGTTAAAAAAAAAAAGAGAAAAGAGAGTTAAAAGAAAGGAGATAAAAGAGAGTTAAAAAAAAAAAAAAAGAGAGAGAACAAATAAAAAACATAGAGAAAAGAGAGTTCAAAAAAAAAAAAAAATTCTGGTCGGTGAGGGTAAAATAATCATTTTACTGTGAAAAAACTGCCACATCAGCAAGATGACGGAATTTTTGACGGAAAATTGACGGCAATGACCAATTGGGTGAAATTGGAGAGTTCAGGGAGTTGTTAGAGCATCTCCCATGGTAGGCTAAAAGCCAAATGGTTTTAGCCTACCAAAAACAGAATATTCCCTCTAATATGCTTTTTTAGCCTACCAACAAAAAACAGTGCTGTCACCGTAGGCCAAATTCTGTAGGCCAAAATCAAATATCATCACATCTAACTGCTATAATTTAATTTGATAATGACAAAAAAAACAGCTATCAATAAAACTAATCGATTTAGTTAAATGAAAATAAGTATATCATAGAAATTAATAGTTACACATTTATTTTAAAAATTCTAAACATATCAAATATTGGGCTCATATTGAAGATCTCAACAAGATATTTACAATGATGTAATTTTAATATTTAGTAACATTATAAATAACCCATGTATCCTTTCAACAAAAAAAAATAACCCATGTATATAGGAAAAATGATTTTTCTTAAATGTAAAATTCATGTTATTAATGAAACAAAAAAAAAAGTCACCAGGGCTCACCATTTGGCTTACCAAATCTGAGCCCAAATTTGGCCTAACAAATTTGAGAAGGCCAAATTTTTTTCTTGCCATTTGGGATATAGCTTACGGTGGGAGCATGTTGTAGGCCATAAATAGGATTATGGCTTACGGTGGGAGATGCCCTTAGGTGAAATTGAAACGTCAGGGACTGAAATATATGGAGTAAACAGTATTTTGTCCTATCTTATGTAAGTTTCTAATTAATTTTTCTTACCTTTTCTTGTGTACATTGTTGGATACACGCATTTTTTTGCCCAATAAGAACCATAAACAGAAAGCAAGGGGAATAAGAACCCAAGCAAAACAACTGAACAGGCCAGATCCACTCCTAAACAAAAGGAGGACCTCGTAAACCATTAAACAGTAAAATTTCAAGTAAGGGGGAAGGTGGTTGAAAAAGCCAATCAGGAGGACACTTCCCGCTACGAACCAACGAAAGCAACAAGATGAGTTGCTTTGTTGGATACGCGCATTTGACGACTCAAAATTTCTACACATATCAATTTGGCCAGTGTTATCAGTTGGAGGGCAGTACTATATTGGCATATTGCTATTATACTCCTTTATACATCTTTATTTTGGAATCTAAACCTCATACATGTGCAATAATATAAGTCAAATGATATTTTGGGTATACCAATAGAAGACGTTATGTATTCATATTTTTGTTTTTAATAAGTTAATTTCATTATATGTATGTTAAGAATCAAAGAAAGTCAGCAGACAAGAAGTCGACGTTTCTTCATGATCAAGTTTTTCTCATCAGCTAGAGCAACACGTATCACAATTCTAGAAATTAGTTGTGCAGTTTGTTATTTTCTCAGTTTTTTTATTTCTTCTTAAGCTAATATTAGAGACTCTCTCTCTCTCTCTCTGAAAACTCTAACAAATCACATGTAAACAAAGAGTTGTTAATATGGAGACTGATGACTAAGAAGCTAGCTGCTTTGTTACTCATCATCAAGCCTCTAGTTTAGTTTCCTTTTGCCATTTACTTTCTGTTAGCAGAGAAAGATTTGCTAAACAAACATAAAGAAGTTCTATCAAATTATTAGCTAGATGGACTAATCATTTTATTCCATCATTATACATAAGATGCAACTAAATGAAGCAGTAAGAATATAATAAAAATACAGAATAAAGCAGTAACATTATGTGGTTACAATATATTATCCATGCTGTTGGCTTTACTATACATCAATTAGTACCACCAAGAAGACCCTTAAGTTTCTTAATCTCAGCAGTGTCAAGGAGAGTAGTTTGTGCTATCAATTCAGTACGTAAATCATTTTGAAACAGTGCAGTCTCCAAAACCTGCACACCTGGGTTGTCACTATTGAAGCTAGCAAATATAAGGGCTGGAGTATCACCTGCGTTTACTTGGAAGTGAAGCAAACCTTGAGGTAAAACCATAATATCACCTGTCTTCAGTGTTTTTACATAAGCTTTGTTATCCGAGGCGATGAACCCAGATATAACTTTGCCTTCCGCAATAAGTATGGTCTCTGAAGCTCCGCGGTGAGAGTGCATCGGAGAAACTCCACCAACCTCCAAATCCCCACGAGCCAGCGAAATACCAAGGCCATTCAGACCAGGAAATTGAGCAACAAATGCAGTTTTGAGTCCAAATTTGTTTATATTTGAGCTGTTACCAGGAACTCCTAGGCCAGAGTACACAAAATCGTCTACCTTAACATCTGAGGGGTTTTTGCAAGAGTATCCTGCAGGGCTTGGAGGAGCTGTATAGTCTACAACACAGAAATTGCCTACATTAACATCTGAGGGGTTTTTGCAAGAGTATCCTGTAGGGCTTGGAGGAGTTGTATAGTCTGCAACACAGAAATCTTGGACAGCCGCATAGGAAGAGGAGAGAATGAGAAAAAATATGAAGAAGATAGAGGAAATCATCATGATATGTTCGGAGATTATCGTCTACCAAAAAAGTATGATTTTATTCAAGATTGCTTACAAAGCAAGATTAGGTACCAAACAAAGTATTTAATTCAGGACCACTCCTTTATGCAAGATTTCTTTCCAAAAAGATGTTACCTAAGCTGCAGCACACAAATCTTGACAAAGTGCAGCCCTGTAGCAGCTCTATATCCACCTATCTTGACAAAGCTATCCATACTACATTTATGCTTTGACAAAGATGTATTTGTACACTTCCCAACTGTAATATTGGTAGGATAGTTATGGTAACAGCTCCCCACTTCCCAACTGTAAAATTGGTAGGATTGTTGTGGTAGCAGCTCTATAAGGGGACCGTCTGGTACCGGGTTGGGAAGTGGGAAGCTGCTACCATAACTATCCTACCAATATTCCAATTGGTGTGGTTTTATCT
Source organism: Rosa rugosa (assembly GCF_958449725.1). Classification (NCBI taxonomy): domain Eukaryota; kingdom Viridiplantae; phylum Streptophyta; class Magnoliopsida; order Rosales; family Rosaceae; genus Rosa; species Rosa rugosa. The sequence continues at coordinate 18,804,607 of NC_084820.1, read as the reverse complement.
TATATGCTATTGCATGTATGTTTGCGTAATGCTAGTGTATCAAGTATATATGGTTGTTTGGTCTTATCTTATCTTATCTTATCCTATTTTACTTTTGTGGAAATCAAGGCATTGCTTGTTCATATTATGTATATGGTTACAAAAGAGCAATTTCAATAACAAATGTATTGTCTTGAATTTATTTGGAAGGGAGAATGAGTTTGTTATAATTTAAAGCTCAACATTCTTTCCCAAGAGGCAGCCTTTAATTAGTTGTTAAATTGAATCTAGACAATTTTAAATGGTTTAAACTGGATGCTTTGATTCATGTTTCTTGTTTTGAATGTCCTGTTTTGTGTTGCATATTTGTTTGAACAAAGTGTCTGCTAGCCTCAGGTGTACGTCCAACTGGGGATTAACAACGCATGATGTGCACGCGGTGTTTGTCCCAAAAAAGTGAGCTGCAATAAAACTCCTTTTATTGCGGCTGCAGGCCAAGCACGAGGGATGTTTAGAAAACAGGAATGTCGACCTAATCCTGAATCTATTTTGGAGTTCTCCTGGGAGTATTCATCACCATTCTCCTCACCGTCAGTATAACCATTATCTGTCCATTCTTCCAAACTCATTTTCACCGTCAACAGCAGAATTTAGCCGGGATTTGACCAACTCGATCACTCTTATCTTGAATTTTCACACCGAAATCAATTCCCTATTGAATATTCCCCACCATCTACCACCCTGTCGGGCTGTTATCCTCCGCCACCGCCTCCTCCTTATTTTCCACACCATTAATTATCACCCTCAATCTCGCAATCAGCTACCTCCTCAATCTTATCATCTTCAGTAGCCCAATCAGGTATGTGTATGTTTCTGTATTGGGGATATGATGTTGAAGATTTGAGTTTTGTGTATATCTGTGGATTCTTGATGAGATTGGTTGTTAGTCTTGGTTTTGAGAACAGCATTGCATCTTAAACTAACTTTACTGTATGTTAATATTTTAACACAAATGCTTGTAGGAGTGGGCAGCTCAGATCGGCCGAATAACCAGGCTTGGAATTACCCAAGTAAGTTATCTCTATATTTCATCTCTAATTTGTTGATTCATATTGAGAAAAACATCTAGTTTCAAATTACAATTTGCAGGCACATAGTATTGTTGACCAAATTGCATTTAGTACTGCCAGGTCTTAGTTTTGGTATTCAACTATTTTATCTTTGTGTTCGAAATTGTTGCTGGGAATTGAGTAGTGTAAACATTATATTAAATGAAGGTGTTGAAGGATGTCGACATTATGTGTGCCTCTACAAACTAGGGTTTAGAGTTGTAATAGGAAAAGGTTCTAGGTATTTAATTGTATTCGGATTTTATTACCTTTTGTGTACCTTGTAACTCCCTATATAAAGGGCTCATAAATCATCAAGTAAGTTTTTAAAGATTAAAGTTCCTGCTTTCTTGTCTTTTAAATTCATTTATTTGCTGCAGGATTTTGAAATATATGAACATGGTTTTGAGTATTCATTTATCAAGTAAGTTCGTGCTGATAACGTGTTGTGGAGATTTGGAATTGTGTGTATATTATTGATAATAGGAGCCATTTATATAGGGAGTTACAAAGTACACAAAAGGTAATAGAATCCAAATACAATTGAATACCTAGAACATTTTCCTATTACAACTCTAAACCCTAGTTTGTAGAGGCACACATAATGTCGACATCCTTCAACACTCCCCCTTGTGCCGCTCAAACTTGGTGATAACGCTTTGATCGTTGCCTCACTAAAAACCTTGCCAGGTAACAAAAACCCTGTGGGACAAAAATAACCCTGGTCGAATGACAAAAAGAGCACAACACTTCCTTCACTCTTCGAGATCGAACATGTAGACATCATACTTAATTAGGTGAGCCAAGTGAGAAAGAGTTAAAACAAAATGTCATTTATTGATTTAAGGCATAACTGCCATTACATAATTCTTGGAAATAAAAGACTACTCTAAATAAAAATCTGCGGCATTTTGTCTTCATCGCCAGATTTAAAGTCTTCTTGAACTCGATGTCTTGATCACTGTGAGGCAGCTACCTTCTTAGGTACATTGCAAACTCAGGCCCATTGATCAGACGTTCCATATCAGAAATAGATACCATGAAGAGGATTCTCCCTTGATTGAGGCGCATTGGCGCAATGTGCATGGTCCCTCGGACCTGAGGCGTTGGAAGATTATGACCATGGCCAACGTTGGCTCTATGGTTTCCAACTCTTAGTCCCTCAAAATCACGGCTCCTACGGTGGCGTGATTGTCGCCTTTTGCGACTACCTTCATGAGCATTTTAATCATATGGATCATGACGTCTATGGCGACTTTCTCTAGCCATGGGACGATGCTCTGGATAGCTATCTCGAAGCCTATCAATTTCTCTTCTCACAAGCTCGTTGTCTTGCCTTTCAGCAATTTCCATAGCTTCAATAAGCTTTTTGAAAGCTTGTGATCCGTCTTGCATTTATATGAGTCCGAAATAAATCACAGGACCTCATAGCATAGACAGGGAAGGTATTGAAGGTTTTCTCAATCAATTGTTCTTATGTTATCGTCTTGCTATAGAAGCGCATCATTCCTGTGATGCGGAGAGCTTCCGAATAAAATTGTATGACTGTATCAAAGTCAGAGAAGCGAAGATCATTCCATTCTGCTTCTAAATTCGGAAGGATGGAGTCACGAACATTGCCATAACGTTCACAAAGCGCTTGCCAAAGCTTTATGGCGCTATCCTCATTCATGAACTCAAACTAGAGGTCTCTATCCATATGACGCATCATTAGGGCAAGTGCCCTGGAATTGTCAATCTCAGTTTGAGGGTCTGGAGCAGTTCCTTCAGAACAAAGCCCTTGGATTGTGTGCAATAGATGACAGAAAATAAGATAGAGCTCAACGTCCTGAGCCCACAATAGGTATCTTTTGCCTGCATAATCCAATGGAACAAAATCAAGTATGTTCGAGTTTGACATCCTGAAAAAGGGTGAAACAAGAACAAATTAGCTTCGGAGCTAAACTTTCACGAAAACTAATAATAATAAGATTTCCGAGCTATGCTACCAAGAAATCAATTTCCAAGAATTATGTAATGGCAGTTATGCCTTAAATCAATAAATGACATTTTGTTTTAACTCTTTCTCTCTTGGCTCACCTAATTAAGTATGATGTCTAGGAAAGTAATTGAGATTAGTGGTACTTAAGAGAGCCTCGCTCCACCGACATATTATCCTACTTTCCTAGTCATATTTGATTGGAGTCACCGAACGGATTGAGTAACTACAATCTGCCTAAGTTTGACTTTATTTTTGGATTAGACTTTGGTTAAGAAACTTTGATGTAATCATTGGCTATTAATAAAGTGTCGATTCTTTTACTTAATGTCTTGGACATACCTTAATTCGAACTTTATTTGAAAGATATAAGTGCCAATGGTTTTCATGTGGAAACACATTGTGAGAATGGACAAGAGTTCCTTTGCATCACCTCTAATGACTACGGACATAAACTAGTATTAGAGAAACTTATGTGTCGCTCTAGTGGGTTGTATGCAACCACTATTCAAGTCATTGAATCCAACCATGTCATGATAGATGGTTTATGGGATTCTGACACATATAGGCTTTGGCATGACCATTTGGGACACCCAGGTCGTGACATGATGATCCATGTATTAAAGACTTCACACGAACATCCATTTTTCAGAACGAAAAGAAGTAAGAACCAAGAATTGGTTTGAGGAGCTGCACATGCGCCTCATGGCGCCATGATTGTGCAAGACTGGCCTCACATGGCCAGCACCTCCTACCTCCTGCGGCCAATACATGGCATTAACGCCATGTATGGAGACTTGGCTCCTCTCTCTACTTCTCAAAGTCAATTGTGACATTCTAGCTCAACCAAAACCTTCATTGGTTGATTATAAGGCCAATCTTTCGTTCTGTCAAGCCTGTTTTTTAAGGATCACGACCATCCTATGCAAAGGACACTAAAGGAATAATTTCATTCTTACAAAGAATCCAAGGGGATTATGTACGTGGATCGATTCAACCAACTTGCAGACTGCTTAGATGTTTTATGGTGTTGGTTAATGTGCGGACACGCTGGTCACGTGTCACACTATCATCCACTCGTAATGCTGCTTATGATGAACTCCTAGCCCAGAACATATGGCTACGGGCTCACTACCCAGATCATCCCATTCACTCAATTTGACTTGATAATGCTACAGAGTTTACATCGCAAATTTTCGATGACTATTGCATATCATTGGGTATTCATATCAAGTATCATATTCTCATGTACACACCCAATTGGTCTCAAGGAAAAGCCACAATTAAAAGACTACGATGGTAGCCCGGATTTTGGTAATGCGCACCAATATTTTCGCTTGGGTTATGCAATATCGCATGCAGCTATGCTAATTCGTTTACGACTCATAGCAGCCACTCAACTTTTATTTGCGTTACAGCTAGTGACTGAGTTCGAGTCTAATATCTCGTACTTATGCATATTTGAGTGTGCGGTTCATGTGCTAATTGCGCCGCCACAGCGCATCAACATGAGTCATTGCAACGAATGCATATATATATTTGTGTTGGACATGAGTCTCCAACTATAAGTCCGCTATGTAGAACCCTTGACAGGCGATCTCTTTTTTTGCTGGATTTGCGGATTGTCACTTTGATGAGACAGTCTTCCCGTCATTAGGGAGAGATTAGAACGTCAACGTTCAACAGAAACGACAGGAATTGTCGTGGTCTGTCCCCACTATGTCTCATCTTTATCCCCTAAAAGTGACGAGATCACATATACCTGCTGCAAACATGTCTACAAGGATTGATGTCCCCACAGGAGGATATGGTGCCACCGAAGGAGATGGGTACGGCACCACGACCATGGATGGTGGTATGGTGACGCCATAAGGTGGCATAATGGCGTCATAGGCCATGGGTTCCGCTAGAGAGCGTAGGAGACCCATAGGTTCGATGGATTCTCACCCTAGGAAGAGAGCGAGTTTGGCACGTACAACTTGATCCATTGATCATTGATACTCAAAATCCGTCTCATGAGAATATTATGGATTGTGGTTATGTCCAAGAGACGTCATTGGGGGATGCCTCAATGTTAGAACCAATTCCTGAGAATATAGAGATCTCTACGAACTACACTAGTGTACATGAGGACGTGGAATTATTGAGACCAATGACATCGAACCTTACTCCGTTGAAGAATGCCAACGTAGAGAAAATTGGCCTAAATGGAAGGATGTGATTCAGGTTGAATTGGATTCACTAACGAAGAGGAAGGATTTCGGGGCTGAGATGCCAACACCTCCTAACATAAAACCTGTTGACATTAATAGGTCTTCGTTAGATAGCGTGATGAGAAAAAGAGATGATAATCTCGCCTTAAGGCGCAAGGTTTCTCACAACGCCCTGGAATCGACTACGAGAAGACATATTCTCTCGTAATGGATGTCTTCTCGTAATGGATGTCATTGCACTCCACTACCTTGTCAGTTTGGTAGTTTCCAAATAACTGAACATGCAGCTTACGAATGTGGTCACTACGTATCTCTATGGGGATCTAGATACGGAATATAATGAAGGTTCTTGTGGACTTCATTTACCCAAATCAAGTGGCTCTTGACCACGAAGCGCGTTTGCAATGAGGGTGAAACGCTCACTAAAGTGACTACTTGATTGGGAAGGGATATGATGAACTATGCCCCTTCGTTTTCATGACAAGTTCTGGATTTGCAATTGTCACGGTTTATGTTGATAAACATAATTGGAACCCTTGAGAGTTAAAGGAAACCGCTGAACACCTGAAATCCGAGTTTGAGATGAAGGACCTTGGGAGAACACGGTTTTGTCTAGATTTAGAACTTGTATACCATGTCAATAAATGCTTTGCATTTTGATAAAGTCAAAGATGCACTCCCATGGTCGTCCGTAGTCTTGACCCTAAGAGGGATACGTTTCGTCCTAGGGATGATGACGAAGACGTGTTAATTGGCAGAAGTGTCTTACCTAAGTGCAATAGGCGCATTATTGTACTTAACACAATACAAGACCGAACACCTCATTTGTTATGAACTTGTTGGCTAGATGTAGCCCTGCTCCAATTCAACGTCATTGGACTGGTATAAAGACAATCTTTCGTTACTTAAAATGTACTTCGTTACTTAAAATGTACGATAGATATGGGCTTGTTCTATCCCTGCAGAGAGAAAAGAATGATGGAAGAATGAGAACGAATTTCATTAGCCCAAGTGGCACCGTCCAAGACGCCGTGATCGGCAAAGCCACCGGCCACCCATCCTCCTCCCTTACATCAAAACGATGATGATGTTTTGATGGGTTTTGCTGATGTAGGGTATCTCTCTGACCCTCACAAAGGTCGCTCCCAAAAGGGTTATGTCTTCATGTAGACCCTTGTTGCTACTTCCTCAAATCATGCAGAGATTATCGCTCTACATGAAGTCGTGCGAGAATGCATATGGCTAAGGTCTGTAGTTAGACACATTCGAGGAACTTGTGGTTTGAAGTCTACCACAGATGAACCTACATGCATTTATGAAGATAATGCAGCTTGTATTGAGCAAATGAAATTAGGTTTCATCAAGGGCGACAACACCAAGCATATATCGCCTAAGTTCTTTTACAATCAGCAACAACATGCACTTCTAAATATTGAAGTGAACCAAATCCTATCAGAGGATAATGTAGCGGACTTATTTACTAAATTGTTACCTAAATCCACTTTCGAGAAACATGTGAAGAGCATCGGATTAAGAAAGTTCTCTGAACTCCAATGATTGTTGCAATTAGGGGGAGATATTGACATCAAGGGGAGTTATGATGTCTACATGTTTGATCTCGAAGAGTGAATGACGTGTTGTGCTCTTTTTGTCCTTCGATCAGGGTTATTTTTGTCCCACAGGGTTTTTGTTACCTGGCAAGGTTTTTAGTGAGGCAACGATCAAAGCGTCATCACCAAGTTTGAGCGGCACAAGGGGGAGTGTTGAAGGATGTCGACATTATGTGTGCCTCTACAAACTAGGGTTTAGAGTTGTAATGGAAAAGGTTCTAGGTATTCAATTGTATTCGGATTCTATTACCTTTTGTGTACCTTGTAACTCCCTATATAAAGGGCTCCTATTATCAATAATATACACACAATTACAATTCTCTACAACAGAAGGGAATATGTTCATTTATCTAAATTTGAGCTACATTAACGCCATTTACCCAAACCTTATAAGATTGCCCACTTACCCAACAAATTACATATTTTTTCTCTTAATACCCAATTGAGTTATTTTTTATAGAAAATTACTCATAAGTGTCATTTTGAAACTTTAATTAGCCATAAGGACACCTTATTTTTCTTGTACATATAAGGCCACTTGCATCTTCAAAATAATTTGTTCTCTGACGATTTTGCCCTTCTACCTAAGAAAACCAATCGATGATATCTCAGTTTACTTAATTTCTCCATCTTCTCTCTCTCTCTCTCTCTGCGACTCTCCCAGGGAAGCGCTCTTTCTTCCTCTTCGTCCTCTGATGAACCATTCGTCACTTTTGTTTCTCTAGCTTCCGACAACGGCGGTCAAGATGACTACGGCCTTCATCAACCCTAGCTATGACCTGAACGGCGAGAGATCTCGGCGTTCCAAGCACGACGACCACTTGTCTAATTGAAGCATCTCGAGGTCCCTCTCACGTCGCCGTCGATCGATTTTCCAATCAATTGCATCGACGCGTTACATGATCGGCCGAAACCATCACCGCAGCGTTTTCGTCTTCAAGGCCCCGACCTTGACTGCTTCGTCTTTGATGCGTTTCTCTTTTTTTATTTTGTTTGAAATTAATTTTGTTTCAATTCAAAACATGAGCTTTGGAACTAATATAGAATTTAGATTGGATTCATTTCATTAAAAGTGCAATTGGATGTGTTGTAAAGTTGATATGGATCATCATAAAGCCAATTGATTATGTTTAAATTGCGACTCATTCCCCTGTGTTTGGTTTGTGATTTTCATTTTGGTTCTGCTGCTTTGGTCATAGAGTTATTTTGTGATTTTTGTTTGGGTTATTATCACAAATGGTACCTGAACTATACCTCAAGTTTATTGATGGTACCTGAACTTCAATTTTGATCACAACCAGTACCCGAACTTTTCTATTTCAATTTAAATGGTACCTAGAGCCACCTCCGGTCACTATTCCAACTAAAAACGGCATGGGAGGCGATCATAGTGATGATTTTTAATGATTTCAAGGGTTGCGATCATATATAGTGATGATTTTTTGGTAATAGACTTGCCTTGAACTTGTTTTTTTTGTTTTTTATTTTTTTAGATTTGGGTTTTTTGGCCGGAATAGTGACCGAAGGTGGCCTTAGGTACCATTTAAAATGAAATCGAAAAGTTCAGGTACTGGTTGTGATCAAAATTGAAGTTCAGGTACCATCGATAAAATAGAGGAAAAGTTCATGTATCATTTGTGATAATAACCCTTTTCGTTTTGATATCCTGCAGAAAAAGATACTGATCCTCTCTAAAAATGTTACTGGAATAGTTCTGATAAGCTACTATTACTATAAGACGAACCTATTATGCATTATTTGTTGGTTTATCTGTTTTTTTTTTCTTCTGGATAATTGATATACTACAAAATATCTACTGCTACAGTTTTGAAATGCTGCTGTCATGCTTTCCACAAGCTACTATCATTAGCAAACAAAGCTATTGTGCATTACTTATCAGTTACACTGTGTTTTCATTCATATCAAAACTAAAAGCTATCTGATTGATAGAGATAGGTGTTGCTGTCTTCATTCCTCATTATAATACTAATCTTTATCATATCTTTGTTCTTCCATTATTTCTTCGTTGTTGAATGCACTTAGTAGCTTTGTATAACTATCATAGTGACTTTATTCTGTTCTGCTAGTTTTTTTCCAATATGATTCCAGTAGCTTTTGTTTATTCTCTTAAGCTTCTATTGTGAAGTCTCCATTGATTAGAAGGCCATCTGCCAGGTCAAAATTTGTTCGGATGAAGTCTATTGCAGAAGGTGGCAAGACGAGGCCTATCAAGGGTGGTCGGTGTGGTGAGTAGGGGCTCCACAACAAGGCAACATGTCTGGTGCAAATCTGAAAGCTGACACTAGTACATGAACAGATGCGTAGCTTGCTAAAACATTGAGAGTGGCTTTTGACAATATTGGGAGTTTTTTTTTTTTTTTTTGAAATAGGACCAATACGGCTGCCCTCAAGCCTTGATCATTAATGAAACCACAGAATACATGGGGGGGGACATTATGCCTGAACCCCGATATACAATAAGCATCAAGAGAAAATCCTGAGATAATAACCGGTATCTCAACTAAACATATGTATTCTAACAAGCGCCAACTAGCGAAGAGTGCACTGCTGGCTACTCTATTCGCTTTACAATTGTGGCGACACACCAGAAAGATAATGCTCACGCGGAGCCATAATTTACTAATACTATCAGCTTTCCCACTATGTTGCCACCGGAAAAACAATCCAGTAGCACTTAGTTTCATCCTGCCATTGGGAGGTTGCGACCATTTCACAATGCAAGGAACTCACCGCCTAACCAGAGCAGACAAGGCACACAAAGTGCGCAGTCCGGGACAAAGCCCACGTCGCCCTACCACAATAGGGTAGGGACTTATTGCCGGCATAAAGCCACAATCTACTAAAAGTAAAAACCAAAATACATAAAAAACAGTAAAATAACTAACAGCCCAATTTGGGCCTGATAGGAGCATAATTATGCGATATTAATAGCGTTAATCTCTATAATTTCTTTGTTAGTTTAGTGTATTTTCTCGTTATTTACGTTGTTTATTTGTTTTATAGGTATTTTGGAGCAAAGAAGGAGAAAAGAAGTAAAAGAGGGATTGAAAGGCAAAATCGGGAAATCTGCCTGTGCAGATCAGTTAACTTCGACAGAGCACTGAGACCAGATCAGAACGATCCAGATGATGATCTTTATATTTATAGAAAGCCCCGGATGTCTAGTTTCCAGATCTTTTTACGGTTCGTCAATATCATTTTTCTAGAGGAAGTTATGACCGATTTAGTACAAGAAGGTCAGGCTGCGCGTGAATCTGAGGTTGGACGGGAATTTATGTTTCGAAGCCCAAATCACACCGAAAAGCCCGAGGACGAGTTTGTGCTTCATATATCAGCTCAATATAGACAAATGGCATGATTTGAATGGTTGGAATGAGTCATCAAGTTCAAGAGCCAATAGGAAAACTCCACCTAAGCACGCTAACCCTAATTCTTTTAAGTTTTGGATTTCCTACACAACAAGAAAGATGGAGGCAACCTCTAACCATATAAAAGGAGATGAGTCTGCAGCAGCTCTCGCTCTCTCTCTTCCTCCCCCTTCTTTAGTTTGTTTTATTTCTTCCATGTTTAATTAGTTTTTATTAGTTAGGGGGTTGCTTGAAGCCCCTAGACATGAACTACAAGATGATTTGACTTTTGATTTTATTTTCTTTTAATTCAAGATGAGACTTTTGTTTACTGCTTTTCCATTGATGAATTTTTGCTTGTATGCTTTGAGTGCACGCTTAGTATGCATGTTAGGGTTCTACCGCTTTGATTGTTTGATGCCTGTGTCAATAGTTGGACTCCTCAAACCTTCTAGAGAAGCAGTTGTTAGTTTTCACTATCAAGTAAACTAAGTCCTAGGTTTAGCAAGGCGCTAAGTTTATTGCGATGCCTAGTGATGTCTCAAACTCTTTAGACCTTAATGATCTCTGCATGTTTAATCTAATAAGCGTACCTTTAGGTTGCATTGCTTGGGAATAGTCTAGGTGTAGAGCACTTCCTGCCTAGCGTACGAAGTAAGAAAGGGTAATAGGTTGTGTTCAAGCGTACCGAGCCAACCTGAGCATCTTCATCTAGATTAATTGAATTAGGATTGAACAAATTATCTTGTGTGTGATTGTCCGGGGTGGATGCATCTTCCCTAACTATCTTTATCATATTGTTTTCAAACCATCTTAAAATCTGTTTTCGTTACTTTCTGTCCTCTATATTTTTATAATTATTTTATATAGTAAACGATATCCGAATAATACCAAATTTTGTGTGCAAGACGCCCTGTGTGTCTAGTGTATCTCTGTAAATTTTCGTAATTTTCTGAGTAGTTTAGATTAGGTTTTTAATTAGGTTTTCGACTGCTGTTCGCTAGGAACAGTGGTCACTTTTGTGACATTGTTTTGAGTAGTTATAACCTTAGTCCTCTGCGGGAAAGACCCTTGTTTACCCTTGCTACAATTGACAATCTTAAGTGTGAATAAGGAAAATCAATAGCTTATAAATTCAGCTATCAATTTTTGGCGCCGTGTCGCCGGGGACTTTTGTGTTTTAATTACTTGTGTTTTTGTTTTCTGTTTTTGATTGTTTTTGTATCTTACTAATTTTTATTTTTTTATTTTTTTATTTTTTTATTTTCTTTGTTTCAGATGTGGCATCGAGATTATGAAGCATGTTCCATATGCTCCCTGGTTGGGCATTCAACGGAGACATGTCCAAACATGCAATATCAAAGTTGCTTTGATCAAAGTAGCATGTTTGGAGGATATCAAGCGAACCAAGGGCATTGGAATGATCAATATGCGCCTCCATATAATCCGGCATGGAATTATCCTCCATACTTTGAGTGGAATGGCTACTCAAATATCCAACAAGGATCCTTTAATGATTTTGAAGCTTCTTCATTATCATACCATGTTATCAATCGCCAACACCTCAAGGTGACTCTCTTGAAGATTTAGTTACTTCTATGACTAAAAATGTTTCTTCCTTTTCGCAGAATGTTTCTTCCTTTTCCCAGATTGTGGATTCTTGTATCCAAGACATGAAAACTTGTAGGCAGAATATTAACGAATCTGTTGAGAACATTGGGCAACATGTGGAGACAATTTTGGCATGCTTGAATCAAGAGCCAAAGGAGCAAGAACCAAGTCAAGAAGTTTCCACGAATGAGGATGATGATTGGCCGGCAGTTGATGAGATTTTAGAGACCATGGTACCGCAAGAGCACCCTCCTACACCTATGACAACTCTATGGGAGCCCCCTACAGCTACAACCTTGCTTCAACCTCATGATGCACCACTTGAATTAATATTTGATGAGGATGAAAGCTTGGATTTGGATGAGCCCCATGAAGAGAAACTCAAGGCCACGACTTGTGAGGATTATGCAGTACGGTATACAATTGAGCTTGAAGCCTGTGCCTATAGTGATGATGATGAGGATTCTTTCAATGAGGAACTTCAAATTGAGTTTAATGACAATGTGTTCCACATGCCGGAAGCAATCACAATACATCATGAGGTTCAAGAAAATTACAAGGATGACATAGGTGATTGCTTAGAGAAGGAGACCATCAAAGCTCCTACATTTAGGCCTCTACTTCTAGCACCTGGTAGACCACCTGATTATTCCTTGCCACATTCAATCTCTACGCATGTTCCTTCTCTCCACAGCGCTCTTGCCTTTGTCGATCATGTGGAGATGGTGATCTATGAGCATCTGAAATCTAATGAGGAGATCCTTCTATCCATGCTTGGTGGATTTAAGAAGAGAAGGAGACAATGGAAGAAGAGAAAGAAAAAGAAGAGCATCAAATCATATCTTTCCATTGCTCCTAAGATACCCAAGTTGCTGTCAAGAGACCATGAAACGTCGCTAAAGAGAGTAAAGCATTTGGTGGAACCAAGACCTAAACCTCCTGATTACTCTTGATGAAGAGTTGCTATGTCAGGCTGAAGACGTTAAACCAAGCGCTTCTTGGGAGGCAACCCAATTAATGGAGGAAGAAGATTGCGGCATTCAAAACTTCTAATCATAAGAGACGCTCTCTTTATTCCTTTTCTTCTCAATCTTTGCTTCATATTTGTTCGTTTTTATGCTTTTGATTTGTGTGCAGGTCATATAGTTGAGGAAAGTTTGAGGAAAATCACTTTTGAGCAAAACAGTTTTTCTGCCTCGCGGATCAGTTCACTTTGAACGGCTGCCGTTTTTAGTTCCGATGGAACCAGGAGACGTGCCATATATTCATCGAAAGCTCTCTGAGTCTAGTTTCTGTACGATTTTACAGAACTGGATTCGGAGTTCTGCTGCGTTCCCAGTTCCACTTTGAGTACCGAAAGGTCAGTCCAGCAAAACAGGGACCTGCGCAAATTTGCGACCTTTTGGAGTCCATATAGCACGGAGCTTCCATTGTGGAAGTCAAGGCCTTGTGCCTTGCAGATGGTGTCTAACTTTGGTCTTCTCCAAAGGTCGTGAGCAGCTGGAGGTCTACAAGGGGGAGCTTTTCTATAACCTTTCTTATCTTCCTACTTGCCCTCTTTTGGATTTTCTTTCTCTATGCTTACCTGGTGCATTGTGCGTTATATTGCCATACATTGAGGACAATGTCTAGTTTCAGTGTGGGGGAGGGAAATACAAATTTGTCAATTTGTTTTTGAGTCATTCTTTGTTTAAAAAAATAAAAAATAAAAAAAATAAAAAATAAAATAAAAAAAGAGTCTAGTTTTAGGTTTTATTTTTCTTTGAGTCTTAGGAGTCTTCCAACTCTATGATGAGCATGAACTTTCGGATTTATATTTTGGTCACAAAAGGATTGCAGGCATGTGTTAGATTCTTGATTTCAAATAATTGTTAATAGATTTTGATGATTATTGTGCTTGATTTTTATACATTGATGGTTGGATTAATGTAACACTTGAGAATTGATGGATGCATGCTATGACAGGTTAAACTTGATTTAAACCCTTGTGAGCTTTTGAGCCTGTTTATGTGCTATTTCTTTTCTGAGTGCTTAGTATAGAATCATCTTATTTTCTTGACGAGGATTTTGCATGATCTCATCTTTTATTCATCTTGGTTGAGACTCGGATTCGACTTGCATATTTTATAAGGACAAATGCTAGAACTTGCCCCAAAGCCTCTTGAAGCGTATGGTTGAATTGCATGATGGATGGGAAGGGATAAAGGCACTAGGATTACCACCATAGCCAAATTAACCTGTGTCCCTTTTATGCACACAAGATGTGCAATCCCCTAGTTAACCCCCTTGAGCCTACATTAAGCCTTTTTGTTTCATCACCCATGAATTCCTTAACCCTAAGCTTAGTATAGATATATCCTTACCCTATCCTAAGGAAGTAGTGGAGCAAATATTTTGAGAGATGTACTTATGTTCAAGGTACTTTTGTAAGCAAGCGTGGGGGAGTTCATTGTACATCGATCCAAGGAAAAAAAAAGTATGTGTTTATGGCTGTTGAAAAAAAAAACAGAGAAAAAAATATGTGATAGCCGAAAAAGAAAAAGAAAGAGAAAGAATGCTTGAAAAGAAAAATCAAAAGAATCGAAAAGCAAAATACTTCCTTGGATTTGATACATTCATGTTGTATCTGTTGAGGTTATAATGAAGCAAAGGCCCAAAAAGATGACATCTGGCCTTGGAAAAAAAAATTCTTGCTTCATGTTCGAAGATTGATTACCTTGAAGAGTTTCAAGATTCTTTTATCTCTTATGTTCTTCTAGTGCTCCACTAGGTTCTTTAGGATCTTTGAATTTCCTATCCTTTCTTTCTTCTAACCTTAACCCTTGGCCCCATTACAACCCTGAATAAAGACCTTGTTGATCTTTGAAGTTGTGCATTCGATTTGTGGAGACTTGTGTGGAGGGGTGAGCATATGGTGTCACTGGCCTTTCGTCCGAGTTTTGGCATTCCAATCATGGGATCATATGTAAAAAAAAAAAAAAATCAGAAAAAGCCTTTCTTTCTTGTTATCATATGTGAGCTATTTGTTTGTCTTATTACATCATTCCTCTCACATATAACTTGAGTGAAATATATGCTAATACATCAAGTCAGAAAATCATGAGTGAAAAGAAATTGAGAGCATCTTTGTGAGAAATTGAGTTGACGCTTGTTTGACACATGAATAAGTTGGTTCTCCTTTGTTGCACTAGTTTGATTGCCCATGTATTATAACTTTAGCACTATCGTTATCAAAATAAATTAGCTTTTAAGTGAGGTTATGAATTCTGACATGTGAGTGTGTGAATTTTGTTGACCATACTTGTGGGCATTATAAGTTCTCTGAGATGTTTGGAAGACATTAGGTCCGTGTCTTTTGTTCTAGTTAGTTCTTTGTTTGCTAGGGACTAGCAAAGCTTAAGTGTGGGGGTATTTGATAGGAGCATAATTATGCGATATTAATAGCGTTAATCTCTATACTTTCTTTGTTAGTTTAGTGTATTTTCTCGTTATTTACGTTGTTTATTTGTTTTATAGGTATTTTGGAGCAAAGAAGGAGAAAAGAAGTAAAAGAGGGATTGAAAGGCAAAATCGGGAAATCTGCCTGTGCAGATCAGTTAACTTCGACAGAGCACTGAGACCAGCTCAGAACGATCCAGATGATGATCTTTATATTTATAGAAAGCCCCGGATGTCTAGTTTCCAGATCTTTTTACGGTTCGTCAATATCATTTTTCTAGAGGAAGTTATGACCGATTTAGTACAAGAAGGTCAGGCTGCGCGTGAATCTGAGGTTGGACGGGAATTTATGTTTCGAAGCCCAAATCACACCGAAAAGCCCGAGGACGAGTTTGTGCTTCATATATCAGCTCAATATAGACAAATGGCATGATTTGAATGGTTGGAATGAGTCATCAAGTTCAAGAGCCAATAGGAAAACTCCACCTAAGCACGCTAACCCTAATTCTTTTAAGTTTTGGATTTCCTACACAACAAGAAAGATGGAGGCAACCTCTAACCATATAAAAGGAGATGAGTCTGCAGCAGCTCTCGCTCTCTCTCTTCCTCCCCCTTCTTTAGTTTGTTTTATTTCTTCCATGTTTAATTAGTTTTTATTAGTTAGGGGGTTGCTTGAAGCCCCTAGACATGAACTACAAGATGATTTGACTTTTGATTTTATTTTCTTTTAATTCAAGATGAGACTTTTGTTTACTGCTTTTCCATTGATGAATTTTTGCTTGTATGCTTTGAGTGCACGCTTAGTATGCATGTTAGGGTTCTACCGCTTTGATTGTTTGATGCCTGTGTCAATAGTTGGACTCCTCAAACCTTCTAGAGAAGCAGTTGTTAGTTTTCACTATCAAGTAAACTAAGTCCTAGGTTTAGCAAGGCGCTAAGTTTATTGCGATGCCTAGTGATGTCTCAAACTCTTTAGACCTTAATGATCTCTGCATGTTTAATCTAATAAGCGTACCTTTAGGTTGCATTGCTTGGGAATAGTCTAGGTGTAGAGCACTTCCTGCCTAGCGTACGAAGTAAGAAAGGGTAATAGGTTGTGTTCAAGCGTACCGAGCCAACCTGAGCATCTTCATCTAGATTAATTGAATTAGGATTGAACAAATTATCTTGTGTGTGATTGTCCGGGGTGGATGCATCTTCCCTAACTATCTTTATCATATTGTTTTCAAACCATCTTAAAATCTGTTTTCGTTACTTTCTGTCCTCTATATTTTTATAATTATTTTATATAGTAAACGATATCCGAATAATACCAAATTTTGTGTGCAAGACGCCCTGTGTGTCTAGTGTATCTCTGTAAATTTTCGTAATTTTCTGAGTAGTTTAGATTAGGTTTTTAATTAGGTTTTCGACTGCTGTTCGCTAGGAACAGTGGTCACTTTTGTGACATTGTTTTGAGTAGTTATAACCTTAGTCCTCTGCGGGAAAGACCCTTGTTTACCCTTGCTACAATTGACAATCTTAAGTGTGAATAAGGAAAATCAATAGCTTATAAATTCAGCTATCAATTTTTGAAAATCTGAGTCCAGGTCCACAGTCTAACCAAAAGAGTGAGGAGGGAACAACCCATTGGCCCAGCCCATATTGATGTCGTCACCACTACAAAACACCTACACCGTTGTCGGACAACCACCTCCAGCGCACCACCACCAACATAGCGCACCCAATCAGATATGCAGCATCCCACTCCAACCATAGCCACTGGCGAATCAACAACCAGAACCATAGCCACAGTATTACAATCTCCATACCAGATCAAGTTGGAAACCAGATCCGAATCCAGTGGCCTTAGCAAAACTAACGTGAGTGCAACGCGGTCACGCTGCCCTTCCGCCGTCATGCCTACACCGCACGACCATCGAGAACATCAAGTCTGATACCAGACTCCACCCCCCACCTCGAACCGATCTGATACAACCACCAACGCACGCCCACAAACGCCATTGTGGCGAGTTAACGGTGAACCGATACGGCTACGCCATGCCGCCCCGAAACCCACAACATCCAGTTTAGATCCATGAACCTATCAAGCAGATCCCGAGAACCACACCAGGCTAAGAGAGCAACGAACTGACGACAGCCCGTCCGACGACGACATCCAAGGGATGCGCAGCCGGACAGAAGAAGGGGGGAAATTAAGGCTTTCAGGCGCGTGTAGGCGCGTTCTCTAGACTAAGGTTTTCTAGGGAAATTTTTTGGTATGGGGAGTATTTTTGTTTACAGCAATGGGAGTAGTTTTTACATCAGTAATAGCTTTTACTATATTGGAATTTTTTTACAATGGAAACAGCTTCTGCAATAACTTTCAAGATTGATGTTGAACTTTGGTGTTTAACTTTGTCAGAATTCCAGTAGTTTCAATTTGTTGAGAATCTTATTGGATGTCTAAGCTTTTTTTTTTTTTTTTTTTTTTAAATAGCAGAGGCACCAATCTAGCTAGGTGCCTCGTTTATATTATTAATAGGGATGTCTAAGCTTTTAAGTTCATTACATTTTTACAATTTTTGCTTTACCTATTTTTATTATGTTTTTAAGTTACACAATGGTTATGTAAGATTGGAGTTGCATTTTGCCCTTTTCATTAGTCTGATTCATGGAAATAGCAGACATAAATGTGCCAAACTGCCCATAGCAAGAACAGTTACAAAATGAAGTTGGAAAATGACATTCATGTTAAAGATGAAAATTAATGCTGAAAATATCAAAATAGACATCATTTTCCATCAAATATCAAAGCTGAGAATTAAACATAAAGCTACTATCAAAACTTCATCCATAAAGCTACTATCAAAACTTCATCAAGCCACTGTCAATACTTCAAAATACTATTGTCACCAGTAAATTTTTCATCAAATATCAAAGCTGGAAATAAAACAATCATAAAGCTACGATCAACACATGATCGAAAATGCTACTTTCATAGACTAAAAAATCTACTGTCACCGCTACATGAAGCTACCGGTCTAATTATCATCTAATGCCTCTTGCCGCTCCTTGTTCTTTTACTGGCATAAATGAACTCCTTGTCTTCAGTAGACTTGCTTTTTTATGCTTGATTCGATTGATAGAGAAATTCAGTCTTCCAGCTTGCTTCCTCCCTTTCCTCTTCAAGGTCTTCTTCTTCAAGGAATTGGAAAACTACTGCCAATTAATATAAAAGCTATTGTTAATGAGCACTAAAGCTACTGACATATTCAGCATTAATTAGGAATGCTGCTCCTATGAAACACAAAAGTTACTCCTATATATTAAGAATGCTACTCTCAAAGGCTCAGAAAAGTACTACCAAACTAATCATATCAACTATTAGAAAAGCATAACAACAATTAAATGCATGTCATGCAACTAAAGTACTAAGAAGTATGAATGCTGCAAGAATAACAATTATGTAGTACACTAGTACTCATCATAAGCATTTGTATCCAACAATATCTTCCCAAGCATTCGTGCTACAGTAATAGCAAACAATGAAAAGCATGATGACCGAAGCTTTGCGGCAACCAAGGAACACAAGCTACTCCCTGGGATTAACAAAGCTATTCCAACGATTGAGAAAGCTGCTACTATGAAACAGAAGTTGAAAGCTACTCCTAGAGACTGACAAACCTAGCACCAAACAACATGAAAGCTACTCCCAAACTGAGAATGCTACTCCATATGAGTAAGGAAGCTACTGCCCAGCAACACAAAAGCTACTCCTAGAGACATGGAAGGCTACTACGAATAACTCAAAAAGATACTAGCAACAAGCATGAAAGCTACTGCTGATATGAAAGTGAAAAATTTGAAAGCTCTACAAAACATTAAAGCGACTACGAAACAGAAAGATATTGTAGATGAAGCATAAATCTATTGTTAGAGAACACTAAAGGTACTAATACAAAACTATAAACCTCTTGCTAAACACAAAAGCTGGTAATCGTTTTAAAAGGTGTAAAAGTTACTGTTGTAACGTCCCGTATCTCAATTTACCTGTTTACTAGTCATTTGGACGGTAAACGACCTTTACTTTCACTTTTACTTTCGG
Organism: Rosa rugosa; assembly: GCF_958449725.1. Classification (NCBI taxonomy): domain Eukaryota; kingdom Viridiplantae; phylum Streptophyta; class Magnoliopsida; order Rosales; family Rosaceae; genus Rosa; species Rosa rugosa. Next base: position 18,785,214 of record NC_084820.1, on the reverse strand, counting down.
TTTAGTGCTTTTAGTGGCCCTAAAAATTGACTTTTTGTTCGGGTCAAAATTTGAGAAAATGTTCTTCATGAAAGTTGTAGGGGACGTTAAACCGAGCGCGTACATATGTGGTACGTAAAAATCGGAGCTCGTATGCAAAAGTTATAAGCGAAAATGTGAAAATTACTGTTCATGGTAAGTAGTATATATTTGAATTTTTCACTGTGGCCGGTAACTTTTTCTTTTTTTCTTTCTCTTCCCCCGCGTGTTCTCTCTCTCGTCCCCGAGCTCTTGCTCTCTCTCTCTCACCTCTGCAACTCCGGTTGCTTTCTCTTTCCGGCCACCAAAAAGCGTAAAACCGGTGGCTACGGACTCGTCTCGACCTCCTCTTGGTGCCTGCGGTGATGGCTCATGGCGGCTTGGCCGGAAAATGACGCATCGAGCTGTGGAAGTTTCACTGTAGCAGAAGTGGTCAACGCGAGTTTCTCCCGATTCCGGCCACCTCCGGCGACTAACCATAATCATTTGGAAGCGCCTTGCGATGTAGATGATGCTCCCCAAATATTTTGCAGCGATTTGAAGCGTGGAGGAAGAATTGAAGGTTTGAAATTCTTGCACTATTCACGGTTTCGGGTTCAATGTTTACCTTAATTGTTGAACTAGTTCTAGACGTTTTCTGGCTTAGTGGTAGTTGAATAAAACGTTGGGTCCGTTGAGTAGGTGCTGCTGCCAAAGTTTGGTGGCCAACGGAGCTGGTGGCGGTGGCGGCGGCGCCGCCACTGTGGGCGGCGGTAGCGGCGGCTAGGGTAGCTTTTTAATTTCTTTTTCTGGCTAGTTAAATTCTATAATTATCATAGAGCTTGTATGTGAAGTTTGGTGAATTTTGGAGGAGTTTGGAATTGTTTGTGAATTTCCGAAGTTTGAAGTTTTGTGATGGAATTGTGGGAAATCCGGCCGTTGGATTTCCCTCGTTTTCATTGTGGAATATGTAGATTGAGGAATTGGTGTTGTGGAAGAGATTTGGGTGGAATTTGAGAAGTATTGGAGATAGAGATTTTCGGGTTTCGTTTAGGTTCGTATTTATTTTATTCGAATTGCCGTTTACGGAAATATAATTGTGTACAGGGCAATGTTGCGAGCTACGGCTAGATGAATGAACTCGTTTGCGTGGTCGCCCATTAGTACTGTGAGTGGACTTTTATTTTCAAATAAGTGATGCATGCATTTATTTATTAAAGTATGCTTTATTTAATTAACATATTATTTTCCGAGCATCTGAATTGATTTTGGAATTTGATTTCAATTTATCTCGTGGATTTGCTTTCAATAATGATTTTCATGAAGTAATTATGATTTATACCGGTTGTGAATTTTGATTATTAATTTGTTATGCTCGGATTCGAATTTATAATTGATGTTGAATTTGGACGAATTATTTTTCCGAGGTGATTTCCGGAATTAATTATATTTCTATTCGTTGTTTTGAGATTTCTGGAAAGCTTTTCGAAATGGGATTTCGATGCAGTTATTTCTTATTTATCTATAGACTTTCGGTTTTGGCATTGGGAATGCCTTGTTGATGATCTAATTATTTTCTTAGCGTGTGGGACACGCTGTTGATTTATACGACGTTTTACGAGAATTTCCGGGTACGGTTGGGAATCGTACCCGTGTTTTCTTTATTCGTGGGACATGGGGAAGCCTTAAGGATTTATTGGATTTTATTAGTTTTTACCCGCCATACCTGGGTCGTCATATTTATTGCTAGCTAGCCTATTAGTACTCCTCCCTGCTTACTATGTGTTTGTGGGTGAGTAAGAGCAGAGCATGGGATGCTCCAAAGTGTGGGACACTCCGACCCGAGCCTGGGAGGCTCCCTTCTTTCGTATGGTGAAACTTCTTCCCCATATTTTATCGTTGCTTGACTAGCAGGGCTAGTCCGATTTTCACTGTAGCCAGCGGGGCTGGTCTTATCTTTTTGAGAAACGAGATTTCGGTTTTACGATATATTTTTCGAATGTTGTGACTAGCGAGGCTAGTCGGTTTATCGTTTTGAAATTCTTGGTTTTAAAGCTAAATGTGTTTTACCATTTGTGCATGCATCGAGTTTTTAAAGGAATAAATGTGGGAAAGTATGAAATCCTTCTTATTTTAAATTGTTTATTTTTGTCCACTCACGCTAACGTTTTTCGTCTACTTTCCCCTGGGCCTTTCGGTTTCTAATGCCCAGTTTGCAGGCGCTATTAGTTGAGGTCGGGCGTACATGGATCGAGGCATAGTTGACGAATAGCTTCCGCGCTTCTTTGTTTGGCTCTGATCTATTGTGGGTTACTATTTTGGGTAGTCCTCTTTAGGGGTGACTCAACCAGTTCTCGGTAGAGTTATCTCTAAGGTGGGCCCCGCAGGGCCACCTCGGATTTCAGGGTGAAATTCGGGGCGGGTCCTGTCAACTGTACACATATGAAAGCTATTACCAAGCAATCTTAAAGCTACTACAAAGCATGAATGAAAAGCTATTACCAAAATCAACTGACACATATGTAAATGCTACTATAATACTATTTAGAACTTTTTTAGACAAATATATAGCAATAGAATTGCATATTTCAGTGTCAAGGACGCTTACGAAGCCGAATTAATATAAGAGAGGTGTTGATTCAAAAATGCTCAACTGATTCTTCGACTGATTTCTTTGATTCTTCATTCCTGCTTCTTCGCTACTAAGACACGGGCCGACCGTCGACGAGTCTTCGAAATCATCGTCGGAGACTCGCCTCTTCTGCGAGGCTCGGTAGCGACTCGATTGTCGGCAACGCCGAGGTCCTATCAAATTTCCATTCTAGAGAGAGAGAGAGAGAGGCGGTTTCTCATTCAAAATGACCTAGAACGTGAAATTGGGTTTGTTTAAAGACCAGTGGCATAGTTGTAATTTCTTTTATTTTTAATGTTTAAAATTTAACCCTATTCTGTATCTGGTGGCCTTATGAAGGAAGAAAATATTTGGTGGCCCTTAGGCTAAAATAACTCCTCAAAATGCACTTATATGTAATATTTTTGTTTATTGGTGTCCTATAGCCAAATTTGTAGTAGTGCGTGTATTAGTTGGCCTTTTTTTTTTTGTGCCTATATTGCGTTTTAGGCGGAATGTTTTTTCAAAAACCATCTTCATGTCCGATCTTCGAGAGAAAAATCTCTTTATAGAGACCATGGTTCGAGCACAAGTAAGCCATATGCTTCCGAATCCCGATTTGCTCATTTAAAAATGTCCTTTTCGTGGTTCATCCTAAACCATTTATAGAGGTATCCAATTGGGTTACAAACGATACATCCAGCCGGGGCACAGGCCAAGTAGATCCCCTAATGATTCTGGTAGGGCAAGCCCAAGCCGGAGCAACGTCAGAGACGTAGAAAAAAGCAAGAAAGTAGAAATAGATCCATTGAAACTGATCCTTTGTTTTTTGTTTTCATCTTAGGGTCTTAATGCATCTTTTCTTTTTAAAACCCAATAAATTTTATTGGAGGGCAATAAAACCGGATGCACCGAATATCGTGAGGCGGATGAACCAACCCAGGTAAATCTTCTGGGATTTTTGTCAATTATCCTCCTTTTCTGGGTCTTGATTTCTTCTTTGTTTTGATTTGGCTTCAGTTTCTTTTTTTAACTTTTGAATTAGTTTTTCGAATCTGGAATTTTACATGTTCCTATTTGTGCAATTGAACAATCATTAGTTGTTTCTTTGATTATGAAAGTAGAGATATTAGTTTGTGTATGTATTTGTTTCTAAGATATTCCTCAGCTCCCTCTCACTATCTTCCCTAAATGGGTAAGAATTGTTTTAAATTTATATTTTCAGTGTTCAACGGGATTGACCATGATGGCAACAAAATCAGAGACAAGGTCGGCATCAAGTACGTACAAATTATAGGTACTTGAACAGATTGTTCTAATGTTTACTGTCAAGTAGTCAAAGGGTTGTAGTGTCTTGCTTTGAAGATGAAATCATACTCTTTTGTTAAGCCAAATTATTTTAAGGCCAGTTGAGTATTGCTTCTTGGGTACATTTATATCCCACGTAAAACTCAATTTACTTGAAAGCTCCGATATGTACCCAATGATGAGTTATGCTTTTGATTTGTTGGAAGATGCATGGATCCTTCAATCATGTTCTAAACCCTGTTTTACGGATTTTGTAGCTATGGATTTTATGTGGATATTTTTGCCTAGATTTTATCATTGATCTGTTGGTTTAAAGTTGCATTGATATGAAAGGGAGGAAACAATTTAATTGTCATTGTGTTATTGTGAAATTGTGGAGAAGCACATTTTAGTTTATTACATGCTTAGCTTTTGGTTCTAATTTATTTAAGCAACAGAAAAAAGCGTGGAAGTAGGATTCTTTTGGAGTTGATTGATTAACATAGTTGCAGATACAAGGATTGGCATGGCCGGACTCCTTTTTGTGTCATTGTTATATGAGTTTAGGGTTGGCCAAATTATTTTAAGGCCAGTTGAGTATTGCTTCTTGGGTACATTTATATCCATTTGTTTTTGTGACAGCATGACCAATTACATGTGTTCATCAAAATAACTATAAATTTACAATGTCAAATGCTCAAATGTTTGAATCAAAACACTCTGATTTCAACCAAACAAACCAACAATTAGACAAAAATTCAGCCAAAATTGTCTGAAACCAAGAACTAGTCAATCCCACAGCTCAAGAATGTTGCATTTGCCTCTTCAATGCGTAATCTGCCGCCTATATGGCTTATCCTCCACCGTCTTCACAAAAAAAAGTCAATTCCTCCGTGAATCACCAAGGCAAATCATCAAACCATTTTGAATAACTTGCACAGCCACACTAACAAAACTAAAAATGTCAAGTACTGGCATATTTTACAAATAATCCTATTATATTCAAGCATTTCCTTGATTTCAATAATCCATTTAGGACTCTATGAATATGAATAATAAATTAACAGTACCTTCTCCTTTTATTGTTGAGCGGCGATCCATCAGTGTTATCCTTCTCCGACTCAGTGCAGCCGTTTGAATTCGAATCCACGTAGGCCGGAGATTCCGTCGAAGGCGAGTCCATGAGTACATCCGCCAAAAAAACTCTCATAGTACTCCTTAGGTGGCTCCTCCGAAGCCACCTTGCTTCCGTCATCGTCTTTCATCAGCATCTCCTCAACCTCGCCGATCCACGTGTCAATCGATCCCGTCTCCGGGTTGGCCAGAGCATCCTCCACTGTTGATGACGACAATGAAGAAGGCGAAGCCCTAGTTGCCGCCGTGACGGCCGGGTTCTCCAACTCTTGCAACAATTCTAACCCATTCGCATCGTCGAATACGAAATCCCAATCGATCTGGCCTACCTATATGGCTCCATTGAGACCGAATTGAGATTTGAATTCGAGAGAGAGAGAGAGAGAGAGAGAGAGAGAGAGAGAGAGAGAGAGAGAGAGAGAGAGAGAGAGAGAGAGAGAGAGAGAGAGAGAGAGAGAGAGAGAGAGAGAGAGAGAGAGAGAGAGATCGAATCTTTGTCAGAGTTCGGGTTGGTGAAGGCTGGGTCCGATCTGAGAGACAGCGGCGAGGCTGGTGGTCGCCGGAATTGGAGGCGAAGACCAAGACCTGAAGATCTGTGATCGAGGAGAAGGATAGAGAGAGAGAGAGAGACTGTGATCGAGGAGAGAGATAGATCGCGATCGATGTAAGGCTGATGGACTTTGGGTTTATTAGGTAGAAGGGTAAAATTGTGAAGAACGAAATAATTTGTGAATGCAGGTGGCCTTATTTGTACAAGAAAATTTAGGTGGCCTTGTGGCTAATATAATTCTCAAAATGACACTTATGTGTAATTTTCTATTGTTATATATATATATATATATATATATATATATATATATATAACTATATTTATATTTGAATTACATAAGTCTTTGCATTATATTCTCCTTTCTCTGTTATTGTTAGCTTCAGGACTCTTCCTATGCAGACTTCTCCTTCTATTGCAAGTGTACAAGGTATAAGTGATATGTCTTAACTGATAACAATATAATGAATATATTGTACGTCATCTTTACGTAATTGTATAGATAGAGTTGATCAGTTATATAGATAGACTTTAGAGTTTGATTGTATCTGCTGCTATATGTAATATATATATAATTCTTTTACTTCACAAATTCTTCAGTTATGAAGTACAGAAAAAATGGTGTATGAAGTTATTGGTTCATTGTACTTGTTACAGGGTAAGAGACCAATGAAGGAGGAGATCTGCCATTGCTTTATGTTGAAGGTATTACTCCTCCCTGCTCCAAATGTGTGTTTTCTATTACAATTGAACTGAGTACATACTACATAATAGTTTGCTTGAAGAAAATGTTGTAGGAATGTCATAACATGTTTTGTGGTTTGTTCATTTCAGTTAATGACCAGGTGGCCTTGTCAGAAATGGATTCTGTTTTGAAGCAGACTCTGAACCGGGAATGATCATTCACCCAAACAAATGGAATGCACAATCTCAAATTAAAAGGTAGGAATGTCAATTTTTTGATAACTAGGTTATTGCAAGTTACTATGTTTGTTCATTGATATGTATTTGAGTATGAAATTGTTGAATTGGCAAGGGACCAACCGAAGCCTAGTGACTATCTAATGAAACTGTGAAGAAGTTGAGAAGTTTCACGAAGTAACTGCTGAAGACCTTGACACAAAAATATCTTGCAGATTTTCTTTATTGAGTTGATACTAGTGAAAGAAATGCAGGTATAGGCTTGTAAGTTGCAATAGGTTTCTTTATTAGGTAATGCAATATGTTGTAGAAGTAATTGTAACAAATTGTAGATTTTGATTGAATGCGATGATGTATACATTTGTAGACAGCATTCATATATTCAGCTATTTGATGGTTTTTATTAATATTATTATAATTTTTTTTTAATAATGTGGTATTCGAAGACACAGTTCTAATGGATGGTTAGTAATTGGTGTATAACTAAAGTTGGCAGCTGTCATATCAGCTGACATGACAACATTTTGTCTATGTTGAAAACTTGGGCACTGTTTGTATTTTGGTGCTCTATGCTGCAAAGGAAACCCCAGCAATCACCACTGTCATGCTATTGGTGGCTGCATAGTGGCTAATGAAGATTTTGGTGGCCTTTGTGAACAATAAGCACCTTTATTGGAGGGTGTCCTATAAGCATAATTCTAGTAGTGACGCGGGAGCATGTGTTAAGAGGGCTAGGCTAGTATATATATATAAGAGATTATGTAATTACCTTTGCAGGTTGATTTGCGGGTTACTAGTTTACTACTGCATGCAAGGCTGTGACACCTTTGACCCCCTCGAAAGAAAGAGATGCTGGAGACTACAAGAACCAATTTTTGGAAACCCCTTGCTAACAGCTAAGAACAAAGGAGATTGTTTGGCGTTATTGTTTTAACAGCTCAATTCAGGATCAGCATCCATTAACAGAATGACAACACCATGGTGCCCGCTTTTAACAGCAACATGCAAAGCTGTATCTTTTTCCGAATTAGTCATTCGAAGTAACTCTTTATAAGCTTCAGCATCGGCTGGTCTGGTCTCCTGCTGCATCCTGCATCAGTCTGTAACCTTCTTGCGTGATCGATGAGGAACCCAACTAGTTTAACACAACATACCCTAGCAGCAATATGTGCATGGGAGTATCACCTCTGGTGTTGGTGGCCCAAAACAACGGAGATTGAATCTGATTTGGGAATTCCTTGAAGAACTGTGTTTGCTTGAACTGAGCAGCTATGTGAAGAACATTGTTGTTTTTAGGGGTCTTCTGAAAGAGAATATCAACTGATCTATCCCCATCTCTAACTTCTTTGAGAAAACAAAGATCACCAGATTTCACTGCCTCATACAGCGAAGGATCCATGGCATTGAACTCTATATCTCAACTTCAGTGGAGGACTGTGTGAACAATTTTCAATTGTTGATCTCGAATTTGAATAATTTCTCTGAGGTTAAGGGGGGAAGTGTACGCATCACATAGGTTTGCCGTTTGTGTATATTAACATTTTTTGCAATTAGAGCCTTCTTCAACTTACTTAATAAGGTTGCACTTCATATTCGAAACTTGCGATGTTCATGTACTATCACATACATTTAAGACTAGTTTTGAATTTATTCTGGTGATGCTCACTCAATACCTTACTGAATTGGCAAGCATCACCTTGTTAGTAGCTCTTATTTCACATTGTTGCTATAGTTGATCGAGCTATCTCTTTAAAAAATAAAATCAAAAACAAAGTAAATTGAAGGGAGATTTTTATTGATCAAATTATTCGTCGGTGTCCTTTTTTTATATTTTTGTAGGAGAATTTTACCAACAAATAATTATGCGGCAAACACGTTTTTCTTTTTAATTGATTTTTTTATGAGAAGTCAACGAACTGCGATGTGACTTTTCTCATTTTACTTCTTGAAAAACTCTTCTATGTATGGATGGTACAAGTGAACCAGAAAATTTAACAGATCTCAACTATTGATATTTATATGCAATCTTTTTTTAATAATAATAAAATGTACTTAATGTTATCCAACTGTCCATTCTAATTTGTGCAAATGCACGTTGGTGCACTGAATACTCTCTCTTAATTCTTTACTAGATTTTTAATGACAAAAATTCTTCGCCATGTATTGATATTGTAGGGTCTTCGCACAAAAATTAATATATTGAACTAAGTAATTGGAGGGAGCCCTTCTAATGAGGACCATTAAAATGTAAACTAGTTGACTTTCTAATCAACGGTTTGGAGACCCACTTTTCGATTACATTACAGCAAATCAACCGTTGGATGTTTATCTATACATAAGTAGATCACTTCTAAAAATTTTCTTCCAAATTGCTAATCGTTAAGGTACCGAACTAGATCAAATTAATATACTAACCAAATCTGTCAAACATGAACCGTTCATGTTCATAACTAATAAATCACGATTATGAATGTCTTAATGATTTTCAATTTGATTAAAAAATTACATAAACAATATATACATAAACATATAAACATCTAACAGTTGATTTATGAAAATGTAATCGAAAAGTGAGTCTAACACAAAAGTTCTCATTTTAGTAGTTCTCATTAGAATAGCATATTAGTTGGATTTTGCTCTAGATTGCTTGCACATTAATATCTGGGAAGTATAAAAACTACTAAACTAGGATGGGTAAAGACATTGCTTATTGAAAATAGGCATATAATAGCTTTGCTTAATTTAGCAAACCTTTGATTGATAAGAATAATCAGTCACCAGGTTCAATAACATCAAACCACAGTGTTAGTGACAACTGACAACATTGACGTCTGTTACTGAATACACTGCTTTTTACACAAAGTTGCTTTGGATTTGATCACTCAGCTGGTGCAAACTTCGAGCAGACCTTAACGGTGGCTGTTAACCCTGTACTCTATCAGATTCCGGTTCACAGACTCTCCCCATCTCTGTCAAACAGCACCCATACAAACCAGTACTGTTTGTCCTTGGCCAAGGGATGGAGAAGTTTCAATGCTATTTGTTATTTGTGGCTGAGGAAAAAAAAAATAGAATGCACAAAAAACTGGAGAGAAATAGGCATGGAGAATCAGAATCTGTTGCTTTCACTGTCCCCAGCCTCTGCTCATTTCAGTTTTGCAGGTCCTGGACTTTCGAACCAACATTCCCATTTTAGACTCAGGAATTTAGCTTCACTCCCGCACGTGACTTCTTTACTCAAGTGAGAAAGCGGAGCCTCTGTAATGGTTTAGAGTGGTGTAAAATTCAATCGTTATCCAGTTATATACTAATAGTTATCAAAACGGTTCACATCGAGCTTCATTGAAGGCTTGAAGCGCTTATAGAATTCTAAAGATTTCCAGGGCTATCAATTCAACAGAAAGCTTATTCGCCGCCCAAAATTTGTATTGAACATGATGAAAAACTTGAGCAGTGACGTAAAAGTCGTTAAGATAAAGAAGGGATAAAGTAGCTAGCTAGCCTACTATTGGTAACTGTAAAATGGTTATTTGGTTACGTTATCTATCTTTCTCAATGGGATTCTTGTCTTGGGAAAACGGAACGGTGGCGTGGTGAACAGGTTATAAGTCTCACAGACTACAAGATTTCATACCAAGTATTGTCCGTCATCTACTTTCTCAGTGAGCTGTGAAATCCCTTCATCACAAAAACAAAGGCTAATAATTGTCACTTTCCAAAACACACAAATCAAGAAATAGATGACATCAAAAAGGAATCCAAACAAAATCAGGTTCCAAGCAAATAAGCAATAATATTTGCTCTAGTATATTATACATGATAATCACTAATATTACAGAAGAAGCATTAGAGGTTAATAGGCTAGCTAGCTGGATTGCATGGATTCAAGAACCAAAATTTAATTAATCTTTGCTACTAGTATCAACCATTTACAATATCCAATAATGGGTATGCTCCAAATCCACCAAAAAATCAAGTGGTAATAGTGAAGATGATGAATCAATCTTGATCAGGGGTTGAAGATGATGGTGCCACATTTGCATTTCCAACTCATGGGCTTGTAGTTGCTTGAATACTCGCCTCCTCTGGCATATGCAATGTTGGTTACAACTGATGAAGAGTTCCTTTTACCTGGTTTGGCTTGAAAATTGTTAGGAACTTGAATTGCCTCACAAGGGCCACATGAGCTGCACCTTCCTTCACACCTTGGAGGCCTTGAACCAATTTGTGCTCTCAGTCTTGCCTTATTGTCTTCATTCACTGTCTATTGAAAACATACAAACACAAAATAAATACACATTATCCGAAAAGTTTGCCAATTCCATGATGTTGTTGAATATGAGTGTTAAACGCATTTTCAATCTCGATTTGGTTTCGGTATTCAAGTGATTTCCAATTATATGGTTTATAAATGCATTCAACACCGATGTTTGCATAACATAGTAGACAAAGTCTAGAAGTTGAATGCAAAACAGAAACTAAAGAGTAGAGTAGTAGGAAGATTGACATTAATAAACACACACCTGGGAAGTGTCATCCTTCTTGAGAAGTACTCTGCTTTCAGCCATGAATCTTATCTGGGTAGAGCTCAAAATCATCAGAAAGATGATAGAACTGGTGGTGTAGCGAAAACCCATTTGAGAGAATTGAGAGATGGACTAAATGGAAGTGTGTCTGTGTTGCCAAATATAACTGGGGATTGAATTATATTGTAAAGAAACCAAGAGAGGGAGTCAAATCAGTAACAGAATGATTGACATATATATACAGTATGATTTTTCTTCAGTGGGATTTTTGAGGTGATGGAACGTGGACAAATGAGAAATGCAGAGGCAAAAGCAAAAGCAAAAGGAGGGAGGTATTTTCAAAAAGGGAACAACTCGAACCTCGATTAGAGAATTAGAGAGAGAGTAGAGTCCCAAACAGCAAAACAAGAGATGGGATAAAAAGGACAAGGAACCCAAACAGCAAAAGGCCACAGAGGAAAATTAACCCCACAAGATATGGGGATGATGATGGGGATCAGTGCCAAGGCTAAAAGACATGCATTTACAGCTGTGGAGTTTTGGGTTTTCGCTTTCCCTTTGAGATCTTTATAATTTCTGGAAAAATATTTGAATTTGGTGTTTTGGGATTTCTTGTGGAGTTTGGTCTGAGCAGTCCTGCATAATCAGACGCCATATCCATATGTCTATATGGTCGGTGAGGAAAAAGAGAGGACATGCATTGTACTCTCAATCATGATAGTGTAATCACATTCACATGTCATGCAACCAGATCGAAAAAAGAGTTGTGTTTTCATTCGTATCATGTAATTATTGTTATAGAATACTTCCTGACTAGGGCAATTTTTGGGATTGTTTTGTTTTTGGCCACTAAAAATAATAACATCATCACATACTAAATCTCGTATTAAAAGTTACTCACATTTCATCAACTTTGTGAATTAGGTGTTGCGTATTTTATATGGAAAATATAAACATTAGAGTGAGGGTTATACAAAAATTAAGTATAATTCTGAGAGAGAAGATAATCCACGATGCTTAACAAAAGAAGGAAAATTGATATTCAGAAAAGCAAACATAGATAAAGGACACAAGAGTAAGTCTCATGTATACTATTCATGAGCCTTGATTTAGAATTGAGACATTTGCTTTTAAAAATGGTAATATTTAAACACCCTTTTGTCTTTGCAGTCTCATGATGCACTTTAAGCCTTTTAGATTAGGCTAAGTGGTGAGGGACGGTGGAGAGCAAGTTGAGCTAATTAGTGAATCGATCACCTCTATTGTAACCAAAAAAATTCTTACAAACTAATGTACACACTACACATAATGGTTGCAGTAAATTTAAATTTTTCTATCAAATTTATAGTGCAAAAAGTTTATTCCTACATCCAATCATAATTACGATTGAAAAAATTTTTAAATTCGATATAATTATGAACACTATACATTTATAGAATTTTTTTTTTTTCTTAAGGTGCATATATGCATGAGTTAAATGTAAAGACAGTGATAATATATATTATATATAGAATATATAAAATATATATTAGAAAAAAAGTTAGGTGCTCAAAGGAATAATAGGGATTATGTTCCATTAATTCTTACGAGCATAATAGGAAAATGATTGTTGGCCCAATAAGGCCTAAGATTTGTGGCCTCAATCCTAAGTGTCATGCTATGTTACCTACATACATCACATATTTGCCAAATCATGTAATTCTTAAGAAAAAGACTATCTTATCATTCCAAAATCTAATGGCTCTAAATTATTTTGGCTTTCTTCTAAAAAAAAAAAAATTTATTTTGGCTTTTTTTTTCTTCTCATTTTTCCTTTTAATTAATTAATTTATTTTTTAAATGAAAATTGATAGCATTAAGATCAATAGCCGGCAAACTGCCAATGTCTAGAGTTTAACTGTACTTATAATTAGATAGCCGGCAAGAAAATCTGGAAACTCTATTCTAAGCAAAACAGACTCATTACAACTCGATAATAAGCTCGCTAAAATTAGCGACTTTATAAACAAAATCATTTACTAGCATCCCCATTGGCCAAGCGCGCAATTGCGGTACCAACAAAAAGCCACTTCCTAGCAAACAAATAGGAGCACCTCCTTATTCATAAGCCACTATAAAATACAACGTTAATCTTATTTCAGATAATTACCAACTTCCGTAGCAGCCATGATCCGAAATTGATTGGTTCTGGACCATATACCGACCAAATTACCCAATAAGGTCCACATCTTAGGCTAGGCCCTCCCTCATCATTAAGTGATTTATGAGGGTGGCAAGACACCCTCCTTGAAGGCCCACAAAATAGAGCCCATCAGCCCAAGTTGGAGCCTAGGCCCAAAGTCTCAAGCCCAAACCCAAGCAAAGTGGGCAGAAGCCCTAAACATCTTCTGCCATGCCATCGCCGCCACCGGCAAGCTTTCTGGCGGCCGACCATTCCAGCTGGATATCAGGTCGTCAATGCCGCCTTTTTGCTCACCAATCACTGAAGCCCACCGGCCAAAGCCTTACAAACCAGAACCTCGACTCAAACAAAGCACCCGGAGAACACCGCCGCCGACGCTTCAAACAAAACCCAATTCACAGCCGGCTAGACCAAGGAGTCAAGCCTAGCCCCGCCTCCAAACCTGCTGCAGCTTCTATTCCAGGTCCTATTCGAGAAAACCAACAGCGCCACGAAAAGGATGCACCTGCACCTGTTCCACTTCCCGATCTATCAATCTCTCTCCACCAACCGAAAAACTACTCTAATCCAGCTTCTGCTACCAGGATACCCGCAACGACATGAATCTCACCGCACTAGATCCTTTGGTCTGGCAAGGGTCGCCGCCGCACTCTTCTCTTCTCAAACCTTAGAGCGGGTTTGCTCCTATTTTTATTGTTATCTGGGATGAAAATTTAATTTTTTCTTTTCATTGCACTCATGCTTAGATTTAAACAACAATTTTTTTTTTCTTCAATCAAGAATAGAAACATTTTCATGTAATTCAGTCAATAGATTTGCACATATATTCGATCGATAGATTTGAATAAGACATGTACGTACGTATATGAATTCGAACTTTCTTGGGTTCCTATAAATTTTGAATATATAATTTGAAAAGGGCTTGTTATTCACATACCCATTCTCTATTCACACACCCCTTTTATTTTTCTATTACTTTAATTCAATTTTTTTTTTTACAAATTACCTTGACTACCCTCCCTTGCAATTATGTTTCCTTTTCTTTTTTCTATTTGGCAAGTCAATCATCCTCAAATCCTAAACCCTAATTTTCCCTCATAGGACTTCAAAACTCTTTTTGATTCCCTATTTTCTTTTCCATCAAAATCTTCTGTAGCATAGTCATTATATCTCTCTCTAATGTGATGCTTTGAAGTTTAATCATGGCAAAACAAGCAAACTTAGACCCATGTTTCGAGAAAATGTTAAATCTGATTTGCAATGGAGACATGAAATGAACTATAGTCTTATTTAATTATTTTGTATTTGCAAGATTGTTGTACGGTTTTGCAGTCAACAATAATCTGTATTATTTTTCCGTGTTCTTTTAAGATTGGAAACAAAGGTTCCAAAGTCTTTTTTTAGATTCCTCAGGATATCGCAAACTATAGTAACTATAGTGTTGTAGTATAAAGTACTGGTGCTATCATGAAATTTTGCTGATGTTATCATTCTACATGATTTAGAAAATGTTGACTAACATTGTTGACAATTGTATGTTCTATCTTTTTTTTTTTTTTTGAGGGAAATGGAATCAGGTTCCAATATATTACGACGTCACTGCGTCAAGCTAGAGGGTTTCAAGAAACCACTCATAATACAAGTACCAGCACAATACAAATTGCAAAAAGCAGCCCAAAACTCCTAACCAAAAACTAAAAACCTAAAGGAACTGCAAGGGAAAAACTTCCTAATCTTACACCATCCAAGAATGAGAACATTCAAGAAACAGATATAGGACTAGGAAATGAAACCAAACCAAACTACAAAAGAAAAAAGCAAAAAAATAAATCACCCTACACCTATCCAACCCAAAATCAGAGCAACCAACTTGACAAGCGTTGACGCCTAAGACCTTCGTGGTGTACATCGTCACTCATCAAACAGCAACCAGCAACGATTAAGGGTAGAATAGGGTAAAAGCCGAGCAAAGCTCAATTATTCAAAACAAAAAAAGAGCCATGCCATCCTCCACCAGCCCAAACCAAATCGGCCCAAAAGAAAAGGAAAGGAACAAGGTTAGCCCAGCTAGGCAACAGCCCAGCCAGACATAGGCCCACGACCCATAACCCATCTTCCTCCCTTCTTCCTTCAGTGGGATCAGATTGGAGCCACCAGGGGGTGGCGCTCCATCACTTCTCAGGCGGCCTGCCTCGGCTCTCCACCATCGTGATCTGGAGAGAAACTCCTGACCTGATCCGCTGCTCCTCTACGGCTCGCCTCAGAACCACCGATCACAAATCAGAAACCGGACGACGCTCCTGGACCCCGACCTAGAACGCCACCGCCGACCACCTTAGAGGAACACAGTCCCCTCTGCAAACCTCGTCAGAGCCTTATGAAGCCGCCGCCGAATCCCAAGATCAAGCTTTGGCACCTAGACGACTCTGAACAGATCCACCACCGTGATCAACCACGTCTTCGTCACTTATTGCAACTCTCGCTGCCCTCGTTCGTCGCCGCGCCGTCACCTAGCTGCCCTCACGCTAGCTGGAGCCTCACCGATGCTTGGTCTGGGGAACCTGCGTTCGCCGCCGCCAACGTGCAATACCCTAGGTTTTGAGCTACGAGGTCGCTCTGAAGACTTTGGAGGCCTCCCTCTCTCTCTTCTATCATATTTTGATTATTCTGGCCTTTGCATAATACATTCTTATTATTTTTGATTGCAAGATTAGCAATCACATACACATCACTATGACACTGTATATATGGCTATGAATTTTTGGCTAGTTGACTATAAGATGCATTGATTTCACTACCAGCAAAATGAGCAACCCACACTGATTTTATACACACTGACCTTCACACTGATAAAACATCCGTGGGATTTGATTTGTACATACAGATATCAGTGTGAATTGATTAACTGGACCCTACATAAGCACATGTTCACACTATTACCTACCGAAATCTGTGTGAAATAAATTTCTCACAGATATCTGTGCACATGTTCACACTATTACCTACCGAAATCTGTGTGAAATAAATTTCTCACAGATAGCTGTGTGTCCCACGTATTCATTAGATACTGACATCTGTGAGAAATGTATTACACACGGATAATTGTGAGTGATAACAAAAATATAATTTATTAAATAATTTTATATTCACAGACATCAGTGATAAAAGTTTTATACACGGATATTTGTGACTAGTAATAAAAATATAATTTATTTACTAATTTTAGACTCATAGATATCTGTGACTAAGGTTTTTACACACAGATATTTGTGAATAATAAATTAGTTTTTATATTCTGATTTCAATTAGCCACAAAAATCTGTGATTTAGAATACTCACAAATATCCGTATGTTCTTCTCAAAAAAAAAAAAATATATCCGTATGTAAAATTTTATCGATATATGTGAAAACATAGATGCACACAGACATCTGTATAAATTAGAATTTATTTATAGTACAAGAAATATAATATAGTATAAAATAAAATGTAGACTCACAAATATCTGTGACAATAACTACCTCACACATATATCTGTGTATGCAGTGTTTGTATGTCATACAGTCATCTGTGTGAGTTAGAGTTAATAAAATGTTTATCTCGAAAAAGAAGATGCATATTTCATTATTGTTTGTTTACTATAATTTCACTACATCATTGTTTTTTACGGAAGACCCATAAGACCAGAAGACCACCAGCTTCCTTCTCGGAAGAAACCTCTAGAAAAACTTGAAAATTAGATCCACTTCACTCCCTTTCTTTGCTAAGCTCCTCAAGGTCATCATCCTCGGCAACAGCGGGGTTGGGAAGACTTCTGTGATGAATCAATATGTTAATAAGAAGTTCAGCAATCAATACAAGGCGACTATTGGAGCCGATTTCTTGACGAAAGAAGTGCAGTTCGAAGATAGGCTCTTCACCTTACAGATCTGGGATACCGCTGGTCAAGAACGGTTTCAAAGCCTTGGTGTAGCATTTTTTCGCGGTGCTGATTGCTGTGTTCTTGTTTATGACATTAATTCAATGAAATCTTTTGATAACCTGATTTCAATCAACAACAAGAGAGCATTTTGAATCTCAGATTTTCTTTTTAGTTTCAAGGATGGCTTATGATGACCGCTCAGATCTAGTCCATCTGCGTTCTGCCAACCTGCCATAGCTCAAGGAAAAGGTGCGTTCCTCTCGCTCTCTCTAATTCTCTGTAATTTGTCTCTAATTTTGACTAATAATATTTGGGTATTGGATTTTGGTTACTTAAAAGAGATTCTGGCTTTTGGGTTTTGTTGCAGAAAGTTGAGATTGAAGAGGGTTGTGAGAGTTCCAGCAAATAAGCGTTGCTTTTTGAAGAAGTTGAGACAGAAATCCCAAAGGTATAACTGTATAAGTTTGGTCCCTTTCAATAGAAATTGATAATCGCATTACAGAAACTCCCAAAGGTATAAGTGTTATGGTTTGTGACTCTGTTTTGTTATATTCAACAGGTGCCCAGTTCATTAATGGCTTTATCTTTGAGCTTTCTACATGGAAATCGTTTCCATCAATGGCAGAACCCACCGAACGCAGAATGAAATATTATCACTAAAATAATTTTGCAATTAAAAATTACAAAAGCTAAAATAATACAAGAATTAAAAATAACTTAATTCTGTTATATGAATGTGGTGGGCCCCCCGTAACAATTCACACGGATTCTAATTTCTTTACGGAGAGACCAGTATTTTGCCTACAGTAATGGGTCCCACATAAAAATCCACACTGATTTTTCTATCAGTGGGGAGAGACCAAATGCCACCCCCCTCAAATGGGACAGAAATTAAATCTGTGAGTGTAGGGTGGCTATTGGCCTTCTCACACGGATTTCAGTGACTTTTGGAGGTTATATTCACTGATTCTAATCAGTGTATAGTTAATTTTGCTAGTAGTGTTTCATGCTGATTAGTGCTATTTTGCAACATTTGAGATATAATTGCCTATGATCTACTTATTACATATTGGAAGTAATGTTCCAAAGTTTAGTGTGTTTTTTTTTTTTTTTCAGCTTAATGTTAAAAAAAATGCACGGGAGGGTAGTTAGGGTAATTTGTAAAGAAAAATTGAATTAAAGTATTAAAAAAGTAAATGGGGTGTGTGAATACATGCATGTGAAAAATACATTTTCATATGATTATAAATATTCTTTTGTTCATTTTTTTCTCCTTCTGTTTATTATTATTTTTGTTTGTTTTTTCCCCTTATATTTAGATTATAGATGATAAGTAATGGCTGCTACTAACATGAAATATTTTCTTACCTCTTAATTTGGACATATGAATTTTTCATATTCAATTTATTAGTGCTATTTATTTGGATGACATTAATCAATATTTGGAAGGAAAAGTTAATGCCTATTTCTTGACACACCTAATTCAATATATTAATTCTATTTGGAATGAAAAATTATAGTAAAGAATTTAATCAAATGAAGAAAAATATTGGTCAAAGAATCTGTAGACATATCCCTTAAATTAATACATAACTAGCATTTCTCCACACATGCTTTGCATGTGCAAGTTATTAAGAAAAAAAAATAGTTGGTTATTGCAGAGAAAAGTGGGTAGTGGGTACTTTTTTAAAATTTTTTTTAATAAAAATACATTTTGTAAATGTCTTAATTATCCTTGTGATTTAATTAATTCTCAAAGTTTATTAATATTCTAGGGTCAATTCTGTCAAGATTTTAGATTTCGACTAACGAAGCCTCTTCTCTTAATAATAGTATAGATTAATAGCTGATATTTTTTCTCGTCAACTAAATTTAATTAATGTCAATGATTCACCCCCTAACATCTAAAATGAAATATAAAATAATAAAGTCGGTGTTGCCATGGTATGATGTGACAAGATATATTATGTGGAATTGAAAATAAAATTTGTATTTGCTTACATGACATGACGCCTAGAATTTGATACCACAAATCTTAGGCCTCATTGAGACCCCTTATCATTTCCCGGGAATCATAAAACTATATGTTGCTTGAAAGTGAAATGAAATGAGGAGTTCAACAAAGAAGCATTTGGGAAACTAACCAAAACTAGATCTGGTCCACATGGATAATATGATTTGTGATTCATATTGCAATCCACTTTTGGAAATGAAGAACTAATTAGTCTAATCATTTGTTTTCTGCAATGGAATATTTAAGTATCCAACAAATTCATTGAAAGAAACAGCTGATAGGACTTGCGGCTTCCAATGCCATACAATAGAGGAGAAACCATAATGGGAGTGGCTCAGAACAGATTTTATGTTCACAAAATTGATCTTTAATCCTGATTTTGTACACATTCAGATACCCAAACTGGAGCTTGCTTCCAATTTTCTCTCTCTTTGAAACTCACTCCGTGCCCTTGAGAGTCGGTGGCACTGCTCACCCTTTATGGGTGCTTCCCTGAGCTATGTCTCAGTTTCCCTAAGCTATGTCTCAAATCTGGGGCTTCTGCCTCTTGTTTCTTCTCTTTTTTTCTCCTTCGGTCTCCCTCCCTTCTCCTTCCATCTTGCCCCAATTTTCTTTCTGAACTTTAGCCCCAAATTTGCTTTAACCCATTCCTCACCACCCATCACTTTCTTTTACCCACCATCTCTCATCTCCAGATCTTGTTGCCTGGATTTCTTCTATTCCATTTCAAATCGGTACCATGGCTTGATTCTTGCAGTGGCTTCTCTCAAACGCGATTTCTCGCGTCTCAATCGGAAGATAGGTAGAGCTTTGGCTCGGGTGCATGCACCACCTCCTTCTATGTTCTATTTTCGGGGTCTCTTGGCTCCTCCTGATCTAGGTTTCGTTTGCCTAGATTTGTTCTCTAAGTTGTGGCTGCAAATCTCATGTTATGGTTCAAATTTGTACTGTGGGGAAGAGGATATATCTGTGTTTAGATCCTCTTTTTTCTTATGTTTTTCCATTTTCAGGGTTATTTTGATCGGCCTTTGGTGTAGGGGTCTCCTTACAAGCTGCAATTTTGGAGTTCCATGTACGAATTCAGCTACGACGGCCATGGTGGACGTTGGTGGAGCTGGATTTGTGGCGGCTGAAGAAGATCTGGGCTTTGTTTCTTTATTTCCTTCTTTTTTTCTTTTGCTTTAGGTTTTCAACTGTTCTTTCTTTTCTTTTGATTTCTCTAGTCTTGCTTGTTATGGCAGTTGACTATGTGAATCATGCTTTGCAGACTTCGTCTGTATTGGGCTGTGTCCCTTGTACTGTTGTTTGGCCTTGGCCGGGCCTTGTTAATTGATGCTACCTTCGACCAAAAAAAAAAAAATCCTGATTTTGTACCGAACGCAGCCATTGATGTGGCATTAGTTTGTTCACTATTGAAACAAAGTGATTTTTATGCATAAATTGGGGACAATATACTTTAATTTGAATTTCTTAATCTTTTACATATGAAATAAATGCCAACACACCAAATCCAAACTGAAGCCTAATCGTTCAGTTGTTTATACATAATGGACCTTATGGAATCCCAAAGAGCCCCAGATTTGTTCTTTTGGGAGATGAGCTCAACCTGCAGGGCTTGAGACCTAATAACATCGTTTCTAATAGCCACCAGTTGATCTTATAAAGGGTCTAGCTGTTTGAGGTTGTCGTCCAGCTCTTGATCCAACTTAGCTTTAGCCTCTTCTTCAAGCAACAGTTCTTGCCTGAGCAACATAATCCTCTCTGCATGTTGATGTGAACTTTGTGCTTGCTGAACACATATCTTGGCAAGAGACTCAAATGAGTTGGCAATAGAGGCTTCTTGATCATGTTTATCTTTCTGTGCAGCCAAATCTGCAGTTATGGTACAACAACGCTGATTAGAGCCACAAAGCTCTACCAATAGCGCATCAAGTCCCTGGACAACCCCAGCAGAAAGCACTTGCTGCTTGACTAAGAGTGTACATGCAGAATGAAATCTGGACTCTAGATCATGATCATGGTCAACCACTTCATCTATAGGCTTTTTGATCAATTCCAGGAGGGTGGCCTTAGCTGCTGCAACCTCTGGTGAGTGTGGACTAGAACTAGAAGGGGACCTGAGCAGCTCAAGTGCAGCTTGCAGCCTTTGTTGAGCAGCGGTCAGAGGAAGTACTGCCTGAATTGCAAAACAAGAAGCGATTAAGGATTGATCGGAAATGGCAAGTGGTACAGAACTTTTGATAGTGGATTATTTTTTAATGCGGCAAACTCACTTTCGGAAGAACAGTAATGGGATTTGAGGGTTCTTGCAAGTCTCCCTCTTTCTAAAATCTCTCTCTTTGCTGAAATGCAACATTTGGCTCCATCTGAGGAACCGCGAGTGGAAATTTACTCTGCAGAAAAATAAGGAGGTGGTTAACTGGTTCATAAATGCATAGAGGACAATGAACTTGGAGATGCTGAAAATTACCAGACCAAACTTAACTTCATTCTCCTTCTCTTTCTCCTCTGGATCTTTAGCCTCTTCCTCATGGATGGGACTGCCTGGAAAATCATCTCTAATCTCTGAAGCCTGATCCTCTCTCAGTTCTGAAATTTGAATTTCAGGAGCAGTAGTTTCAGTGATTTGAGGTTCATAGGCATCCTCTGGATACTTTTGCTTTCCCTGCATGAAAAGGAAAAGGATGCGTGATTGTTAGTAATAAATATAAAATAAATAATATAAAAAAGAAAGCCGTTAATGGAATAGAAGTTATCTCAGCCTCCTTCTGAGGCTCAGAGGGGTCTGCTTCTGTGTCTCTGGCCTGACTCTACAAAGTATCAAAATTGGGCCTGCTAAACGGAAAAGGAAAAATAAGAGTGGAGGTGCAAAGTGCGAACTATTACCTGATCTGTTTCAACTAGCTCAAAACGCTCAGGAGGAGGCATGTCCACAAAAGTAGCAGACTGCCAGAAGTAGTAGTAGGTAAGTAACAGGTGGTAGGTATATAAGTTTAAATCTGAACGTATGCATATATATGATCATTGTGCTCAATATAAGAATACATAAATTTACCTGGAGCTGCAGCCATTAATTGTTGAAGACAATAGTTTGAACTTGTGAGCTGGTGTACTTGGTTTGTTCTCCTCTGAGCTATCCTTTAGTGAGAGTCTCCAATGGGCAGAGATTATTAATTCTCAATTGATGGTTGTTTTTTTGATAGCTAGAGCAGGGACCAAGTAGTCCTATATATAAGCTTTGGTTTAGGCTCCTTCCCATAAAGGTTTTCCTAAATCTATTAGCAATAGGACATTATTCCTGATTCATGTACAGATTCTTTATTGAACCTAATGTATTGAGGAATGGCCAATTATGTAAGTTTCTCTCAATAAGCTAGGAATCCTAATTGAAAGATCACTGTCAAGTCCAATTGCTTATTCTGCACTTAAGAGCAACAAGTTGTTGTGACTTCAGCTAACATTGACAAGTCCACTGAATCTTACAGTCTCCCACTTGGACTATCAATGTTCAATACAACAAGAATGTTACTAAAATCAGATATAGCAATTTATGAAGTGCGCGCTGGACTAACCATGAACTCCAATTTATTCCTAAGCTCAGTCAACCTGCAATTGACTTCAACAGACTATGAGAAAACTAATGCTTAATCCAAGCATTAGCACCTCAAAATCATGAAGAAGCAATCACAGATCACAGGAGCTATCTTTACGTACATGAAAATATATTTGAATGAAACTATGACAATATGAATGAGGTCCTTCTGTAGGATTCAATAGCAGAATCAAAAGCATAAAATTTTGCTTACTGATATAAAATTAAGTTCCTGTTGTCTGTAGATCTGCAACTGATATTCAATCATTCTTGAAATATTTCTGAATTTCAAGCTCAATAATGTATGCAGACTTGCTTATGATGAGAACTTTAAACAAACAAACTTCAAAATAAATTTTACTTGGAGCAAATTTAAGTTTTCAGCTACTAAAACATAAATTCAAAACTGTGTTTAAAATACTCCCACTCATTCTGCCAAGTCTAGACTTTCCAGGACACCCATATTTTTGACATGTACCTGAAAAGGTGCTACTGCAATGGCCTTTGTGAGAGGGTCTGCAAGCTGAGCTAGAGTGCCAATTTTAATTACCTCAATTTCATTGTTCCTTACACTCTCTCTGACTGCATAGTACTTCACATCTATATTCCTTGAGGCTGTAGACCTTTTATTGTTTTTAGCAAAGAACACTGCAGCTGCATTGTCACAGTAAAGCTTTAGTGGCCTTTCAACTGAATCTACCACCTTTATTTCATTCATAAAATTTCTCAACCATAGAGCTTGACCAGTAGCATCATGAATAGCCACATATTCAGCCTGCATAGTTGAAGTGGCTGTTAGAGACTGTTTAACACTTCTCCAAGATATTGCACCTCCTGCCAACATATAGATATACCCTGAGGAAGATTTCAAGTCATCGATGCAACCTTTGTAATCAGAATCTGTGTATCCAATGACCTCAAGGTCCTGATCTTCAATTCTTCTATATACCAGCATATAATCCTTTGTTTTCTGTAAATACCTGAGTACCTTCTTGCCAGCAACCCAATGATCATTCCCAGGATTGGACTGATATCTTGCCAATACCCCAACTGAAAAGGCAATGTCTGGCCTTGTGCACACTTGAGCATACATTAAGCTCCCAACCAGTCTTGCATATGGTCTCTTGTCCATCTCTTTTCTTTCTAATGAGTTTTTAGGACATTGCCCTGAGTGTAATCTATCCCCTTTTGACATTGGCGATTCACCAACTTTACATGTTTCCATTGCAAACCTCTTAAGCACTCTGTCAATGTAGTTTCTTTGACATAATCCCAAGGCTTTTCTGTTTCTATCTCTCTTAATCTCTATACCAAGTACAAATGCAGCTTCACCCATATCTTTCATATCAAAATTTTTCAAAAGAAAATTCTTTGTTTCTTTTAACATATTCACATCACTACTTGCCAACAAGATATCATCAACGTATAAGATCAAGAAAGTGAACCTGCTCCCACTGATTTTCATATATATGCATTCATCTACTTTATTTTCCTCAAAACCAAATGAAGTAATTACTGAATCAAATTTGAGGTACCACTGTCTAGAAGCCTGTTTTAAACCATAAATAGATTTCTTAAGTTTACATACCTTGTCAGTATCTTCCTCAGCAACAAAACCCTCGGGCTGCACCATGTATATCTCTTCATCAAGATTTCCATTCAGAAAAGCTGTCTTGACGTCCATTTGATGCAGCTCAAGATCAAAGTGAGCTACTAAGGCCATTAATATCCTGAAGGCATCTTTAGTTGACACTGGTGAGAATGTCTCTGTGTAGTCAATTCCTTCTTTTTGAGTGAAACCTTTGGCAACCAGCCTTGCCTTGTGTCTTTCTATGTTTCCTTTTGAATCTTTTTTGGTCTTGAATACCCATTTGCATCCCACTGGTTTGTATCCTTCTGGCTTGTCAACCAAATCCCACACTTTGTTTACTTCCATTGACTTCAACTCAGCTTTCATAGCCTCTATCCATTTATCTGCATATGATGACTGCAATGCTTGAGAATAAGTGACTGGATCTTCTTCTTCTCCAAAATCAAAGTCTGTCTCCGTCAGAAAAGTTGTTTCATAATAATCTGGAATAGCCGATCTTCTTTCCCTTTGTGATCTTCTTAACTGTATTGGTTCCACTTCCTGAGGTTGCTGAACAATAACATTATTTTGTTGAGGCTCATCTTGTTGTTCTTGATGTTGTGCAGCTTCATTATGTTCAAATTGTGGTTGAATGTCATCATGCTGAATTGTAGGTGTTTCTGCTGGAGGCACAACATTATGCATAGCTGGTATTTCAATATGATCTGCCACTTCAGTGCTTATTCCTTCATTGCTGCTGTAAACTAACCACTCAAAGGTATCATTAGTACTAGTTTCATCAGTTTCTTCAAATTCAATGATATCTGCAGTGTCTGAACCATCTAATTCTCCAATAAAAATAGCTCTATTGGTTTCTAAGATCCTTGTGCTGCCATGAGGACTATAAAACCTGTACCCTTTAGATTTGTTCAAGTAACCAATAAAATAAACACTCGAGGTTCTGGAATCCAATTTTTGTTGCTGAGGGTTGTAGATCCTTGCTTCTGCTCTGCAGCCCCATACATGGAAGTGATGCAGACTAGGCTTCTTGTTGAACCATAACTCAAAAGGTGTTTTATTCTCGACTGATTTGCTAGGGGTTCTATTACAGACATAGTTAGCCGTCTTCAGTGCTTCCCCCCATAAATATCTCGGCAAACCAGACTTACAGATCATACTCCTCACCATATTTATCAAAGTTCTATTCCTCCTCTCTGCGACTCCATTCTGCTGTGGGGTTCCTGGTGTGGTGTACTGAGCCTTGATTCCACATTCTTGAAGATAGAGAGCAAAGGGACCCTTGTTTTGCCCTGATTCAGTGTACCTGCCATAGAATTCTCCACCTCTATCTGATCTAACAACTTTAATAACCTTGTTCAGCTGTTTCTCTACCTCTGCTTTAAAAATTTTAAAAACTTCTAGAGCTTTTGATTTTTCAGAAATAAGAAAAATTTGACAGTATCTCGAGAAGTCATCAATAAAAGTAATGAAGTATTGATTGCCACAGATGGTTTTATGAGGAAAAGGACCACAAATGTCAGTGTGAATAAGTTCTAATAGCTCTTGACTTCTAATTGACCCTTTCTTCCTAAGATTGGTGGTTTTACCCTTAAGACATTCTATACAAACTCCAAAATCAGAAAAGTCTAAAGAAGGTAAAACATTTTGTTTGATTAAAATTTTCAGCCTTTCTTCCGAAATATGTCCCAAACGTTTATGCCAAAGAAAAGCAGATTTTTCATTCAGTCTAGGCCTTTTAAAACCAACAGATTTTTCAGTCAAAAATACTTCAACAGAATTTCTGCAATTCATATGCCAATAACCATCAATTAAAGAAGCATCACCAATAAACTCAGAATTTTTGAAGAAATCTAAACCTTTATTATTGCCTGTAAAAGTACAACCATTGTTTTTGACTAAAAGAGAGCCTGAAATAAGGTTTCTTTGCATAGAAGGAATGCAAAACACATTTTCCAAATCTAAAGAAAAACCAGTAGTAAAAACAAGTCTAACAACTCCTATGGCCTTGACTGCTACTCTGTTCCCATTCCCCGAGCTAATCCTAGCTTCATCCTTGTTTGGAATCCTCTTTCTTAGAAAACCCTGCATAGATGTAATAACATGAATTGGAGATGCAGTATCAAACCACCAAGAGCTACTAGACACACTGACAGTTTTTGACTCTAAATGAAAAACAGTTTTATTTTGAAAACTGAAATTATTACCTTTCTTACTCATCCAGTCCTTAAAACCTCTGCAATCTTTCTTAACATGCCCTAGCTTACGGCAGAAGAAACACTTAACTGAACTTGACTTATGATTCTTAAAGTTGTTAGATCCCTGAGTTGCTTCACTTTGTGTTTTTGAGGTAGATGGTGCAGAATATCGAGGCTTGAAGGCTTTCTTCTTGAACTGTGGCTTGTTGACCAGATTGACAACCACCCCTTTTCTCTTCTTAATCCTATCTTCCTCTTGCACACACATTGAAATTAATTCATTCACACTCCATTTTTCTTTCTGTGTGTTGTAACTGCATTCTAGCTGAGAATATTGAGAGGGTAAGGAGTTCAGGATTAGGTGAACTAAAAAAGGATCATCAATGGTGACACCTAAAGCCTTAAGTTTTGCTGCAGTTTCTGTACCCTTCAGAATGTATTCCTTGATACTTCCTACTCCATCAAACTTCATACCAGTAAGAGCATTCATTAATGCCCCAGTTTCAGCCTTATCAGACACTTGATATTTCTCTTCAATATTTTTAAAATACTCCCTTGCTAGCTTCGCATCTGGGATACCTCCCTTTACAGCTTCTGACATGGACCTTTTCATGATAACTAGGGCCATTCTGTTATGTTTATGCCACTGAGCATATTTATCTTTTGTTTCCCTAGTACTGGTAGGTGTTAACTCAGCTGGGGGGTCTTCATGCAGGACATGCTCATAGTCACTGTATCCTAGGCATAATTCTAGGTCTTGTTTCCATCTCTTAAAGTTTGAACCATTAAGAGTTTCCATTTGGTTGCAATTAAAAAGCATGTTCATAGCTGAAAATTTCAGAGGTTACATTAGTAAGCAATGCATTTAGTTAACTGGAGAGGCAATGAATGAAGTGCCTATATGAATGCTGAACGTGTCATGCTTTACCTAGAGTGGCAAAAAGACTTTTGACACTTATTTTGCCTTAATCATATACCCAAAATCTAAGAAACTCAGCTGTGTAGGTATCTTGAACATGTTAACACCTAGAGTGGCAAGAAAACAGTTCATGTTACCTTCTTAAGGCAAGTTTTTAGACTTTGTTATATGCTGACATTGATCTCAGAAGCTCTACTCATTTATACCTCCTGTATGGAGCAAGGATTCAAGCTACTAAAATCAATGTCACAAGCTGTTGATCCAATACTAATGTTTTAGTATAAGTCTTTCACAAGGGACTGCTATCGACAATACTATCTGCAAAAGACTTAAACCAAAACTGAATCAAGACATTTTAAGTGTTTTGATTAAGTTTTATGCGTTGTGCTTTATAGTATTTTCAGAACATAAGGGAGACAAAATACTCACAGCAAAACAATATCAATGTTAACACATCAAAACACAAAAAACACAAAAACACAACCAAAACACAATTCAAATAGCATCCTGCAAACATTCATATTTATGGGCCTCAACAAGGCTATTTGAATTTAAATTTCTGCAAGAAAACAAAATTGGAGCATATGTGAGGAACACGTACCTGGGATTGAGAATTTATATGAAGGTTTGATCACTGATTCAATCCGAAAGCAAAATAGAAGATGCAAAAGCTCCTTGATTAAGAATTCAACAAGCTGTAGAGAAATATAGGCGGAATTCTCTTGTTGAAGGTTTAATCGAGCAACTCTAGCATCTGGAGAAATACCCAGATTTGGGGCTGACCGTTGAAGAAGCAACGGTATGTTTGTCTATTTTCTATTTATATGCAAGCTTTCGGGTTGTAGGAATGGGCTGGGTTCATGTATTGGCCCTGGATCAAAATAATCCAAATTCTCTCCCCCTTTGGTGTGTGGTTTTAAAACAAAACGCATTCCTCTTTTTTTTTTTTTTTTTTTTTTTTTTTTTGAGAAAAATTCCTTAGGCTCCGATTTTGTAAATGTTGTGTCAAATAAGTTTTTGCAAAAGTTGATTCTTACTTGAGCACAAAGGCTCTGATACCAAATATAAGTTTAAATCTGAACGTATGCATATATATGATCATTGTGCTCAATATAAGAATACATAAATTTACCTGGAGCTGCAGCCATTGTTGAAGACAATAGTTTGAACTTGTGAGCTGGTGTACTTGGTTTGTTCTCCTCTGAGCTATCCTTTAGTGAGAGTCTCCAATGGGCAGAGATTATTAATTCTCAATTGATGGTTGTTTTTTTGATAGCTAGAGCAGGGACCAAGTAGTCCTATATATAAGCTTTGGTTTAGGCTCCTTCCCATAAAGGTTTTCCTAAATCTATTAGCAATAGGACATTATTCCTGATTCATGTACAGATTCTTTATTGAACCTAATGTATTGAGGAATGGCCAATTATGTAAGTTTCTCTCAATAAGCTAGGAATCCTAATTGAAAGATCACTGTCAAGTCCAATTGCTTATTCTGCACTTAAGAGCAACAAGTTGTTGTGACTTCAGCTAACATTGACAAGTCCACTGAATCTTACAAGGTATACATGAAAACTCAAAAGATTGGGGATTAAGAGAGATTTTTGGTCAATCTAGAACTTACTCAACTTACCATTCCATCATGGTTGTTGTCATCATCATCATCATCTTCACCCTCCTCCTTGACTTCTATTGTAACTACGATCTCTCTGGTTTTGATTCGCTTCGGAGTACCCCATCAGGAGAAATCTTCAACTCGACAGGGCAGTCACTTACTATTATAGTTTCTAGGACTGGGAATTTGGCAATGCAATGGGCTGAGCAAAAGCCTTACAGACTTGGTAGAGAAGAAAGTTCCAAATATAGCATCCCACCGAAATTAATTTCATTTTCTGCACCATGATCTCCATTGCTTACCACGATCACTATCAGTCTTTCGCAGTTCTTAACTTCCATTCTTCTAAGTTGCAGTGAACTTTCTGCTACTGAGTAAGTTGTCAAATATTTCAGTTCATGACAGCCAATCACTTGCTGAGTTGTAAGCTTCCCGAAGGACACTGCAGATAACCCTATGTCTTTAACCTGCCACAGTCCACCACCTCTATAATTTCCAATTTTGGGAAAACCAGGCCAGCTGGTTCAGCGCCAGCTGTTGATACTATCTCTTCCACAGTTTCACATCTGGATATCTGAAGATGTTTGAGTTGTAGAAGAGATCTAGCCATTGATGAAGATAATAAGAATCTTGAACCACCACATTGATACAGGGACAAGCTCCTTAAGTTGGGCAACATAACCTGCATGCACAATCCATCTTTAGGAATTTAATATTAATGTAAGTGTTAATATTAGACTAGTTAGCTATATATGTTCCAAATATAGCCATTATTTCATTTAATTGTGGTGGAAATCACCAAATAAGTTGTAGATCAATTAAGGAATGCACACTTATAAGCATTGATATGCCTGTTTAGACAGAACAACTAAATATATTTCACTGATCAGTAGGATCTCATAACATACACAACCAATGACTCGAATGAATTCTACAGAAACTATTAACTATGGGTAACAATTTATGATGACATAAAAGCAAGTCAAAAGTAAACCGAAGAACATACCTTCCCATTCATGAAATGTTGCACCACACTATCCACCTGGTTCTCCAAAATGA
Organism: Rosa rugosa; assembly: GCF_958449725.1. NCBI lineage: Eukaryota > Viridiplantae > Streptophyta > Magnoliopsida > Rosales > Rosaceae > Rosa > Rosa rugosa. The sequence continues at coordinate 18,755,106 of NC_084820.1, read as the reverse complement.
TTTCCTTGGACCCGGCATAAGCACTGTTTTGGACATGCAGATGTTTGAGTTGTTGAAAATCCTCATTATCAAAATGATTGACAATATCACCAACACCCTCCAACAAATCCAAGTGGCAATCGTCAGATCTCTTCAGCAGTATTTCTAGATCCTGGTGCAATTGGTCATTGTTTGGAGTGAGCTTGAGTTTCAAAGTATTGAAGGTTTCATCCACATTGTGCCATGTCCACTCATCACCAATTATTATGTGGTACCTTTTTAACTTACTGGACAAGATGTTCGCTGGAAGCATGTTGCCATCTGGAATATGTATGTCCAATGCTGTCAACAAATTAGAGAAGAAACAGAGAAGGACATCACTCTTGGAAAAACTACTATTACTTGCCTTTTTCGATCGACGGAAGCAGATTTAGACTAAGCATGGCTGCTGTGGCATTATGACAACCTTAACACACAAGTAATTGTAGTCTTAAATGTAGAAAGTAATATATATGAAAAACCCTGTTTGTATTATAAAGCAAAATTAGGACAAAAGAACTAAAGAAAAAACCCCATGAACTTGGATAAACAATCTCAAATTCACAGTTACGAATCTTTCAAGGAGAAAATGAGAACTAGAAAACGAGGGATCTATATCTAAAACATAAACTCAAATGGGAACTAATTACTCCCAAGTGCAAACCCCAAAAATCACTTCTGTGATCCTCAATCACGTCTTCTAGGGTCTTCAAAGTCTCAGCATTACCAGAAGTCACTATAGGAGACTCTGTAATTTTGGCTCTCTCATTTTTGAAGCGACCAATCTTCAAATCATGATCCTTTAGCTGCGAATCAACTTGATATATCTCCCCCTCCAGCAATTGTTGCTCTCTTTTCAGTTTAAAGAGACCAAAAACAAAATGAACAAGTGCAATAACATTGCATGTCTTTTAAATTTGAAGGATTTTGGTGTGAAAATAGAACATGACAGTTGAATTTGTATTAGATAATAGGAAAGAAAATTGCAAGAGAATGTTAGTAAGACATTTTACCAAAATAAATGTGAATTTAAAGAATAAAAATGGAAAAGGGTGTGTGAATAAAGATTTAAGGTGTGTTAATAACAACATTCTTATGACTTATCCATTTGTAATTTGACTCGATGCAAATTTGCTAATTATAATAGTGCCTCTTAACTTTCCTAATTAATTTTTTGGCATCACCAATTTACCTTTCAATATGTAATGGAAGTATTCATAGGACAATTGGACAAAACAAAACCCGATAAACTTGTTTTATTATTATTATTTTTTTTTGAATAATGGGTATTTGGACCAAGGAGGCAATCTACCGGTCCAGGAACATTATGAAAATGAATCATTTGTGGCATGCAGGAATCCAACTAACATATGGGTCTCCGAATGCCAGTTACAACGTGAGAGCAGTTAAACCTCGCAGGCCCAAGATTTTTCACCTTGAATGCCCATAGGCATCTGGCAATCGGGGTTCATGATGATCCAGACTCTCAGGAAACTTACACCTTCACTAACGTCACATGAGTCCCTCAAGACCCCTATACTCAGCAACCTACCAATGAAAAACTTGTGAATGTTGGAGCTCAAACTTGAGTGAGGGTTTCTGTAACGCCCCGATTTTTTAAACAACATTAAAAATCAATATATAATTATACATGCGTGATGGTTCAGCTATCAATACAAAATACCTGGAAAACTTTTTCTTTTTAAACCAAGTACATCCTGATGCCCTGAACCTACTATGTCAATATATACTCGCTCTGCAGAGTCTCGCTCCGCAGAGTCATATATTACACAAGTTTACGAATTAAATTGTCACAACAAAATAATAAGTAAATGCTCCTCAGAGCTTACTACAAAACGGAAGTCTTAACAACGGTAAAGTCACAAAATTGGCTTTCTACCGTAAAACTGTCAATCCAATGTTTCAACTTCAGCCACGATTTCCCTGACCTGCAGGATTAACCCATACACCATCAAATAGTGTACCGAGTTGTCACACAACAAATCCGATAAGCTTAAGAAAGTTTGTATGAGTAAACTCAAAAACCGCAAAGCAGAAACATATTCTTAAGTCACCTCAACCTAAACAATAATAAGCACCGCTCACAACTACAACCCTCAATTTCATAACCTTCCATATCATGCTTACGTAAGTCAACTCGTGACTAAAACCACATGCTCATATTCTCAACCTAGCTTCCAATTACACAAATTTCAGTTAAACAAAACCTCCTTAAGTAATGTTTGGAACCATTTTATCGTACTACGGCGAATTACAAAATCACATTCCATTCCTCCCTACCGAAAGCCTTTGTCGTCAACGTGACATCAAAGGTGAAAACAATGAAATCACCTTCCTATCCTCCCCACAGGGAACACTCGTCACCACTATGGCTCCTCAAATCATTCAAACCCTCAACGGTAAAACCAAGAAGAAACAAGGCAATCACAAATCAAACAAAGGTAAATCAATTCATAGTAACTCATGCGTATAGTTTTAGTTCAGGAGGTTACATTAAAACAAACAATTCAAATCATAGAAATCATCACACAGATTTCACCAGTCATCACTCAGATATTTCCACATTCTTCACACAAAAATCATCACAAAGATCATCACACTGATTTCACCAAATCATTACACAGATATTCCTACACAAGCTTTACACAAAAATCATGATTTTTGTGTAAAGCTTGTGTAGGAATATCTGTGTAATGATTTGGTGAAATCAGTGTGATGATCTTTGTGATGATTTCTGTGTGAAGAATGATTCATCACACTGATTTTTTGATCATCAGAATGATTCATCACACTGATTTCACCGATCATTACACATATATTCCTACACAAGCTTTACACAACAATCATCACAAGGATTCATCACACTGATTTCACCGATCATTACATAGATATTCCTACATAAGCTTTACATGACAATCTTCACAAAGATTCATCATACTGATTTCACCGATCATTACACAGATATTCCTACACAAGCTACCATATCTTAAATCACAATTTAAGATAGTCATACTATAGCTAGACCCATGGTATCTCAACAAATGAATTTCTATTATCACAACTCAATACACAATTTCACTATTTCCAAACGATAATGAACTCAATACGTTATATGTTGCCCATATCACAACAATTGCACCAATACATATATATTTCACGTAAATATATAAATATATATATATATATATACGTAGTCATCCACTCAGGAGTGTCACTAATACCAACTATAGTCACAGTTAAACCATAATTCCAAGACAATATGGTAACTTATTCATAACGAATATTGTGAGATTTACTCACCTCTGAATCCTGCTGTGCCTTCACACGCTAACCAAGACAAGCACAATCACTGCAATGTGCTCAACACAAGTCTGATAAGTACCTAAACACATACGATCTCGATTCAATGCACGAATCACAAAGTGATTAAAGTTCGAAACCCCCGTTTTGAACTAAAATCCCCAAAAGTAACGCCAATCGAGGCGAAACCTCATCCAAAACCACCCAAAGTCTCTGGAACACTTCTACAATCGCTATATCAAAACCAGAAGTCGATCGAACAACCAAATCCACACGGATCAAAAACTAAACAATCTGAAATCACAAAAACCTTAACACAAGAAATTACATATTATATATCGAAATGCTCATATCGACGAGTAGATGATAAATAACACAAGAAACTGCTCCTTACATGGCCGAAACGCCATCATAGCACCGCCACAGGCGGTTGCACAACCACCACCGGCCAAAACTTAAAACCACATTAATCCAACAGTCTAAAATGTCAAGAATACCAAGTAGATCAACTTTAATACCTGGGTTCAAGCCAACTAAGCCTAGATAGCCGCTGATCACCGTCACAAGCTCCCACGCACTGTTCATCGTGAGTTGACTTTGCTCCGGTGTGAATCGTCCAAAACCACCACCAAAGGTCGAAAGAGGAAGCTCCTACGAGAAGAACAAGCCTAGTTTGAAGCTCTGCCGTCCCCGGAGTTGGGATTTTCGGTCGGGTCCGATCTATCCTAACTTTGCCGCTTCGATCTGCCGTGCACGATGCAAATCGTCGTAAGCGACCACCGTAGGGAGGACCGGGATGAGGAGGCGAAAAGGTCTGTGCTAGTGGAGATCGCCGGAAAAATCGAGTCTGGTTTACAGGTTTGGGTCGGGTCGGCCGGAAGTTGAGAGAGAATAGGTTTAAAGAAATTTTCTGGAAACAGACGAAAATGGAAAGTGATTTCTATTTCCGGAAATCCTCTATTTATAGTAATTTCCAAAATTAGTAGAAAGTTCTATTGACCATAACTTTCTCGTATGAACTCCGATTTCTGCGTTCCACATGTCTACGAAAGTCGTAGAGACTCGTATAGATGCGCTCTACGACTTTCGTGAAGGAAGTTTTTGGAGAACCCAACGTATAAAAAGTCAACCTTCACGCCCCCCCTAAATGACGCTTCCTGAATAATTATTCATTTGAAAATAATTCCACTCCATTCCTGAACCACGTACTTGTACCAACAACCACAGAATTAATTCCGAAAAATTCTCGGAAAATAATTACGAATTTTTGAGGTATTACAGTTTCATTCAAGCAAGTACCTTATCACTCTGCCAACTTTCATTAATTGGCACCCCTTAAACTTGTTAAAATCAACTAATTGAGTCTACTTGCAATAAGGTTTTAAAAAGAACTTTCAATTCATTCATATGGTTTGATTTTATTACAAGCTAAGAGTAAATGGAAACAGATACAAACAGAGTCTTGCTAAGGAACAATATTATGCAATTGTGAGGCTAAATTTCATTTCAGCCATATGTACTAAATTTAAACAAAGAGTAGGTCTTTACGAAAACATATACAAAGTGGGAATTCATGATATTTGACCTTATTGGTCAACAAAATGTATTTTCTTTCTTCAGCAAACGGGTATCGAATCGAATTCGTGGTTAGATAACCGGGTTGTCAGCCAGCCCAACTTAAATTATTAGGCCCAAACCCAGTAAATTCAGATGGTAATACTAGCCCAAATGTCCATACTCCAGTTCTGTACCGACACTATGAATTCTTTTACCGCCAAAACCGCAAGCATTTACCCACCAAAAACCCAAACCAGGGGGCTCAAAACACAAAGAGCCCACCGCTAAGGTTGACTCCACCAGCAAACAAATCTGGAAGAGGAATAGAATTTTACAGGTAGCAAAAGAAACACAGAGACAAACAGAGTCGGGTTTCCATTCCTTCCTTTCTTCTTTGTCAGATTTCCGCCAAAACGGGTTTAAGATTCCAAACCCCTTTCGTTCTCATCCACCACCACCTCCACTCACCCATCCCCACCTTTTAAACTATAAACCAAAAAGAAAAAGGCCAAAATCCAAATCCGCGTTTTCTTCGCTCTTTGGCTTTATTATATATACTCCGCCAGATTGGTTTTGGGTTTCCAGAACAACAAGATCAACAACCCATCAAGCCTCCCTCTCTGCTATTATGGGATCGTCCTCTGCTCAGCTCCGGCTCATGTCCGATCTCAAAACCATCATAAACGAGCCTCCGGAGGTAAATAAGCAAATACCCTTTTCGTATCGGATTCAAATTCACGAGAAACTCCGATCTGAAGTTTAATTGATTTGGTTATTAGGGTTGCAGCGCAAGTCCTACGTCCGATGATAACCTGTTCGTGTGGAGCGCGACCATATTTGGGCCCGATGAGACCCCTTGGGAAGGTAGATCTGTTCCATGTTTTGTTCTTTCTTTAACTATAACTGAAAAGATTTGGTTTTTGATGTGGGATTGGAAATTCAATTCAGGTGGTGTTTTCAGTTTGCGGTTGACCTTCAGTGAGCGCTATCCGGAAAAGCCGCCGCGTGTCCGGTTCACGTCCGAGATATTCCATCCAAATGGTAAGTTTCGTTTGATCACTCATCTATTAACGAGTTCTTTGCTGTCTGTGTGTTTCCAGTTTCCAGTTGAGTTTGAGATTTGATGCGGATGGAATTGTGTTAGTGTTGTTAGTTTTAGAGTTCACCATTAGCAACTTAGCAGCATATGATTATCGGAGAATCTATCTGCCTCTAGAGTTTGAAGTGGTGAAGTGTTAGTGTTGCTAGTTAACTGATGTGTGGGAATGGGTATCGAAGGCTTCATATGAGTATTAACCTAGAGTCTCTTACAAACAAAGCTTTGATATCATGTTAGGTAAACCATCATATCCCAAAAACACTTAGAGCTGTATGGGTACGAGCCAAATATATTTTGAACTAACACTAGTTAGGAACCTAGTTTGATTGAATTGGAGTCGATTAAAGTTGAAATCATAGTCCTTTTCAGGAGACAAGCTATTCTTCAAGGCATTTCAAGTACTCGTTTTGAAATTACATGTTATAAAACAGGATCTTGATTTACATATCCGTGTTCTCAGTGTTGAAAATGCATTTAAATATGTATGCTTAATGTAGGCTGAGATCATATCATCAGTTCATCACCAGTCCAATTGTCCAAAGACCATTGGAATTTGTTATCCTTGATTTCCTATGAAGTCCTTGGAGGTGCTGTTAAAATTAGTGTACTTAGTATTGCTAAGATGAAGTATACGGCTAGTCTTTACAGTTTTAATCTAGATTTGATATACAGCTTCTACTGCATTAATATCATTTCCACCCTCTTATTTAGTTATGTACATTTTCATAGATGCTTAGGGAGATGAGGCCTAATTTTATGAATTGAAACTGCATAACTTCCTAAAAATGGGCATAATGATGTTGCTGTTTGAGTCGTTCGCAGTATATACCCACGCATTTCTATCAGTAAATTGTGATAAGTACATTCTGTAGGCAGTATTTTTAGTTAGTTTGTGGCAAAGTATTGCTCGTGTCATTGTAGCAAGCAGAATGGTTGTAGTAGGTTAGAAATATGATATATAGCTGTATTTTTTAACAATTCAATCTATACTTTAGAATTTGTTTTTGGTTGTAAATGGGGAAGGTGTGGACTGAGTGGAAAAAGGTGTTGTTCCGACTGTCCTGCTGCAGTTCATTCTATTGCAAACTTTTCATCTGAAAAGAAGGGATTCAGGGTTTTGTGCTGTAAATGTGATGGGAATGGGGGTTGGAAGAGAAAAGGATTGGAGTGATTGAGACGACAGTGGGTTGATTGTGAGTGGAAAGGTAAGAGAAAATAATAAACCAATTTGCAGTTCAACTATTGAACTATGATGTGTGTAATGACCACATCATCTTGGCTTTTCAAAATTTTGTTAAACATGGTTACAAATAGTTGAAAGTCTTTCTAATAAATTTGTCCATGTAGTATGAAGTCTCGACTTCAAAGTTTGTACTCTGCTTGCAGTTGTGGCTGACAGAAATACTTCTCATTTTTTTCTTTTATTTGTTCCAAAAACAGAAGAAACAATTACTCATCACTTATGTGGCTTGTGCAGTTTACCATGATGGTGCACTGTGCATGGATATAATTCAGGATGCATGGTCACCCTGCCACAACGTATCGACAATTTTAACATCTGTTCAAGTAATTTTCTAACCTCAAACCCCTTTTCTCCACCATTCATTGTTGATTTGCTGAGTTAACAAATTGCTGCAGTCACTTCTCACTGATCCAAATCCTTCAAGTCCTGCAAACCCTGAGGCTGCTCAAATGTATCAGCATGACATAAAAGCTTACAACAAGTGTGTACACTAATTAATATCATTAGGCCTTTTTATTTGTTTTTCTGAAAGTATTATCTCTCCACTTTTGTCTATTAAGCTGACTTCTCTGTGGGAATTTGTAGGAGGGTACGCCGCTGTGCTCGTGATTCCATCGAGTCTTAGTATCTGTTTGCAATTTGCCTATGATATTTTATTATTTTTTAACTTCTGGTTTAGGAGAAGGCTTTAGTTTGGCTTTATGCCCATCTGCAGCTAAGTGTATCTCCCTCTTCTTCTGAAATGTAATCACATAGACAAGTTATGTCAATATTACACACAAAAACATGATTCGATTTCATTTGTGGAACTCAAAAGAGTTCCAGAGATAATAATGCAATCACCAAATGTTGGGGTACGAAGAAAGTACATCTCAGCTTATAAATCGTACCAGGACCAAACTTCTGATTTGCATGATACCACAAATCAGTAATTACTAATTTATAGAAAGGTTTATTCTACTGGGATAATTACACCCTTGTAGTTTGTAATGATAGGATGCGCTGTCCTTTTAGATCTATAAGAGTGGAAATAATGAACGTCTGGAGCATCTGCTACTGTGAGATTCAAATATGAACGTCTCGTTGGATTCTGTCGTGTCTGTGGGATGATGGAGCATCCACGGTCTGGTTGTACTGGAGCCCCAGAGGCAGTGGTGGTCTCAGTCGGCCATAACCCTAACCCTAACTTGGCTAGGGTTTCATCATCTGATAGTCAGCAAGCTCCGAGCCTTGCAGAGGCGTTGGCTCAATCTCCAGCACTAAATTTGTTCTCTGCTATGCATAGATCACTTCATATTCCGGGTATCTCTGGATCGGCCTTCGCTGCTCAGTTGGCCAAGCTTCCAGCTCCAGTCACTGTACCTAGCATGAGGCCCATGCAGGTTGATGATCAAGCCGATAATTCCATCACAGGGAAGAAAAGATCTGCAGCGGTGACTTTGGTACAATATTCAAAGCGCAAGCGGACTGATGTTGTGCCCCCTCCAACTGCTTCGGTTGTGTTGGATTTTGAGCCGGAACTAGCTCTGAAGACCACTAATGGCATTATTCTGGTGTCCCCTGCTAAGAAGGCAAAGGTTGGGCGCCCCCCCCCCCCCCCCCCCCCCCCGGGCCGGAAGAACAACCCTAAACCTGCTAGCTTGAAGCCCTGGAAACTGATAACTGAGGCATCCAAACCTCGGCGGAAGAGGACTTTCAAGGCAATTGAACTCTCTCCTTCATTCGGAGAAGGTCGAATGGAAGCGGTCCCTGAAGCAACTCCAAAAAATGTGGAGGTGATGCCGTCCTCCAGCAACGCTCCTGAGCCTAAGGACAGCACTCTCAAGAGTGCCCTAAAGTAGGGTGTTTTTGGGAACATGAATAAATTGGGATGACTTCTTGATGTTTTGTCGGAGGTCTTCCTAGTAGTGTCGGATTTTTCTGCAGCATTTGAGCTTCATCTCATGGTTACATTATGTTTGTGTAGTCTAGGGCTTTAGATTACTCATTCATGGCTCTTTTCTGTCGTTGCCCGGAGTCCGGGTGAGTCATATTTGTAATGTTTCCTACTTTACTATTAATGGACTGACACCCCACGCGTTCAAAAAAAAAAAAGAGTGGAAATAATGAAGCTACTTGCATAATTATTCTCCACCATTCGATTTGAATCTATAGTCGGTTGAGTATAATTGAATGAGAAGTCAATCAGTACCTGAATTGGACTACATAGTTGAGCACATATAATGATTTTCAATTAAGCTAAAATATGTGGAAGCCTAAACTTGAGTAATTTGTTACTCTATCTGTCAAAATAGGATCGCAAAGTGAAAGGGCCCTTGCTATCTAAGGCTATCTCCAATAGAAGGTTCAAAGTCCATGTTTTAGACCATGGTTGAGCAAAACTCATCTCCAATCATAGATTGGGTCTATTACAAAAATGCTTCATGTAGGTCTAAAGTCCATTTCTTGGTCTAAATATAGACCACTATTTAGACCACCAAAGCTGGCCCACTTCAAGTTTCAAGTTGCATGATTGCATAATTGATCGAAAACTCAATTTGAGTTTTTCCAACCCGCCAACAGTTTTTTAGGCAACATTTCTTAGTGACTCTTGCTTGGTATTCCATGCTTCATTGCTTGGTATTCCATGCTTGATCACTTAGTGACTCTTTAGGCAACATTTCACTAGATGTTCCCAAACCTGCAAACAGAATAAGCAAAATTCAAGGTTATGAAGGATTTAATCAGGTAAAATAAATGTCTGGTCATGGGGAGAGGATCTGAAAACCTAGTTTTTCACTCATTTCTAAGTAATCAAAATTGCAAAAGCATTAAGATATGTCAACCAAAAAAATTGAAAACCCAGAAAACAAAAAGTTAGGGAAGTGTCATAACTAGCTGCTATCTTATCAAAGTTGGGATCCTCTCTTGAGGGAATAATACCATATCTAGCTCGAGTAGGAAAATATCTGAAGTAAGGAAAATATATTACAACTAAGCATTAACTGAAAACATATACTTTACTTCACCAAAAGAACATAATTCAACCCAGAAAAAGTTCACACTTGACAGCAGCAAAAATGGTATCAGAAGCTCCTAACAAGGCATTATTATAATGCTTCTGGGTGAAAAGACCTCCTAGCAAAATTTACAAGTCTACAACTCATTTATTAATACTCAGAACCTAGGACCTAAACCTTTACCTGCCCTCCCCACCAACTACCCACAACTCACCATCAGACCCACTAAACTATCTACCAAAGCCTTGATCAACCAAAAGTACCTAAGCAACCAAAATTAATAGAATCTAGTTCGATGTTATCAAATTCAATTTTCTCTATTGAATTATAATAACCAGCTGTTTGAAATTGCTCATCTAGAAATGTAATTACCAGGTGCAAAGTTAAAAGACTCCAACCACAGACAAAATCACAACCAAAGAATGTCAAATATGAGTACACTGCAAACTCACCCTGTAACAAGCTGAAAGTAAAGAGTTTATCTTTGATACTGTTGGGTCCATGGATTGCATGTCAACTATGTATCTTATATGCAGATGACTCACTGCTACTCTTGATTTCTCCAATGCTTCTGAGTTAGTACTACATTTCTTTAGCTTGCTCAGCAAGGCGACCTTCTTTTGGTACTCAAATTTCATGAGCTCACCTGCCTACCCAATAATAGTCAATCCCAAATAAGATCGAGTACACAGCTAGCTGATATATAGTAAAATAAATAACACACTAATCTGAAGTGTCAAAATGGTATATCTAGTTCTGTAATCTGAGGTTGCTGTGTATGACATTGATACTAGTATGACAAGAGACCGCAATCAACAAGAGCAAACAATTACGGAGACAATTTGACAAGTTAGAGTCATTTAATTATATGAAAGTGCAAATGAATTCCTCTAACCAATTTGACTACCGTACCTTGCTTCCAAGTTCTGCAACCAACCGATAGAAGGTAAGATAACTAAAAGAAAGTATACACCAAGAGATCTTTCCTCACCTTCTGTATATGAATTCTTTGTAATTCTTCTCCACAGATGTTCTGCAACCATATCACAAATCTGCATTCTAAATCTCATTCAATCAGATATCCCTGAATCTCCACCCATCTATAATTCAATTTTCGATCAATTACCAAACCCTTAAAATTGAAGACCCAAAATTCACAGGACCCAAACAGAAAACAAAGAATTTAGTCACAGTGACTCACCATTAACGCCATTAACTGAGAAGGAAGCCTGTTGTAAGCATATAAACCAAGATCAGAAACCTTGAAAACCAAGATCAACTTGCCCACCATTCACATGCTCTCAAATCTCAATCCCCAAGACCCAAGATTGAAATTAATCTAATCTCTGTTGACCAATTCATAATATACAGAGAAACAAATGAAGTTACTGACCTGCTTCAAGCTACAGAAACCTTCATCGGCAGAGAACAAAGAATCGAATGTCTTGACCAGCGCGAAAACAAGCATGAAGTCTCCTTTGCAAAACCCAAAACCTAAAACTCAACACAAGCCCAAAACCTTCCAAATCAATCACAAAACAATGAGAAGAATCGAGAGAGAGCAAACTAGAGATGGAGAATGCCTAGAAAGCTCAGAACATGAATGGCAATTACATGGTCACAAACCCAGCAAGCTCGAACTTGCCCAGAAAGCTCAATGAATGAAGAATGCTTGTTTCTCGAAAACCCTTGAAAGAAAACTAAGCAGATCGGTGAATTAAGAACTCGCAAATCCTTCGAAGCCATGATTTGAACACATTCGTGAATTACCTATGACACAAAAGCTCACAAATCCCTCGAACTCCGATTCCGTTCACCATCTTCGAGCAGAGGAGCTAGTACGAGGCGGAGAAGGAGGAGGAGGAGGATCGAGTTTTGGTCGGAGGCAGAGAATGAAGAGGATGAGGGTTCTGGTCGGAGGCGGAGGAGGAGAGGAAAGGGAGGTTGGGTGCTAGTCGAATAGTTGGGGCCTCAGAAGTCAATTTTAGCCGTCCAAATATGTCGAAGTGTGGGAAACAAATTTTCATGTCCCGCATTTCTTGAAATTTTTTAAACTTAGCCGCTCTACGTTTTCACAAAAATTTGAATAAAAGTTTAGTCACCGGCTATTTTAAAAATCGATGTCAGTTATATGCATACAAATCAGAATTTAAGGAATTGATGTTAATGATATTTTTTTACATCGCGTGAATTCCTCACCGATGTAATTGTCGTGATGTCTAAGAGTAAAATTCTAGTAGTGTACGAGCATTTGGTTGTTTTTATTTTGTATTCATTCATGAATTAGACAACACATAAATAAAGTTGTGTTGTTTGTTTTGGTACGTATTAAATTTGAGCTGAGCGAGTAAGGAGGGAAAGTTCCAGCCTATATGCAAATACTTTGACAATTTTGGCTCTAGGTTAGGCATTACTCATTCATACAACACAAATAAGTCATTTGGTTGTGGGATCATCAATTACCAGATATATTTCAATCAAAAGTTATAGGTCTTGAGGGGGAATGAGTGCTATTTTGGGGCAAATATAGGCACGTCCAAACATTTCCCTCTTGATCGTACAACACAAAGTCAAAAACTGTTGTATGATATTTTGCACTCTACTCTCATACAACAGATATAACTATTCTGTTGTACTATGTAGTATCAATTTAAAGCTAAATTTGAGTCAAGCTAGGAGGAAAATCTGCCGCTATTTTTTTTTTCATTCACACAACAAATTATTCTTGTAAGTGATATGCAATGATCTTCTAGCTAAAAACTTCATAATTTTAACAGCCTTATACAACGTAAGTTTTGTAAACGTGTTGTATGATTCACTTTCCCTCATCACACAACAATTTTTTTTTTTTTGTGTAAAAAGTGTTGTATGTTAAGGTTATTGGCCTAGTGTGGAAAAATTATAGACCTTACTATTTATATGAATAGTAACTTTCAAAGGTCTAAAATTTTAGACCTGCACGATTGGAGATGGCCTAAGGAGCCGTATTAGTCTTATACAATTTCTCCTTTCAAGAAAAGTGAAGATGTTCTCGCCTCAACCCACTTGCAATATGAATTTATCATCAAAATCTGCATCTTTAGGTTTCATATGATTATTTTTGCAAAATATCAGCTAAATTAGAAATCATTTTGTCCAAAACTAGGATTAAAATGAAGATTATAATAATCAAATGACTAAACAATCTCCAATTTGAATAATCTTTTATAGTAAAAAATGATCCCAGAACGATTTGATATGACCTCAAAGATACACACACACGTGTGTGTGTGTGTGTGTTAGACATGTCTATCTCGATTCTCGAATGGGTGATTTCATGATTCGGCTAGCTAATCTGGTTTGAGGCTTAGACCACTCTCATGAGTTAGGCTAGCTTTAGGGCAAGTGCAAGTACATACAGCTAATACTGGTGATTAATATGGAGAGCATGAACCTAACAATCCCAGTATCAAAGCCCTATTAGAGTTAGGGTGGTTATCCCATGCACATCATAATAATTAATGGAAAATTAATTAGAACATGTAGCTAGCTGCAGCTGTTTCTTTAAGGAAATGTTGATGATCGAGCTAGCTAGCGACTTGTTGCTAGCTTTCAAGTCGCTAGCTTTCTTATGATCTTATCCATATTTGTACGAACAGATGATCTAATATTAAATAGCAGACAATTAACAGAGAATATTAAGCTGCAGCCTCACAAAGCACAAATGGCTCATATCGTTCTTATCCGTGACTATATTATATGTGGGGTGTCCTTGCATGCTCTTCAAAAATATCGAAAGATTTAATGAATTAGAGAGTCGTCTCTAGATATTATATGGATATACTGTAGGTACAACTCTTGTACCTGTCGTATTGGCATTCCCATACAAAGAGTCCCTTTATGTGGAGTCAGTTTTTAGGAAGTGGTTTTGGGCTTTATGGAATTATATTCTTAAAAGATTTTATCTGATAAATAAAAGGGTAGTTTTTAAGTCCTAGGTATTCTAGGATTTTGTGGATATCTTGGAATAAAAGCTCTTTCCTAATACAAGTCGAATTAGGGTAAATATTGGCTTTATTGAGTAGTTGCCACAGGCCTATTAGATGAGCTGAAGAAATACACGGTCTAAAGCATACATTCAAAAACGCAAGAATTTGTGATAGGGTCTTGCATGTTTGTTTGAGTTTGTGCCTTCACAAAGAGTCAAAACACTTGGTCCATGTATAAGTGTTTGTGATCATAGTTTCATATGCATAATACTCTCTCGAGATCAGTAGAGCGACTGTGAAGAAAGAAGAACAAGATTTGAAGATCGTTCAAGTGAAGGAGTTCTTGAAGGAAGACAAACTTTGTATTAGATTTTGTGTGAATCTTATAGCCGAGCTAGTGCTATTCAAAGTTTGTAAAAGAACATATCCTTTTCAATATGATGATCTTTATTTTGGGTTCTCAAGAGTAAGAGCCCCGCAGTGTTTTTAATCTCATACTTGAGGTTTTCACTGCGTAACCAAAATCTGGTGTTTAGTTTGTTATTTTGGTTTCTGCTGCCCAGTAAGGATTGATCAGTGTACTGCAATCCTCGTTTTCCAGAAAATCATATTCTGTCCTTGTATTTTCACTTGGCATCATAGCAGGTTCTAAAGCTTTTTTAGTTGATCCGTGGTCAAGGATGGAACGTGAATATAACAGAGCCTCTAGTTCTATAAATTGGCCGCCTTTGTTTGATGGTGAAGACTATTCACAATGGAAGATTATGATGGGGGCTTTTCTCTACTCTCAAGATGAAAACATGTGGAATATAGTTGAGAATGGATGGGAACATCCAACCAAGGCAGAAGATTCAAAGAAAGTAGAAGGGTCCTCTGCAAGGGTTCTCAAACCTAGGAAGGAATGGACAGAAGAAGAAGTTCGTGATAGAACTTGTGACTTTAAGGCAAGGAATTCACTATTCACAGCTTTGTCCAAGAAGGAGAGGATGAGAATTAGCCACTGTGACACAGCCAAACAAGCTTGGGATCTACTTCAGGTTACTTATGAGGGAAACAAGAAGGTTAGAGGTCAGAAGCTTCAAAGACTCGTATTGGAATTTGAGAACATGACCATGGGGGAAGATGAATCAATTGATGATTTTCACGCTCGACTTCTCAATGTGACAAACCAATGCCGTAGCCTTGATGATCCATTTGAGGAGCATCGAATAGTCAAGAAATTTCTCAGAGCTCTTCCTTCAAAATTTCAAGCCAAGCAAATTGCCATAGAGGAGACTCAAGACCTGGACACCTATTCTCTTGACGAACTGATAGGTAATCTCAAAACCTTTGAGATGAGGATCAAGCCCGAGAAAAAGGTAAAAAATATTGCTTTCTCTTCTGTTAAAAAGAAAGATTATATTGTTGATGATTCTGTGGATTTAGCTTTGTTGACAAAAGAGTTCAAAATTTTTTTTAAAAACAAATCATTTGGAAACTCTTCGAAAATTTTGCCTAACAAACCTAAATGCTTTGAGTGTGGTGGAATTGGTCACCTTGCTGCCGATTGTGGCAATAAAAGGTATAATTTGCGTGGAAACAAGGCTCTAAAATCTACTTGGAGTGATAGTGATGAAGGCTCTCAATCTGAGAATGAAGAGGTAAATCTTGCTCTTACTTCTTCACTTAATATTGATTTTTCTGATGGTTCTGACTTGGAAGATGATACTCTTGATGAAGAAACAAATGAAAAGTGTAAGCAATTGTATAATGCTTCCAAAATTGTTCTTCGAAAAAATAAAAAACTTGAAGAAAAAATTGAATCTTTAAGAGAAGAAAAAGAAAAAATTGAGCTACAATTTGAAACTTCTGTAAAAGAATGGAATGTTGAGCGTACTAACCTTGTTGATAAGATAAAAGTTTTGCAGGATGAGGTTAAATCTGAAGTTGGGGACAAGGAACATGGTGATGTCGTTAATAAAATTAAAGTTTTGCAGGTTGAAGTCAAGGCTCAATCCACTTTGAATGTTTCACTAACCCTTGAAAATGAGAAATTGCAGGATGAGTTGTTTAAAGTCAAGGAAAGCTTCAACAAATTCTCCATAGGGTCTGAAAAGGTCTCCAAGATGATAGGATTTGGTAAAACTCACGGCAACAAAGAAGGGTTAGGGTTTGAAGGTGAGTCGTGCAAGCCTTTGACCTTTGTAAAAGGTGTGGAAGGTGAAAATCCGCTGCGTCAATCACATGCTTCAGAAGACATTGATTCTGGTCCCAAATTGCCCAAAAGACCAGAATGTAAATTGGACCTTCAAACCTATAAAAAGGTTGCTCAAGTAAGTCCTGACAAACTTTGTCAGCCCAGGTATATTCATAACTCCAAAAACTTTGTTCCTACTTGTCATTATTGTGGAAAATTAGGACACATACGTCCTAGGTGCAATATGCTTCGCAGGGTTACTCAAAATCAGAGGAAAACGATGGGTATTAACTCACATGCCTCGCTGCAAGCTGAGTTGAAAGAGGGTCTGAATCTGATCGCCAGGATTGCAAAGCTGGCTTCAATCCCCGTGAATCTGGAACCAAAAATGAAGCAGAAGCAAATATGGATTAAAAAAGGTTCAAATAATCGTTTTTCTACTCATATGGATAATCTTGATAATATGTTTGAGCATGCTTTTGTTCCTACTGATCACAAATTGGCTAATTTGTTTACTAGGCCTTTAGACATACCTCAATTTGAATCACTTAGAAGCACCGTTGGTGGATGCTCTAAGTATTGATACTCTCACTTCATTTGATCCATTTTGCATGCATTCATGGTGTATGTCTTCATGATAGTATAGGTGCATTTTCTTTATGTCTCTGCATTGTTAGGTTCAGTTTCTGGAAATTTAGAATTGAAAAATAGTGGTTTGTATCCCCGAGT
Organism: Rosa rugosa; assembly: GCF_958449725.1. Classification (NCBI taxonomy): domain Eukaryota; kingdom Viridiplantae; phylum Streptophyta; class Magnoliopsida; order Rosales; family Rosaceae; genus Rosa; species Rosa rugosa. The sequence goes on along the minus strand of NC_084820.1, from coordinate 18,737,996 downwards.
GTTTGACAGATTATTTTGAACTTAGATTGACAAGGGCCATACTCTTTTCTTTAAATCTGTGTGCAATAAGGTGCCTAGCACGTTTTGAACTTGTCCTTACGTCACTCTGTAATTGTGAGCTTGAACAACATATTCTCTACAATCTTGAAACCTCACATGCACACATACTCTAAGTGGTGGTAAGTCTTAATTGATGGTTGGCTTGTTCTCATTGCTCATGTACGAAATTACTCTTGTTGGTTGCTCCTTGATATAAAAAAAAAAAAAAAAAAATGTAGTTGGTTAATGGAGCATGGCCAGACTATTCCCAAAGTAAACAGGCCTCGGTCGTGACGAACGATATGAGGATTGGGAAGAAACGGGAATGGTTTGGTCACCCCGGTGGATTGTGAAACTATTGACTCGAGTAGATGTGCTCTTTGGGATGTCCTTGTTACATCTAGTACCCTAAAGTCATCTGACTTGGGAGCTGCTAGCATAATACTCGTTCCATGGGTCGTAGTCTTCTTGAGCAAAAATGTTACTTTGTGTGAAAGGCAAAAAGAAAAAATTCAAAATCATGCCCACACGGTGTTATAAGGGGGAATAAAGTTTATGTGCTTAGATGTGTTTCGTATGTGAGCTTTGCTTTTCAGGTTTCCACAAATATTACACACCCCATCTTGAGATATGTTCACTCTTCACAACAAGAGGTACAGAATACTCGACCACACTCTATCTTACCTTGTGATTGTCGGAATCAATTCACTCGTGTGAACTTATTTTGTTGCACTCTTGTTTATGGTTAAGTGGTATTGCTCTTGTTGGAAAAGCTATGCAAATTAAATCTGTTCTTAGCATTTGGATACAACCCACTCATTGTGTGTTTGCATTTCATTCTTGCATCTCTCATAACATGATCACACTTAGGGGGAGTATTAATACTTGGCCTATCTTCCTCTGATTGATTCGCCTTGGGCTAGTGTCTACTGTGCCCCATCTCTTTGTGATCCTCCTTCTACATTGCTTCCACTACGTAAGTTGCCTTTGTCATTCCTATTCAAAAAGGGGGAGAAATATATGATGTTAAATGTGTTGTGTGATCTGTTGGATTTACATGCTGTGTTTAATCAGTGGTATCATTATTCTATCTTGTGTATTTTCACAATGTGTGTGTGATAAGTGTTTCAGGATTGACAGGTGTGTTCACAAGGGAAAGTTCTCAAGTACCTGTTGAGGGGGAGTTTTCATACGGTAAAGTTGTTTTGTATAGGAATGCCAAAGGGGGAGATTGTAGGTACAACTCTTGTACCTGTCGTATTGGCATTCCCATACAAAGAGTCCCTTTATGTGGAGTCAGTTTTTAGGAAGTGGTTTTGGGCTTTATGGAATTATATTCTTAAAAGATTTTATCTGATAAATAAAAGGGTAGTTTTTAAGTCCTAGGTATTCTAGGATTTTGTGGATATCTTGGAATAAAAGCTCTTTCCTAATACAAGTCGAATTAGGGTAAATATTGGCTTTATTGAGTAGTTGCCGCAGGCCTATTAGATGAGCTGAAGAAATACACAGTCTAAAGCATACATTCAAAAACGCAAGAATTTGTGATAGGGTCTTGCATGTTTGTTTGAGTTTGTGCCTTCACAAAGAGTCAAAACACTTGGTCCATGTATAAGTGTTTGTGATCATAGTTTCATATGCATAATACTCTCTCGAGATCAGTAGAGCGACTGTGAAGAAAGAAGAACAAGATTTGAAGATCGTTCAAGTGAAGGAGTTCTTGAAGGAAGACAAACTTTGTATTAGATTTTGTGTGAATCTTATAGCCGAGCTAGTGCTATTCAAAGTTTGTAAAAGAACATATCCTTTTCAATATGATGATCTTTATTTTGGGTTCTCAAGAGTAAGAGCCCCGCAGTGTTTTTAATCTCATACTTGAGGTTTTCACTGCGTAACCAAAATCTGGTGTTTAGTTTGTTATTTTGGTTTCTGCTGCCCAGTAAGGATTGATCAGTGCACTGCAATCCTCGTTTTCCAGAAAATCATATTCTATCCTTGTATTTTCATATACACAATGTAAATACTTCAAGTTGCAAATTCTGCAGGCTCCATCGTATTTAAGGAATCAATCACTCTCATAATGAGAAAGCAATACGTGGACCGGAACAATACTTTATGTGGATAATTTATATTGAGTGATGTAAAATACGTTTGTTGGGTATTTGGGTACATAGCTGAACTGATTCTCATATCATAATAAAGTCATTTAGACATTCTGAACGTTCATGTAGTTGTCTGAAAGTAACACATACGTTCATAATAAAATTTGCTTCCTTGAGCACACGATGAAAACTAATTCGATCAAAAGATGATATATAGCTAGAAAGCTCCAAATTAAGATCTCGAAATATTGTGTTAAATGTAAGTTGAGGTGGAGGTAGGAGGGAAGAAAGTATTTTTTTGAGGGGAACGGAATCAGGTTCCATTAAATAACGACGTCACTGCGTCAAGCTAGAGGGTTTCAGAGAAACCACTCATAATACAAGTACAAGCACAATATTGACTGTCAGAGCAGCCAAACACACCTAACCAAAAACTAAAAGCCTAAAGGAACTGCAAGGAAAAAAGAAACTCCAAAACCCTACATATAGCGGAGCTCACTTATTCGAAAAAAAAAAAAAAACACCATACGCGTACACAATCTTCAATCAAAGCACTGAGTATTTTGATCAAGGGCACTTTGATTAAATTCAAAACGAATAGTACATACATATTCCAAATAGCTATTTTTGCTTCTTATATGTATAATTCATTGCATGTAATCAAAATTCAAAAGGTGCAACAAAGTTGGGGAAGACTATTTGCATGCACTATGCCAAAAAATGAATCAGACGACACACTTCCAACAACAGCAAAAAATTTAACTGTCGTCTGATATAATCAGACGACAGCAAGAATTATTCTGTTGTCTAAATTTTCGATTCAGTCGACAGTTATTACATTGCTGTTGTTCAATTGTCATTCAGACAATGGTTATATTTTGATGTTGTCTGAGTGAGTTATTTCAGACAACAGTTATTACATTGACTGTTGTGCAATTACTATATAGACAATTGTGGTATTTTGATGTTGTCTGACCAATCTAATTCAGACAACAGTTGTTTTTTTGTGCTTTATTATGTTGTGTAACTCTCTTTCAGACAATGGCAACAGACAATAGTTATCTATTGATATTTTACTGTTGTGCAATTTGTATTTAGACAATGGTTGATTTTTGATGTTGTCTGACTGATTTTACTCAGACAACAATTATTTAGTGCTACTTTATTCTGTTGTGCAAGTCTCCTTTAGACAATGGCTTCCGACAACAGTTATTTATTGATGTTTTAATCTGTTGTGCGACTTTACTTCAGACAATGACTATGAATTTATGTTGTCTGAGTTCCACACTTAGCCAAAACTCAATTTTTTTGGCTCTCGCTTTCGACTTTGCCCGCCCATTTTTTGGCCAAAATTTAAACTCCTGGCTTTTCATTTTGGGAAAGAAAAAATAAATGTTCAGATCGATTCAACCTCTCTCTCTTCTCTAGGAGGCCCAGCTCCCCAACTCTCTCTCTATCTCTCTCTCTCTCATCACATACACACACAACCTGACCCTAGTTTTAGACTCCAGCGTCTCCAACCCCGACCTCAGCTTCTTCTCCAACCAGACCCTCGCCCCCGACCTCAGCTCCTTCTCCGACTTGAGCGGCCTGGAGCTCCTTCTCTGATCTGTCCACGAGGTCATTCTCCGACCTGAGCTCGTTCTCCAGGTTCAGCTCTTTCTCTCTCGCTCTTCCCTGAAACCCTAGTGCTCTCCTCCTTCCTCTGCTGCTCTCTTTCCACAGCTAATGTCTCTCCCTTGTTAACGGCCTTCGTCCCCTCACCGGCGCCATCGCCTCTGCTGGTGCTTCTCGTCCAACGGCACCACGTCCTTGCTTCGAGATCCGAACCCCAACTGGTCCAACCGTCCTCCATGGAATCTATCCTTCTCGATTGGTGCGACTTCGAGCACCAAACGCCGGCGGCGGAGGAACCGAATACAACCTACATCAGGTACTCTGGGTTTGCAGATTCAAGGTTCTTCCTGCTCTCTCTCCGTCTCTTTCGATTTTTATTTCTTTTCAGAGTCTCTGAAATATTTTGTTCAAGATCTTAGTATTCATTAATTTGTTTGTGATTGTTAGTGACACTGATATTGTTCTTTGTTTGATTTGAATTGACTGGGTTTACTTAGGTCTCTTTGATTTGGAGAAATGGAGGCCACGATGCCCATTTGCAAGACTGTTACTCCAACTCACCAGAGAGGCTTTATTAGAAGAAGAGCTACTGAACGTGGAGGTTGAAATTCAAATTAAGCGTCCAAGGTGCTTATTATCCTCCGCCATCTTTCTTCTTCTTCTTCTTCAGCTCTGAAACTCTTTTATCTGTTTCATTTTGCTATTCTAGTTTGGGCTCATTATTAACCTAAAACCTAATTTCGTGGCGATTGTGATAAATCAGAATGATCAGTTTCGGTTGCCGGGAGCTACGGCTCCAAAGGCCAGGTCTCCATCTCTCTCTCTCTGGTTCATCAATTTATATCTACTTAGATTCTATTGTTTGTGTTTGAAAGAAAAATGGTCCAAGTAATAGTATTGTCATGAAATTGTAATTATTGTTAATTTTCATTGCTTCTTTTAACAATTGGTGCAAGGTGATGAGTCTTTGTGTGATTTTTTGTTTTGTTTTGGTTGGGAATCTAGGATATTGCTTAGGTACACTTGGTAGTGTGAGATTTTTAGATCTGCAAGATGCAAACTTGAGTTAATTTAGGGTTCTTGCACTTCAAATATGGTTCACTACCTTGAGCTTAACAGTTGCAACTTTCACATTTCCCTGAGATATCAGATGCTGCTATGGTCAGTTTCGACTTCTGAAATGAATGTACGAGAAACAACAACAGTTTAGGAAGAGTATACTTTTGAGTAGATGTTATGCTCAGTAAAAACATAGTCAAGCAAAGAAGGTTGTTACTTGCTGCCTCTAGAGGATCTCTATATACAAGTAAACAACATTGCAACATGTAAAATTTGATTCCTTCATATATCAGACGCTATGGTTAGTCAAACTGATGGTCCCTTAAGGACTCAAATTGACTTGTTAAATGAATTATTTATGAGATACAACTTTAGTTTTCACCACTCGTTTGTTAACAGTGAAGAAGAGGATAGTTAGAAATAGGTTACCAGTGTTTCCATTGGACCTTTATCTTGTGCATTTTGATATCTGTAGTGTTCTTAAACTCTTGAAGCTTCTTAAGCTTGCACTTGAGAACTGCCATTTAAACTTTAAAACTAATCGAACAGTAATATTTGCATGATTGTACTGTTGCTCAAAGCAATTAGGTTGGTGGGCCATAAGAGCTTGTTTAGACTTGTGAAATGATGTATGAGAAAATTTTAGTTTCTTCTGCAGATCATTTACATAGAAGACGGATAGAGGATAGTTACAAATAGGTGGCTAAAGTTTCAGCTTGGTTTGGAAAAAGACTAGGTTCAAGTAAGAGACTTGTACTCATCAGGTTCAGCTAGTTTCTTCTTGCATGCTGATTATCAGGGGATGTGTTTGAACTCTAAATACAACTGCTGTGTTGTTCTTTAGATTTTTAAAAATGAACAAAGAATTGGTTGGGTCAGTTGCACTGTTATCACAATAGATGAGGCAGTATTGTAATTTGTTCTTATGTTTAGTTAGGTTGCTTGCTGTAGAAAATGGTTTGCTACTTTTATCATCATATGATCTTGGGATTGACTGATTTGGCCTTTTAAGATTGAAAGAAAGCTAATAGAAAATGAAAGCTCTTACTGCTGAAGTAATTTCTACTTGGTCACAACTTGACATTAAGTTGTTGGCTGGTGCTCAAATTAGGAAATCATTTGTACCTTGACTAGAATTGATGAGGAAGTTAAGGAAAGTTAACCTGCTTTCACTGAAGTAAACAAAGATTAGCTTATAGGCCATCATTATAGGAAAGAAACTACAAATGCACTGCCACTTTTATTTAGTCATTAGGAGATTTAAGTGTCAGTCAATGAGGTAGTGTCATTGTGTTTATTTTAGTCGTCAGTGCAGTTGTAAAACAATTTCTTTAGTTATAAAAGTCGGTTCTGTACACAAACATAATATTGACTCTGAAATTTTGGAGCCTTCTCTAAATGTTGAATATGTCGATGAGTTTGTTTTTTGGTACCTTTGATGGTTTTGTGATTATGTTATATTACATGGGTTATGCTGCCTTTATACTTTCCTCTAACATGAGTGGTGTTTTTAGATGATTTGTTCAGTTGTGCAAGCAAATTGTTTGTTTTTTTAATGACTTAGACCAAACTTTAATTTTCTTGCAGTTTGTACATGGAAAAGAAAATCTGTATCTAACTTCTTTCCCTGCCAAGAACAAATCCGAGGTTAGCAGTCGGATAAGCGCTAATTAGTTGCCAAATTTTGACATATTCAGCTACTTAAATTGCTACTGTGTGTTTGTTCTGTTATTGTTGCCCAGGCACAGATGTGCGAGTCTACAAGTATCTCAGGATTATGCACCCCCAGCCTGAAGTCCCACTTTGCCTATCAGGTCATGGCATCCACAGAAGCAGCAGCATTAGCCTCATCGCCAAAGCCAAATAACACCATTGATTTGGAAAATGAAAAATGGAATAACCCTTCACCAAGAATGTTGGATGCAACTAACAGTTGTAAACTGATTTTCATAGTCTTGCTTTTGGTTAGATTTCTGCTCAGTCAGGCCTATTATAGTTTGTAGAGTCATCCACTATTGTTGTGCAGGGACATATGTGTGAAGTGATGGCAAAAATCATGGAAGTCTAGGTTGCTAGAGCTATTGTTAGCATGGTTGGCCAGTTTGGTATTGAGTTCTACTCTGCATATCTTGTTGCTGAGAAGGAAGAGGAAGGAACTGTATAGAGGAAGTTGATGGAGAGAAGCAAATGGACAAGTACAATATGTTTCTGGCCTTGATGTTTTTGGCCTTTATGTTTAGGTAGGATTAGTATGTTGATGTTGGGATGATGATGTAATGAACTGGTTTTGAATGATCAATCAATGGATGTGTTTTCGAATGTGTTAGTCAATTGGTTTTAGTAATATGTCTTGTGACTCTCTCTCATGCCATTTCATTCCAAATAGAAATTGTTGTCTAACAATGGAACATCATAAAATGGAATTCAAAAACTGTTGTATGAACAATTTAACTACAATACTTTTCAAACACTTTAAATTGTCCAACGAAAAAAGACACAACAATAAAGTACCATGTTCTGTAGTATCAAACCCAAACACATAATGCTTTCTACAAACTTCTGTTGTTTTGCTTCAATTCACACAACAGCGTTATCTCAAAAAACTGATGTAGAACATTTAAAGGGACAACAGTTTCTACACAACTGATCTTGTTAAACTTTGCTTCAAAAGTTACTTTCCATGAGATTGCTGCCGACTTAATATGACTTGCACAACGGACTCTACACAGTCGTATGTCGTCCTTTTTGGTATTCAGACAACATGCATATTAATGCTAGCGCTTGTCCAAATTGGATTCAGACAACAGTTTCGCGATGTCGTCTGATACATGCATCAGATGGCAGGAGTATTAACAACAGCAATATTCACTATCAGACGACAGTGAAAAACTGTCGTCTGATTCGTTTTTTGGCATAGTGATGTCATTAGGAGCCCTATTAGATAAGTGTTAATGTTGTTGGTTAGTCAAATCTAGACGCCCCAATACCGGCAAAACTAGATCATATCGTAAGGCTGTTTCACTACCTAAAGACAAGGATCAAAATAATACAATGTTTGATGTGATTTTCTTTGAGATATATACCAAGATAGCTACTTTTAGTTGCTAATCCATTCCATTATTTAATTGACTTTGTCAGCCTCCAAAGACCATAATTATTAGCTAAAGAAGTTGTTTCGGACAAAACTTGATAAATTGACTTTGGTTGGAAATTTAATTGATCTTATTGTGAATAGTCTAGTTCTCGGGTATTGATACTATATATTGTGATGCATGTTACCATTTTAATCTAGTAACCGACAGTAACGTGCGTAATGGGATTTAAGTCTTGTAATCATCTTTTCAGATACATGTCGGTGAAAGAGACTGGACCTATTGATGAAGAAATCAGGCTAAGAAAAATTCAAACATGCCTCTTTTTGTTGAAGTTCGAATCCAACCCGAAATAAATTACTGACATGCATGTTCAACTTCTAAAACTTCACTGAAGAATCAATCATATCAAAAATCAATAAATTACTACAGAAATAATTAATGTTATAATATTATATGTAAATTAAAAGTGAATACCTAAAATTTGAACGGTGTGAATTATTGAAAAGAAGTTATATAGTTTGTCTTGAATGCAATTTCTCAAATTAAAAAAAAAAAATATATATATATATAGTGCTTCTCTGCTAAGGATCTCTGCATATATTAAACTATATGGATTTCAGTGAGTCTATCACGTTTCGATCGCATATTCACATCTCGACCGTTCAGTTTTTAGGTATATATGAGTAGATCATCTCTGCAAATTTTTAGCCAAATTGATAATCATTAAGGCATTCAAACTGCGATTTACAATTATGAACACAAACGATTCAAGTTGAACAGATTCGGTTCGTTCATTGATTTAATATAGTTCGATACCTTAATGATATATGCCAAACATGTATACCAAACATGTTTGATTTAATATACCAAACATGAATGCCAAACATGTTTGATTTAATATACCAAACATGAAGACCCGATCATCCACCGGGAGAAATCCCTCAAATCCAGTAACAGAAGAACTCTTTGATATTTGCCCAGGTGCTCCCAGAAATACAGTCAAAACAGAGTCATCAACACCAGTCAAACAAGAGTCATCATCTAGTCTAGTCCCATATGCTGGGCACCCACCACTTCCACTGCCACCCAATAACAGATTCAATACCATTGGTAGCACCCTTGGTATTAATCGTCCTAACTACCAGTCAGCCCTAGTCAACCAATATGACCCATTCAAATCTGATTCACAAACAAATTACAAAAAAACCTCTCCCTATTTTCAGCGCACTAGTCACAATCTTTTCTATGTTGAACCAACCATGAGTCACCTCAAAAATCCAATGTCCTTAGTTAAAACTTATTACCCTCCTGATTTTCACTTCCTACCTAGTCACCCTACCAAGTCATTAAAATTTTATAGAGATATTCTCTTTGAAACCAAATCAGTCACAATTAAGCCTATTCCTGACACAAAGGATCCAACCAAAATCCTATACCATTCCCTATACATAGTCCGCCTTATTTCTCTTTCCCAATAGGGTGATCCTCCGTACACCTACCACAAATTGGGAGACCTATCATTTAATTATTATGATTATGAAGAAGCCTGGAATACAATCTTTCTTCACCAAACTGACGATTTCAGTCATTCCTAGTTCTTAAATTTTGATAAAGTATTCAATAGACAATTCCCCATGTGGTTCCTTGGTTGGTGGAGGGCTCATGGCCGGATGCCCATTTGATATCCTTCCACAAGAAATAAAAAATACAATCACCTGTTTTTCAACAGTCATGAATTTCACAAACTATGAGTTAAATTTCCCAGTCACACTACATTTTATGGCCAAATACAAGCTCCCATGGATCTTCAAATGACATTATGAACTAAAAGACGATGTAGTTTCAAGACATTTACTAGTCAAATGGTGGGATAAATTCAAATCCGAAAGAATTATCTCCCAATTTAATGAAGAATTTCTAGTTACTCCATCACAACCCCTTCAGTCAAGATCTCCAGTCACTCCAATGCCATCTCAATTGGCATCTACTTCCCAGTCTCAACCACAATCCCTCAAGTTACAGTCCTCTTCCAAGTCCAAGGGGAAAGCAAAATCAGCAAAATCAGATGCATCCTCCAAGTCAGAAGAATTAAAAGAGTTAGCCAAAAAACTCTCAGAACAAGCGGCTAATCTCAATAATGATGAAGATGAATATGAAGATGAAGAAGAAATCTCTTCCCGATCCTCATCCTCATCTTGCAGTCATCCAGGCACTCCCGGTAAACCACTCAAATGGGCCGATTACCAAGATAGTCAAGATCCATATGCAGAATTTGAGTAAACCCACTATCAAGACAGTCCACTATTCATGAATATTAACTTTTACTATTCACTCACGAGGCAAAAACACAGCTAATCGTGTTGCTTCCTGTTTTTGGCCTATTCTCAGTAAAAGTAGATTCCCTGCCCGAAGATTGCGGGCGTCAAGTGCTATATAAGGAGGATCCCTCCTTCAGTAACACCAAGTTCCATTTTTTCATTTCCTCTCTAGTTTTGGCTGAGCAACTCATGTGTTGAGTAGTCTCTGCCTTTACCTTTCCTTCCTCCATTGTAATCACTATCAAACCTTCATGCATACTTGGTTTTGAAGTAGTAAGTTTTTATGTTTTGTAATTTGGTTTTGTAATTTAATTTTCAGTTAAAAGTCAATTTTATTATCAGTAATTATCAGTTATTTTATGCTTTCTATCATTATCAGTTATTTTCCACTTCCCCTCGGTTTATATATATATATATATATATATATATATATATATATATATATATATATATATATATATATATATACAGTCCGGCTACGGTGTGGACGTCCGTACCGTGCGGACGGTACGGATTTCCCATTTCCCCCTACTTTCCGATCACATTTTCACACAAACGGTTGATACGCTAAAAACAAGCACGCAATTTAACCCTGCAAGATGTAGTCGTTAGCAATATAGAGTAAGCAGGAATCGTTCAAGCCGGGGATTGAGGGTAACTTTATAATTCACACAAAAGAAAACTAAACTAAACTAAACCAACACATAAAAAAAAGAATAACAAAAATCTGAACTAAACTAAAGAAAACGTCAAACACTAGAAAAGAAGAAAGAAAGATGGAGGGTCAGAGAGGGGATAGAAGAGGGCACTGCAATCCTAAGTTAAACAGATTTGGGGTTTTTAAGTTTCTACGAAAATAAAAGGAAAATAAGAAAGCAAAAACGATTTTGAGTTTAAGGTTTGAAAGATATGGATGAAGATGTTAGGAACTCGGAAATCCACCACCAAAATATGCTTGAGACAAATTTATCATCCTAGTTTCAATTACTAAGTCGTGAAAAAGGTTTCAATCAAGAACAAACCATGAATGCATGCATAAGTTCTTATTACTTCCCTAGATTACTTAAGCAAGATGAACGCACCATTACTAAGCCTTTAGAATAAACAATCAAGGTATAGAACGCTATCCTATCAACAATTCATTCTAAGCATTAATCACATGTGGAAGTTTGATCGAAACAAGTATGCAAAACTAGTGTGGAACGCCTACCTAGCATGCAATCCTTTTTATTTGGTTTCACCTATTGTCCTATAAGTTTTACTACCATTGAAATAAGCATTATTAACCGTTTAGGAGATTAAAATACCTATTTCTAGCCCCACTCACATGATCATAATATTTTATGTGCGCATTCATAAAACATAAACATGCAAGAGTTATCTGTAAACCAAAACCAAATAAACAATTTCACCACAAAGCAATCACGAAACTAGGAATCAAAATATTGTCAAAAACATATCTTAGGGGCTTCAAACCTCGCCCCTAACAAAAGTAGATTAGCCACACATTGTCTCAAAATTCACAACTAGAAACATATAAGTTTGAATTACAAGAAAATAAAAACCGTAAAGGAGAGAAGATGAGAGCCACGAATTCACTTTTAGGCAGCCTTGAACGCAAGAACTCCCCTCAAGATGGTACACGGCAAGGCTTGATGAAGATGGATGATGGTGTGCACGGTTCTTGCTCTTGGAGGACTTGGGAATTTCAAGACTTTGTGTGCTAGGGTTTAGGGCAGAAGATGGCACTGTAGGGTGGTAGTTTGCAACGTGTTCTGCTGCTCTATATATATGTGGAGCACCCTCAAGTTTCCTTTTCCAATTCTGCTTTGAAAACCTCCCCTAGTTGCTTAAGGATTACTCTGATTGGTGCACAATTAAATGATTTCCAAGGCTTAATAATCTTCCCAAATTCTTGATGAATCATTCTAGGACTCTCCTTCATATTTGCAGCAGCAATATCCTTCCAAAAATGCCCAAGAAATCCGTCCATAGAAGATATCTGCCAAACTGTCCTGTTTTGATTAGGATTCAATTTCTGACTCTGAAGCTTCCTTCTTGGACAAGGAACGACTTCGTCTTGACAAGTTTCTGGATGGTTCTTGACTCCCACGTGTTCTATGACATCATATCTTCTAGATTGATCAACAACTTTCTAGAAAAACTCCAATTAAATCGCCGGAAAAGATCTCCCAAAAAGTTTCGTGAAAAGCTGACAGTTTCTGACTTATCGGGAACCTTACTTTGAATTTGATTTCCTGCTGCCTCGTTGATGCTTCTGACCAGTTCTTTGGCTCTAGTTAAAGTTTAACATCATGTCTTCAAATATTGCTGGCCCTTTCTGCAAAGTTGCAGCTGGAATGTTGCAAGAATTGCTCCTCAAAACCGTTCCCAGAAAGCTGATTCTGAAACTGCAGTTTTCTGCTTTGCAGCAACTGTTTTGCACAATGATTTCCGTGGACTTCCCTTGTAGTTTCTGGCTAAAAGGTTGATCAAAATTAGTCCTCTGCATCAGTACTTCATGTTCCATGGCTTCGTTTCTCCCTTTGAGCTTCTATTTCTCTTGAATCACTCCACGAACTACCTAAAAAGAAAACAAAGTTAAAACTGACTTTTTAAAGGAAATAGCTAAGAAAAGTGTAGAAGATTGCACATTATATTTGTCGCATTTATGCTCCTATCAACGGTTCCGGTTCGACAGATTCGGTTCGTTCGTGTAAATTGCAGTTTTGGATGCCTTAACGATCACCAAATTGGCTGAAATTTTCAGAGATGATCTATACATTAGGACCTAAAAACTGATCTATATATATATATATATATATATATATATATATATATATATATAGAGGATTTTTCTCAGGTGCGGACGTCCGTATCGAAATTTCGGTACGGATTTCCTGTTTTCGACTACTTTCCGGCTACATTTTTACATCTTAACCGTTCAGTTTTTAGGCCCTAGTGTATAGATCACCTCTATAAAATTTCAGCCAATTTAGTGATCGTTAAGGCATCCAAAACTGCATTTTACACGAATGGACCGAATCTGTCAAACCGGAACCGTTCGTATTTATAATGGTAAATTGCAGTTTTGGATGCCTTAACGATCACTAAATTGGCTGAAATTTTGCAAAGGTGATCTATACACTAGGACCTAAAAACTGAACGGTTAAGATGTAAAAATGTGGCCGGAAAGTGGTCGAAAACAGGAAATCCGTACCGTCCGCTCGGTACGGACGTCCGCACCTGAGACGGACTGTATATATATATATATATATATATATATATATATATATATATATATATATATATATATATATATATATATATATATATCTCTTAATGGGTGGTCCCCTTTTATATCCTTGATGGCAAAAGTTGCATGTCACAAGATAATTACATCCCTAGGCAGGGAAAAAGAATGTAATTATTTTCTATTTGTATCCTCCTCCGAAATGATAAAGAAATTAATGCACTCGCTCATATAATGCAGACACTACACACCAAACTATTGTTTTCCTACACAAGCACAGGTGAAATGTCAACCATCTTATAGCCCAAAATTGTTTGGTAGCACAAGAGAGGTTGTGATTTGTGATCCATCACAGCATTCTATTCGATGTCTATCTATCTATACACTGAAAACGACCATTCACATATGCAATGGCTTTTCTCATACAGTGGCTTTCCATATAATCTGTTTTAATTTTGGTGGGTGTTTACCTTCTTATTCTCATTACCTGAGATGCCAACTTGAAGTAATCGATAAATCTGTTAATTGCAAGACTACTCTCACTCTTCAGTTTTATCTTTGATCGGATAAAATATATTAATTTTATAGTGCAGACACGAAATATACTTAAGAGCAGGGGCGTATCACTATCCACGTTGGTCCAAAAAACTTCTAATATATTACCGATTATATGTACAAAAATTTCACAAAGCCATAAATGGTTCAGTTGGCAAAGTGACATGTTATATCACTTGTGACATTGGTTCAAATCCTCTTACAGACATTTTGTGCCTGTTTCTTTTGCTTTTTCCTCATTTACTTCTCCCCCATTGTTTTTTTTTTAATTAAATACAACAACTAGTCGATAGGAAAAAAAAAATCTTATAAACAAGCCTTAGATTAGCCCACCCCAAATTTACATCCTGGATCTACTGCTTAACAGTGCAAACAACAACCATATATAACCTTAGCCTTTTATCGAAATCATCGACCAAAAAAAAAAATATATATATATATGTGTGTGTTGAATACGTTTTTAAGAAAGTAGGTTTTGAATTTGATGCAAGTTATCTTTTTCATTATGCATACTTTAGAAAGTAGGTTTTGAATTTGATGTGAGTTATCTTTTTCATCATTACATTTCGTTTTCAAGTTAAAATGTAGGTCAAGATGGCTTGAATGCATGAGGGTCATACCAGTTGTGCAGCTGAACTGTGTGATATTAAAAGTTAATCAAGACAGCACCATCAAGTAGTTCTATGATCTTCTTCATCATCCTCATGTGAAGCGAGTTGCGTGATTTAGTTTTGTAAGTGATTAGCTCTGATAGGTACTCTACGAAAACGATGAGCAATAATAATTATGGAAACACACGTTGGTAACCTGAGATTTCAGACCATGCATATATGCCCTCGTGAATTTTGTAGTTGTCAAATTAGGGTAAAGTTGTAGACTTGTAGCATACAATCGTTTTCGCTGACTTCCAAAATTTTACCATACTGTTTTTGCCTAGAGCTAAAACCTCCTTCTTTTTTCTTGTTCTTACGTTTTCCTTTTTGTTCCCATTCATATAACCAGAATTTATATATTGAATAATCTTTTTCTTGATTGTGTCCTTGGTCACTTATTCATTAAAAATAAAAATATAAGGGATAATGAAATATCTATACTTCCAGCATTAGATATTTAGATATTATAAGAAAATTTTAGACCGTATCATCTAAATATCAATTAAGTTTTTCTTCTAACCACAAAACCACCTTAATTATCAGACTGGAAAGTGTGCTATACTACAGCAACGCTCTTACAAGATCTCATGTTTATAGTTGGAAGGATTAAAATTTCTCCCATTCATGTAGATTTACCCTAAAGAGTAAATAATGCAAGCAAAAAGAGAGAGAATCCACGATCCACCTTCGTATTTGGTAGAATAGGAATTAATTTCTGTAGCTCTACCACTCGTTCCCCCTGACACAGCCTGAGCACCACATGATTATGTTTTTCATCTACATTAAATTCCGAGTTACTATTTTTCTAGAATCCGATCGACTTTTGGATAAATAGGTTTGGAACTTGGGAGTTGGGACTAAAGAGAAGACGAAGTTTTAGACGTAGGACCGCAAAGAAGAAAAGTGATTTGTGTGTCCTCTAGTGCTACAATTGTCATTCACTAATAGGAAGATTTCTGTTCAGTCCTAATCTCGCACATAATTTTCCGAAACCCTACTATTTTGGCGGCCACCACATATCCAGAACCACAAATGCTTTTAATTGGTGCTTGATTTGCCACGAGTGCACATAATCTCCAAATCGTACGTTGCATGCAGTTTCAGAAGGTCGTGATGAGGTTTAGGGATTATGTCAGTCCATCAAACTCACCTCTAACACGTCGGTGAGGTCTGATGTTGTTTGAGTACGACGCAGATTTAGATATTTTTTATGCATACGGTGCCATAATCTTACCGAAGACCTTCCGATCATTACGACTCATCATGTCGATGTATACAGATTCATATAATGGGCGTTTGATCTTAGGTTGAGGGTTTTTTTTTTTTTTTTTTTTTGAAAAAATGGCTGGTACGGCTGCCCTCAAGTCTTGATTAATGAAACTGCAGAATACAAGGGGGATGTAGAGCCTGAACCCTGATTACAATATCCTGAAATAATACCAGACGTCTCCACAAAATCTATGTATTCTAACAAGCATCAATTAGCAAAGAGTGCACGAATGACTACTCCATTTGCTTTGACATAGCGGTGACATACCGGAAATTAATGTTTTAGGTTGTGGAATTCTGTCCAATTATATAGTTACTTCTTTTTTAAGTATTTGACAAGATGAAAATGAGCTTTAAATTGTGCTTAAGAACGATCACAGGCTGTAATGTGAGAGCAACATCAAATTGGGGTCCATACTAGAACAACTAGCTAGCCATCAGCAATTCAATATCAATCAACTTCTGTTGGCTGTATACATGCACTGATATATACATATAGGACGAATTTTCGATTGGATTGCTAGCATTAACTTTAGGGCTATAGTTGACCAATAACCTAACCGGCTAGGGCTATATATGCAACAGTGATTGGGGATGATAGCCTAGGCCATGGAGTTGGGCTTACTTACCCGCATGATCTTATATTCTTATAGCAATATTCCCCACTATCCTCCTGTAAAATCACAGTCACCCATTCTCAAAAAAAAAAAAAAAATCACAATCACCAACCTTCCTCACTATTCTTTTAAGAATGTCATAAGTAATATGCATTATGGATAACGGTTTGATATCTGAATCACCAAAGAGTTGGCCTTCAACATTCAATCACACTAATTATGGTTTGGCCACTCAAATGGATACATCGATAGGGTCTCTGAGGTTTTATCTATACAAATTAAAGTCCTATTAGCAAAACACAATTATTGTAGATTATCAAGACATATTCGAGGTAAGGATATATATGGACTCTAATCAATCTTTTTCTCACTATTTTTGGGCGCGATTGCGTTTTGCCTCGAGTAATGTTAAGTTCTTATGAGGAATATATTGTGTTTGGTTAAGTTGTTTATATGGATCCTAATGTCTATCGAGTTACACAACTCCAACAACTTATAATGTAAAGACAAAAATAATAATAATTTAAGTCTAACTAAAGTGAGCTATCGATAAAGAAGTAGCGCGAAAGAAGAATACAAACTGTTGGGTAGGGCCTAACCAAAGCCATAGCCTAGCTTGCGATGAGCTGGATGGAAAGCAAAGCTAGTGATGATGATGGCCCCCTTTCCATTAGGAAGCAGCAACAGTCTTAATCACTAATCTCTCCTCGATCATCACTCTCCCAACTATATGCATACATGTATAAATAGCCGACACCTTCTCATCTATATCACACATTCATGCAAATTAATCCCATAATAACTTGGTATAGAGTAGTACTCTCATTTTCTGAGACAGAATCATAGCCATGTATCCCTCTATGAGGAGTAGTGTTACTGCTACTATTTCCCTTTGTTTCCTTTCACTATTTTCCCTCTCAGCCTTTGCACGACCAGCCACTTTTCTTCAGGACTTCCAAGTCACATGGTCAGATTCTCATATCAGGCAAATCGATGGAGGGAGGGCCATCCAACTCGTTCTTGACCAAAACTCTGGTAAGATACTTTTCAGGTCAACTTGATATATTATTTTTTATTATTAATAATATTATTAATTTTCCCTAACAACATTTCAGGTTGTGGCTTTTCCTCCAAACACAAGTACTTGTTTGGCCGTGTGAGCATGAAGATCAAGCTCATTCCCGGTGACTCTGCCGGAACTGTCACCGCTTTCTATGTAAGTATATTCCCCTTATCAAAATCCAAATGAAATTCTGGGTTTTCTTGGGCTTTTTTAATTTAACTTTTCCTTATTTGTTGTCACTGTGTTTGTTATTGGCAGATGAACTCGGACACAGATACAGTACGTGATGAGCTTGATTTTGAGTTCTTGGGGAACAGGACTGGACAGCCTTACACAGTCCAGACCAATATCTATGCTCATGGACAGGGTAACAGGGAGCAAAGGGTGAACCTCTGGTTTGACCCTGCTGCAGATTTCCACACTTACACAATTCTCTGGAACCATCACCATATTGTGTAAGCTAACAAGAACCGACAAATGGTTTCTTATTAGATATCTGACCTGTTAAATTCTAAATGAAGACCACGCAGTCTAGCAGATGTGAGAGTGCGTGGCAAGAGAAAATTACCACATTATAGATGGTAAAATTTTGTTTTTGTTTTTTAATTTCTGGTTATCTAAGTGGTCTCCACGTCATTTTTGGTGGTGCAGCTTCTATGTAGATGATGTGCCTATCAGGCTGTACAAGAACAATGAAGCTAAAGGAATCCCATACCCAAAGCTCCAACCCATGGGGGTGTTCTCAACATTGTGGGAAGCTGATGATTGGGCAACAAGAGGAGGGCTTGAGAAGATAAACTGGAGCAAAGCCCCGTTCTTTGCTTATTACAAGGACTTTGATATCGAAGGATGCTCTGTGCCAGGACCAGCTAATTGTGCCTCAAGCACTAATAACTGGTGGGAAGGCACTGCTTACCAAGCACTCAATGCCCTTGAATATAGAAGATACAAGTGGGTTCGTATGAACCACATGATCTACGATTACTGCTCCGACAGATCCCGGTACCCAAAACCCCCACCCGAGTGTGTCGCCGGCCTCTAAATTGCGGCCAGTTACCTATTATCAACCTATTCATACTGATTCTGGGTGAAGAGGTCCAGAATATTACATGTTGTCATACAAGGCCAAAAATTTCCGATGTGGGCCTCTTCTATGAGAAGAACATATGCGTGAATTAAAAAGTCGATGCTTAAGCGACGTAAGGCGTCCTTTTACTCTAGTAAGCAATAAGAGCCATGCATAGTAAAAGGGTGTATAGGGGAATATGGAAATTGTTGTTGCGTGTATATGTGGATGAAGAAGGCCCAATGAGGCAATAAGTCTGTTTTACAAGTGAGCAAATGTCAATTCCTACTTGTGTCTGTATCCAGCTCCCATTATTGTACCAATAAAGCTCTCCTGCGTTATTGTGAAAAGGATATACTTTTGAACTCTATTATCAATTTTCAAATGTGAAGCAAAAATCTCCTTGTCTTCAACTGCTAAAAAGGAAGAAATCGGTCCATTCTGACACGAGCCAAGAAAAAGGAAGAAAAGAGTGGAAGCAAACAATTCGAGGTTGATTTGATTCAGTAGCTAGCATTGTTTTTCTATACTAGCTAGTCAGAGTCTGGATTGAACCATAAATATGTAATGTATGGTCTCTATTTCCTTTAGTTTCTTCTCCTATCTTAACGTTTCATAAATCATAAACAATGATCCATCCAACCCTGAAACCTGTGGTCCCAGGTTAACGGAGGTCGATGTCAATTGTTGCATGCACTAGTGTGATTCGTATGAATTTATGCAAGATAGTTTTAGATTTGTAACCGTAATAAGAGAGGTAGAAACATGGTTGTATGTTGAGGAAACGTCAATTAAGAACAACGTGGTCTCGTAAACAATAAGTGAAACTCGTTTCACTTGATTAACATCTAGTCATTGTAGTGCTCCGAGTATCCAGCTCATTGCAGTCACTCAGTGACAAGAATTCTCTAATGCAGGATGGAAAACGTAGACTTCATACAAGATGTGAGGCAGCATCCGAACGTTACAAATTTGAATCGTACTAATTTTTTCAAGTATTGTCTAAATGAGTCAGTATTGCATATCCCATATATTATCTCCTACTCTTTGTGCAAGTGAAATAGAGCAATAATATAATGAATCTGGAGTGCAAATAACTTCTGAGAGAGTGAACATCATCCTCAAGAAATTTATTTATATGATATAAATTTGTAACTGAGTGCAGTGCATTCAACTCGAAGAGCGAAACTCACAAACAGTTAAGTTTTACACCCACGGCTCTGAAAGCAATGCGCCGGGTGTGAAGGAGTTTTTTCATGTCGGGTATATTGAATGAAATCCAAGCATCTCATAATGACATTGGCAGCCCTAAATAACTAGGGACCTCCCATCCAACAGGGTCGATAAGAGCCATTAAACTGAGGGACCCTAATTACTGAGATGGTTAGACTTTGACAAAGGTCCATTCTGTGTTGCAGAGACCACCATAATTCAGAAAACCATGGAGTGAAATCTGCTTGGGAATTGGTATAGCACAGTTCACTGACTTGGTTAGCATTAGGTCCACAACAATAATTTGCCAATGTACCTCGGGAAAAATGTGGTTGGCTCCATTCTCCAATGGTTCAACTTCAACTCAATGGTTTATGGTCTACTGGTCTGCTTGTCTGTACCAATATAAAGGTCCTTGGGCACAAGACTTTGAGCCATACACAGATTAATGCAGTGGCAACAAAAGGTCCATATGACATATTAATTTATCACGAGGGTAAACTCCAAATCACTCTTTGGATGTAACCTCAAATGTGAATCATGCAACCATTAAAGCCACCATGCCAATGGAAGATAAGATTTAGACAGAACATATAGTGGATTGAAAACAACTTCTCAACATTTGATAGGTCCTAGACTTATGAGGCAACAGAGTACTACAAATGATTTGTGTATGAAGCTTGGATGAGATACAGTGCTAAAATGATTTGAGGACTAGACTTAATCGGCTGTAAACTACTAATGAGCTGTAGATAGTAAAGGAACACATAAAAGAGCAGGGAGAGTGAGGAGCAGAAAAGGTTATTAGTTGTAGCATTGGCAAAACCAAAGTTCAATCTTCGATAAGAAGTAAAAGTAGGATTTTCCAGGATTTAGTCTTTACATTTCCTTAGTGCTACAAAGTTTACCGTAAAAAGGACATTAATCCAAGTATGAGCAAGGAATTGACCACCTCTTGACTTTAAGGACACATCAGAAGATCCTTGATTAGCAGGTCTGGAAGACCCAGCTTACTTCTTCACACTATTGATTTTCACTGCAACTGGTTCTGAACAGTATGGACAACTTCCAAATAAAACATCAAATGACCTGTAATGCAAGTACAAAAAATAAATAAATAAAATAAAATCATTTAGTAACCATAAAAGGAATCCTATGTTCACCACTATAGGTTATGACTTGACATGACTGACAGATGCAGCCCAAACAATTCTCAATGTCAATATTTTCAAATCATTACACTAATTGTCATGGTCACTTGAAGAGATTGTTTGAAGCAGCTAGAGGAGTAATGGAGGCAGTACTAATGAGAACAGGTTAAGAAGCTATTCTATATGTCCCTTACAGTTCCTTTTAGGATACCTGTATGTTTTTCCTTTATGATATTGTGGAAAACTGGAAATGCACCAAGTCATTGAATGTTAATGTCAAGTTCAAGCCATGACTCAAGAGTATACTAGATAATTATACATTCTAAACCTACAGTTTCTGTTACAAAATATCAAAGGCAAGTAAAGTTATAATATATTCAGTGCAATAACCAGTGGAAAGATGACAGTGATACAAGAGCCTTAACATACTGCCTTGTTGTGGTAATGGAACGCAGCCAGTCCACGAGACATATGCTATGAAAAGCCCTCTTGCAGCTGGTATTATCGCATATATAGTCAGTCCCAGTTCCACTCTTACCCCTGAGCTCATCATCTACATGAACATTGCATATGTCAGTGACTGAAAATTTTAGTAAACATCTAAGAAAGTATTTACAGAATTACCAACTGGAAGACTCGGAGCATAACAAATTCCGCATTCCACTTGCTGATCATTCTTCTCAACATCTGCAGGCTTTGGCAGCTGAGTCTCCAGAAGAGTTTCGAGATTAACGAGAAATTCTTTGTCTTTTACCCTATGAAATTAGAGTAAGCAAATGACAGTTAAACATATATCAATTGGCTAAACATGTATCAGTTGAGCAAATGAAAAGGTTAATCATGTATCAGTGAAGCAAATGAAAAAAGTTGAGCACTCATTGAAGACCATTGAAAAATTTCTCCTCATAACTTTGAAAGAGAACAGCATTCTAACAAACTGATCCCTAATCTAGAAAAGTTATTTTGATTCCGAACCTCTAGCCTGAAGCTGATGGACAGCTCCTTCCTGAAGAAAAATACGTAAAAATTGTACTTGAACAATAAAACCTGAGAAGCAGCCGTAAAAATCAAATGTACAAGCGCTTTTTTTGTGCAAAAGGATGATTCTAAAGTAACAACACCAGAAAATTTATACACTACCTTGACAATACAGTACCAAAGACAGAATACATTTCCAAGGGAAACTATATTTAATTATTTTTGTTTCAAAACACAAATGAAAGGGATAATATACCATCTTTTGCTATTTCTCTGCCATCTGTCTCTCAAAAGGTTCACGATTTGACCTGTACCAATAAAACGACACCTAATACAACTTCATATCACAATGGAATGAAAAGAAAAGGCTACAGAAGGTGGCAGCACTAGTAACTGACTTGAGCTGAAATCTCACTCTGGTAAAGATCTAGGATCAGTGGCATTAATAGACAACATGACGAAACAATCATTTCCTGAAAAGCAAATACCACAGAAGAGTTAACATCAACAGACAGAAGGAAAAAGACTATCCATATTACAAACAAGATGACTCACCTATAATGACTTGGCGATTGGATACAGCAGGAGAAGCTTGTTTAGGTTCAACAACACATAGGGACCTATCAATATCATCCAAAGTAGACCAAAATGTCTGAAGCTTCTCCAGATGCTGAATACAAAAAGAAATTGTGGATATCCTTTGCAGAAGCGACAATCAACTGATACAGCATCTCAAATGAATTTTCAGAGAAAAATAAATACCTTTCTAAACTGCTGAACCACATCTTTCAATCTTGAGTTTGATGACCATTTTAAATTAAACAAATAAGGTACATCCTGTGGACGAACCTTGGATATTATTTATACCTCAAATGAAAGAAAAAAAAATTAAACATCAAAGATATTAAAGAAGACATACTGCCGAAATTGAAGGAGGATAGGTAGGATGGGTTTTATCCAACTGAATTTCCATAACATGCACTCTGCCCTTACTATCTCTGATAATTAAATTCACAAAAGATATAGTCCATGAATTATTAAGACCGCATGACAATGTCAGCAACAGTAAAAATGTCAGCAACAATAAATGAATGCCACATTGATTTTTTTTTTTTTTTTTCAAAAAGAACAAAAAGAGAAGAATGCAATGATCTAGTAATCACACAATCAAACAGAAACGTTTACAACACAAATGATTGCAACAACAGCCTTAATGGTTTTTTATCATTCTATTAAAAGGTAGACTAATATTTCAAGTTGATACTTGACAAGTTAAACAAATTAAACTTCATGACTTAATACTCCACAAGCACCTAGCATAGCAGTTTAGCATTTCCTGAAATTTAATATGATTTATGAATGAGGATTTAGGACTATTGAAGGACATAACTTTAGACACAATCAAGCAGGCAAAGCTTGTGGACAAAGACAAACCTAGTTCTGAACTAAGTAACCCAGGAAATTACCCAACACTTGCACCCAATCCGATAGAGAGGGTTTAGTCTAATTGATACTAACTAGATTTCCAGTCCATGACATATATACATTCTTGCAACTTCTTACAAATAGACATTAGTACAATGTGTTTACAGCATTAACAATTTATTGGGAGCATAAGGTATGTTTGGTTGCAATATTTTATTTCTCACAAATAGAATTTCCACAACCTTCCGATATTCAAAATCAGTATAACTAGTCTGTCAGCAAATATCCTTGGCCATTTTAGAAGAGTTATTTTAAATACTTGAGACAAAAACTAAAATTTAAACACCAACGAATTCTTTTTTCTTTTCAACACATGATAAGTGAACCAGAAACCATTAGTAAGTATATCACAATCACAAACACTTACAAGACCCGAAAGCTGAGAGATGTTAGATCTCCACCAAATCTCACAAGATTCTCCCACCCAACTTCCTCTATCTACATTCACATAATCATCAAGTCAAGGCTCCAACCAAGCAAGTATTACTAGCTGTTGTAAAGCTGTTGTGCTAATGCTAAAAACGATGCTTAAGCTACAAGCTCTTGTAGAGTTATTAACCAATAACTAACACCTTTATGTAATTGCTTTTAAATTTCTATAGATGCAAAAACTGTTTGATCCTTGGATTGAACATAATACAACCCTATAAAACTCATTTGGGGTAACAATATTTTCGAATTCTTGGACATTAAAAAAAGAGAAACCTGAAGATGCTGAAGCAGAAGTGATAGTTCTACTTCTACAGCACAAGTAAAATCATACTTTGTTGGGGATGATTCCGACCAAAGATGCTACATTTATAGACATTTTCGACAAAATTTAACAGACGATGATGAGTTCACATTCACCTCAGAGTAGACTGCACGGTAAAAGGTAGAGGCTTTGGCCAGCTCTCTGCATCTACTCTCTTCACTACATTCCTGCGCTTCAGCAGTTTGGTATACATCACTCCATGCACCAACATATACATAATACATAGAATAATATACCGAATATTGGGTTCAATTGACGAATACATTATCTTAATTTTGGGTTTGTTACGATTATAATGCCCGATCCAAGTTCATCAACTATAACAAACAGCCACATTTCTGTAAAAAGACAAAAAAATTAATGACAAGGAATATGATGCAAACATTTGGAGTTTCAGCAAAACTTGGTGGACTCTTTTCTTATTCCTCTTCAGACAACTGGACATACCCATAAACCAAAAATGGAGAAGAAGAAGTAGGAGACTTACCATTTGGTTCGACCTCTGGAGTCGTCGTCGTAGGGCAGTAAAGGTCGAGTCTTTACACAGTTCATATAGTTCATACGAATGACCTTGCTCACAATTCGTTGATTAAGCCTTGCCCATCAACCAGATTGATTCCGGGCCTATCAAGCTAATTTGGTTTTCCAGTGGGCTTATTTGCTAGTATGATTATACATTTATACTTCGAGGCTAATAGGCTCATCGGCCGCAGCCCAATGACCCAGCGGACTAGGCAAATTCTCGGTTCCTATCTCAACTTCATACTGTTCTGCTCGGATAGGGTAGAGGTAGCAAACGGGCCGGGCCGGCCTATTTTAAGCTGGTCCATTCGTGCTTCGTGCTTCCCGCCATGTTCGAGCCGGCCCATTTATTATCGTACTCGGGCTCAAGCCAGTCCATTTATTTGAACGTTAAGCTCGGCCCGACCAGACCCAAGGCCTGAGCCCATATCTTGTCGGCCCAATAAAAAGACCATGCTCGGGCTATTTCAAAATTAGGAGTGATTTTAAAATTTTTATTTGAGATTTTTATTTTTTTATTTGTAATCAAAAATTAATTTTAGGGGAAATTACTGGTCACTCCCTCAACTTTTGGGGCATCGACAGTTCAGTCCCTCGTATCATAATTTTAACAAGTAGCTCCTCAGAGATTCAAATCTTGCACAATGTGGTCCAAAATGACTATTTTACCCCTCGATTCCTTCTTTCTTTCTTTTTTTTGTCTCTCTCCCCCCCCCCTTCTCTCCTCGATCTGTTCTTCATCTTAACCATTTTACCCAGACATAAAAAAATCGTGAGAGAGAAGTGATCTAATTGACTGTCCACAACCAACATGAACCCAGTCAATTAGATCCCTGATTCAAACTTCAACCACCAACACATATACCTGAAAACAACACATATATCAGTTTTGGGGGTTTTGCCATAGTCCTTTCTGCTACCCACGATGTCGGCCACCTCCTTCCAGTGCTTCTGCTTCCGGTTCCCTCTGCTCAGCTTCCATTCCGACTTCTGCAAATTCATCGTCTCAAATTGTTCATATTGCGCGTGACCACAAACAAATTCAAATGCAATCAACTCTAACCTTTAAACTCACAATCCACAACGTCAAAAACAAAATAAGTAAATCGAAACTGCAATCAACTTGAAAGATGAACTATATAGTCTTCGACTACACAAATACAAAGTGTTGATGAGAAATTTTACCATGGTGGTCGAGTGGTATAGGAAAGCCGGTTCTCAAATCTGAACGACGAAGCTGAGAATCTCATCGGTAATTCCCGGCACGGAACCGCCACTGTCGTCTTCTAAAGCTCTGTTCCGAACTGGCATCAAGTTCGAAGTCAATTTGGTGTTCCGGCGACGGAGAGAAACGAGAGGCCTGTCTTGAAGCTCCCCGCCCAATTCAGTGAGATCGTTTCGGACTCCCAAGAGCGCCGACGACAGCGAAGGCAGTGGAGAATCGGAGAAGGGAAGGGAGGATGATGACGGCGGAAAGTCCAACGAGGCCACAAGCAAGGCCAGAGGACAAGTGAGCATATCCATCAAACAGGTAATAAGATTTAGCCTTTGGATTGATCCTGGTGCTGATAATCACAGCTATGATGAGGCTGCAGATCCCAAGCACTCCAGTCATGACCACCGGAACGATTGATTTCGTGGGTATGGATATATTTTCTGGGTAAAATGGTTAAGATGAAGAACAGATCGAGGAGAGAAGGGGGGGGGGGGGGGGAGAGACAAAAAAAAAAAAGGAATCGAGGGGTAAAATAGTCATTTTGGACCACATTGTGCAAGATTTGAATGTCTGAGGAGCTACTTGTTAAAATTATGATACGAGGGACTGAACTGTCGACGCCCCAAAAATTGAGGGAGTGACCAGTAATTTCCCCTTTATTTAACTACTTAAAAAAATTAAATAAATAAAACTCAAACAGTTTTTCTAATCTTATTTCTTAAATTAGTTTTTTAATGATTTTTATATTCTAGTTCTTCGTGAGTGACTCTGTTAGCAATCTCCCGTAATAATTATAAGTTGTGGTGTATGTTTTCACCGACTCTCGTAAGAGAGGTGTTGTGACGGCTGCTAGTCTCGACAAGCGGCGGCGCTATAACTATGACCGGGAAGGATGCTGCTTTATCTCTCTCTAGTCTAAACATCAGAGATGACGACGAGTTTGCTCGGAGGGGTCTCTCAGTTTTTGCTGTTCTCTTGGGCTACGTGGGCAGTGGCAGAGACCGCTAGATTGATCCAAGTTTGGATAAGATGTTTGTTGATGGGTGGCAAGTTGTGATGACATCAGGCTTGAGGGCTGCGTTTGGAGGAGGATTTGGAAGCGACGCTGACTTTGGTGATGGGGTAGCATTTTGGCTTCAAGGTCTAGCTTCGGCGTATATGTTAGTGCTACTTAGCATCGTCTTTGATGGCGACGAGGACATGGGGGTCTGTGATGGTGGTTGGATTGATGGCGACGGTCTTTCTTGGGTGGGATCTGTTTCTCTTGCTGTCAAGGCAGGTGGCGGCGGGGCAGTGGCGGCGCTGAGCGTGCTTGGGATCTGGCCAGCGATGCAAGCGCTGGGACGGGCTGGTGGTCTTGTTGCTTCCGGTGGCGTCTGTTACAGTGGTGGCAGCTAGGTTTTTGACGACAGCTAAGAGGTAGCCTTGGTGGAGTCTGCTAGGGTTTCTCCAACTTGGGCTTATTGGGCTCATAAGTGGTTGTTGGGCTTCTTATTTTTTAATTTTTATTTGGGCTAAATACTAGTTAGTACCCTGTGGTTTAGATCCAAAATTAATTCAGTCCCTGGACTTCTAATTTCATCAAAAACACCCCTGCACTTTCAATTTTGATCTAATAGGTCCAATTTGTTAATATTCTGTTATGGGTTCAAGTTATAGTTGGATTATTTGTTGAAAAACTATTTATTTTTAATAGTAGGACTCAATCCTAAATTGACTATGCAGACCACCTCGACACCACATCATAAAATATAGGCCATATATGAGCCACATTAACAAGTTAAATAACTCAATTGTCGGAAAACTAACAAATTGGACCTATTATATCAAAATTGAAAGTGCAGGGGTGTTTTTGATGAAATTGGAAGTTCAAGGACTGAATTGATTTTGGACCTAAACCACAGGGTAGTAATTTGTATTTAGCCCTTTTTATTTGGTCATTATTCCTCTTTTGTTTAAGGGGAATATGATTAAGTATTTCTAGGTTTTTATTGAGTCGCAAGAACGGGTACTCGGTTGGTACCTTTATTTTATTTCTTCTAAGTACTTAGGTTTTTGTCAGAATAATGGTATGTGGATTTCCTAAAATGTAAGTGTACTCTGGGTATGTGAGACAAATATGTAGAATAGGATGTCAGTGTGTCCTAAAGGACGGCTATTCTGTCGACCCCATAGAGGTGTGTTATTTGGTATTGCTTGCTGAATTATAAAATCGGGTTGACCTCTTCGATTAAAAAAAAATGATTTTTGTATTCTACTATAAGAAATAAAGAAAGAAAACACAAAATTCAAAAGATTTAGTATCATTTTTTTTTCTAAATTCTACAATAATTATATTGTGAGATTAATCTTCTTCCTTTTTTTTTTTTTGAATAAAGGGCTGGTGGCTGCCCTCATGTTTTGATTAATGAAACTGTCGAATACAAGGGGGGACATTGAGCCTAAACCCCTGATTACAATAAGCATCTAAAGAACGTCCTGAAATAATATCAAAAGTCTTTACCAAATAAATGTATTCAACTAGACATCAACTAGCAAAGAGTGCTCTACTATCTACTCTATTTGCTTTGACATAGCGGTGACATAACGGAAAGATAACTCGATATGTAACTCGATTACAACGTAGCTTAATTACCAGATGCACAGCTTTCCTACTATGTTGCCACCGGAGGATAAATCCAACGACACTTAGCTTCACCCTGCTACTAGGCGGTAGCCACCATTTGACGAAGCAAGGAACTCGATTAATCTTCTTTAATAAACATATATTTAATATGACTAATTTCAGTTTACCCCCCTGAGGTTAGGGGTCGTCATCATGTTAGTCCCTCTAGTTTCAATTTAATCAGTAACACCCTTGTACTCTCCAAATTCATCAGTCGTGTCCAATTTTTGGACTTCCGTCCAAATTGGATGTTAAATCTGTTATGTGGGCCCCTTTTATGGGGAAAAATGGTAATTTTGAGCTCCAAATTATATAAAAAAAAAAAATTCCTTTTTTTTTAATTTTGTCTTCAACCTATACACCACAAGTTATAATAGGTTTATAAAAACAAAAGAAATACTCTAGGTGGTTACAAAGTCGCTCGCTGGTCTACGATATTTGTGATATATCTCTGATAAAGTGAAGAATTTTAGGATATATCTATAAAATATAATAGCTTATATTTTAGGATATATCCCCAATAAAGTGAAGAATTTTAGGATATATCCCCAATAAAGTGAAGAAATATCTGTAAAATATGATTAAAAAAATAAATACAGATATTTCTTCACTTTATTGGGGATATATCCTAAAATTCTTCGCTTTATCGGAGATATATCACAAATATTGTAGACCAACGAGCGAAAAATTTTAGGATATATCCCCAATAAAGTGAAGAAATATCTGTATTTATTTTTTTAATCATATTTTACAGATATTTCTTCACTTTATTGGGGATTTATCCTATTATTCTTCACTTTATAAACCTATTATATTTTATAGATATATTTTACAGATATATCCTAAAATTTTTCGCTTTATCGGAGATATATCACATATATCGTAGACCAGCGAATGACTTTTTAACCACCTAGAGTATTTTTTTTTTGTTTTTATAAACCTTTTATAACTTGTGGTGTATAGGTTGAAGACAAAATTTATAAATAAATAATAAAAAAAATGAAGAAACAAGAGAAAAAAAACGAAGAAACACCTAGGGTATTTTTTTTGTTTTTATAAACCTATTATAACTTGTGGTGTATAGGTTGAAGACAAAATTTATAATAATAAAAAAAATAAAAAAGAAGAAACAAGAAAAAAAAAAACAGAAAAAAAAAAAAAAACATAATTTTTTTTTATTATTTATAATTTGGAGCTCAAAATTACCATTTTACCCACTACATGGGGGCTGCATAACAGATTTAACAGCCAATTTGGACGGAGGTCCAAAAATTGGACACTGCTGATGAATTTGGAGAGTACAAGGGTGTTACTGATTAAATTGAAACTAAATGGACTAACATGATGACGACCCCTAACCTCAGGGGGGTAAACTGAAATTAGTCCTATTTAATATTTAGGAAAAAAAAATACTCATGTTAAAACAAGGATATAATGTTTTATTCACAATTTTGTCAACAATAGTGGAATTGTCAAGAAATTTTGAATAGAGAGGTCTAATCTTCAAATCTCATTATTTTAAATTTAAAAAAAAATTAAAATAGGAAAAAAAAATATATGTTTATAACAGGTCGGCCGGCAACATGTCATGCTCGGGCCGGCCCACGGGATAATATACCTTGGCCCAGCCTGGCCCGCTAGAATAGGTCATGCTGACCCGGCCCACCCTTAATCGTGCTTAGGCCGACAATGCCGGACTCGTGTCGTGTTCGGGCTTAGCGGCCTGTTTGCCACCTTTAGGATGTGGAGGTTTTTTTTTTCCTTCTTGAGATTATCACTTTTTTTTTTATCAATGATGAGGTAGTGAGTCACTTCGGTTATATTAACGAGTTAGTAACAAACTCACCCAATTAGTATTCGGCCCGAGGTGTACAAGGATATCCCAGCAAATGCAAACTAATCCCCTTTCGCAAGCACACGAATCCAAAATCTCATCCAACTGCTAGTCACAAACTGGTGGGAGTTGACATTCTGCACTTGCATAGTAGATATAAAACTTTTTGGTCTAAACCCTAAAGGATATAGTATTATCTTTCTAGGTCCAATCCGGCTCGGACATGCATGTGTGCCTAAATTTTTCTCTTATTTGCATTTCAACAGTATAATTCCATTATCTAGCCGTTGAAAAATTAAATCAACATTCAATGCTCATCTATATAAAGAAATCAATATAAATAGAAATTATTTAGTCATGTAATTGCATTAAATTAATGCTGCAAACAAAAATAGTTTAATTATAAATGGAATTGTTCAAGTAAATCCAGAATATGTGTCTGACCCAAACTCGAGGTTACTTGCTCTAGTTCAAATAGGGTTTATATTAGAGATATTCTCGGAGAATCTTAGGAGATATCCAATCAATGTACGATTATGTTTCCATGTACAACTCTATCTCTATGCTTGTAATCCTCTATATAAAGAGGCCCCTATTATCAATGAAAGTACGACTCAATTCTCTCTCAATTCAGTTTTCCTTAAACACGTTATCAGCACGAAGCCCTAACCCTGAAACAAATAGCCAAACCCTGATTCAAGAAGCTAAAAACCTTAAATCCAAATACAAAACCTTGAAGCCTTTTCTGCCTCCACCTCACACCTTGAAGAACTCGATTCCAGGAGTCCAGAACCGGCAGCGGCACCCCAATAACCAGCCGGAAACCTATCGAACCGGCCACCGGAAGCTCCATACAACTCGCAGCAAATATTTCACCGGTTCACCATCTTTCGGACCTCCAATTTCCACCAAATTTTGGTAGCAGAAGCCCGTTGATATGAGGTTTCAGGAACCGGAAGAAAAAGTCCAAAAACCGGCCCAAAAAGACGTGAACCGGCCACCTGAGCAGCTGCATCTTGAATCGGCAGAAAAGAAGAAAAGAAAAGAAAAAAAAAGGAGGAAGGAGAAGCTGCAGCCCAGAGGCCCAAGTCGAGCCAGAGCCGTAGCCCAAGAGCCCAAGCCCAAGCCTAAGCCGCAGCCTAAGCCACTGACGTCATCTCAGCCACGTCAGCTACGCCGCGTCATCAGACAGTCAGCAGCCACGTCAGCGGATTTGCCACATCAGCAACTCGGTCAACCCTCCGATCAACACAGGTCAACGACTTCCGGCGACTTTTCCAACCACTTTTCGGCAGATTTCCAGCAACTTTTTTTGGCCAAATTTTCCTGCGACCTATTTCGAGGTATTTTTTACTAAACATTCCAGTTTTTTTAGAGTTTTTAAATTCAATTTCTCTTCTTTTTCGGGGACTTGCAACCTCCCTTCTTCTACCTCCTTTCTTTATCATAGGGGAGACCAAATTAAGCCGAACTGTGGGGGTTCGTGCTCACTCCAAGCTTGGAGCTTGTAGAGTTCTCCAAACTTAGAGTTTGTTTAGATAAAACGATCGACCGTAAACATCATTGTTTCGATCTAATTCAACCCCTCTTGGAAGCGACTACGATCAGAAATTTTATTTGTTTTCGTGGTAGCCTTTTTCGCTCCAAAACTAACCCTAATTTCTTGTTCTATTTCAGGATGAGTAACCTGAACAAATTGGACTTTGCTTCATTGGGAACAACTGGCTCTGAATATCACAGGTGGGTTCGTGATCTCCGCCAGCATCTCAAGGCCGATGGAATCCTGGATACGATTCTCGAGCCTAGCCAGGACGTGCTAACTATTGAGCAAGCTCAACCTTTGGAAGCAAATAGAGCAGCCTTAGAGGAAAATAAGGCGAAAGCCATCATCCTAATGACTCGTCATATGGATGATTCGCTCCAGTACGAGTGTATGAATGAAGAAGACCCCAGAAGGCTGTGGGTCTCACTCGAAGATAGATTTGGCAACGTCCGTGACTCCCTGCTTCCTGACCTAGAAGTGAGATGGCATAGCCTCCGCTTCTGTGATTTCAAGTCAGTTCTTGACTACAACTCGGAAGAACTTCGCATTAAATCCTTAATGGAATTTTGTGGTAAAGAGATCACAGATGCGATGTTGATTGAGAAGACTCTCTCTACCATCCTAGTCTCTGCATTGATGGTTGCTAAGAACTATCGAATCGATGTTGCTGCAGGATGGATCACAAGGTTTCATGAGCTCATTGGAGCTATGAATGTTGCTGAAAAGCATGACAACATACTTGTGAAGAACTATAATTCGAGATCCGTGGAAATAGAGCATATTCCAGAATCCAATTATAGTCGCGCCCCTAAGAGAAGGCGCCAAGAGCGAAACCCTAACCTTAGGGATACTTCTGGATGTTCTGGTCCATATAATCGCTCTACTTGGGAAGGTAACCGCCAATATAGGCGAACACGGAACCGAAGAGGTCAACGTGGAAAGAGAGAGAGAGGCAACGCCTCTGGCCATGTTGGTGGCGCCACCAACACTAAGAGCCATCTAAATGACGCTTTCAAAGCGCCTCAATCAATGGAGTTTGAGCAAAGAGATGTATGTTCTCGATGTGGAGTGTCTGATCATTGGGCACACATTTGTAGAGCTCGTGAAAAACTTGTCACCGCCTACAAAGCATATTGTGAAGCAAGAGAAGCTCACTATATGGAACAAGAAGATCAAGAAGATGATCTAGAGTGAAGGGTTGAAGACTACAAATCTGGCTGGGATCAATAGATCGCCAATTCTGTTTAAGTCTTTATTTTTCCAAGAGACAATGATGTAACTCCGTTGGCTTATGAATAAAATTTTGAGTTCTTTATGACTCCATTTTGATTCTGAGCACATGACTTTTGTGACTACGATGGCTGGGCCCAGTATTAATTCAAGGACATGGAATAGCCCAAGTTCCACTTGCCAAATGATACCTTAATTACTGTCACAGAAACTCTCTACGCTCCTAGGGTCAATCGCACCTATGAATAGCTAACGGATTCCATGCGAAAACGCATGTAGAGAACGAAAATGAGTTCCTTTACAATACCTCTAATGATTGCAAACAAAGACGCATCTTAGAGAAGTTTATGTGTCTCTCTTGTGGATTCTATGTCACTATTCAAGCTATTAATCCAATAAAGTTATGAGAGAAGATCTCTTGGATTTAGACACATATTAGCTTTGTCACGACATGATAGATCATCCTAGTCATGATATGATGATCCGTCTATTAAAGACTTCACATGGACATCATTTCTTTCGAGCGAAACGAAGCATGCATCAAAGTTGATTTCTGATTTGTGTGCTTAAATGCAACTTACGCGCAATAAGGGCACGGTCATCAAAGAAGTGGGAAATATTTAAACCCGAAATTATCGTACCACGGGGATTGAAAAGCTAACTCCAATCCTTGGTTATGCCGATTACTAAGTCACCAACAATTTAACAAACAAAACTTAAAAATAGCACCAAGCTATTTACATGCCCGGCTCGGAACAACCAAGCCTAAAATTGGTCAAGAGAACCACAAATAAATGCGGAAGCTCACAACCGAGTGGTATGGACAATGAAAGTGGTTTGTAAAAATTGATTTTTTTAATTGCGAAAAATAAAATTGACAATTAAAAATTAAAGTAGCTAATAAAACTTGAGATAATAGAAACTAATCAAGAAATGGAAATTAGGTCACTAGGGTATCCTCCTAGCCAAATTTAATGCACAAATATATTTCGACAATGGTCATGCAATTCATAGTGGCATCAAGAACCGTACCCAAGGCTTTTCAAGGCTCATGGGTCATTAGATTCCTTAAAAGGTATTCCTACTCCGGATCATGGGTCGTAGAAACTCAATTGGGACAATCTAGAGCCTTGTTAGGGCATTTAGTTACACCAAAAGGCGAAGAGTCCTAGAATCAAGGTTCTCAAGCTAGCCAATACGGCAATCGAAATTGGTATTGTAACTAACCATGTTCTAAACAAGTGTCTTAGCCATAAATTAGAGAAGTGATTAGGTCCCCTAATTTGTTCTAGACATGCTCATCTACACATTCAAGAGTTAATCAAGCTCCTAAGCATGCATCTAAGCCAAATATTATAGAATAGAACATATGCCAAACACGAAATTGAAAACCCTTAAATCAAAACATATTTATTACATTAAATCCATGCTAGGGCTCAAATCCTAGTTTCCTAAATAGACTACTCACAACCCATCCACAAATCAACAACAATATTCATCAATTAAAGAGGTAAAGGTGAAGAGGAGTGGAAAGTAACAAGAACAAGTCACAAATTGCTATGGAGCAATTATGACAAGCCTTGATTTATGGCTTCCCACTATACCCAATCTCAAGTCTTGATGTAGATGAGATCCCTTGAAGCTCCTTGAAATCTATTTGAGAAATTGATGAGGATTTGATGAAATCTTGGTGAGGTGAATCTTGGTGAAGAGGAATATGGATCTTGGTGAGGTGATGGTGGATCTTGGTGAGGTGATGGTGGATCTTGGTGAGGAGGAAAATGAATCTTAGTGAGGAGGTGAAAATATGAGAAGGAGGAAAAATGGTGGTGTGGTGGAGTGTGGTCTGTTGGAGAAGAAGAGAGAAGAAGGGATGGGATGGGTCTGGTGGTGTGTGCGGCAGAAAGGGAAGAAGAATCTGATAATTGATGGTTGGGTGAGAGAGTATATATGGGTGGGTCGGCTGAAGGGGAAGAAGGGATAATTTACTATATATAAAACGTCGGTTAACTGTTCATAAGCCTTTTGACTGTTCATAAGCCGTTTACTGTTCATAGCCGAGCCAAATTCTCGGGAAGCCTCCATCCAAATCAAGGTTCCACTGTTAACTGACAACTTTAGAGTCGGTGATCAAGAACAAGAACAGTGACAACTTGGTGAGACTTTAGTTCTTTCAAATTGATGTCAACATCATCGTTATTATCATCTATTAGTCATATACCCAAACTGATTTCGTTGTACTTCTTCTTCTTGCAGTCAACATCAAAGTCCAAGCAATCAATTAGAAAAAACGAGGATGGGTCACTTTCAGTTTTTTTTTTTTTTTTCTGCAGAAGGTAGATAGCATCGTAAGGGCTTGGAAACACCACAATAGTAATCTGCACAAATGGTGTCTCTGATTTTCTAAACTGTTTGTTTTGTTTTGACAGACGATCACATTCGACGAGCCTCAAGACGAGCTCGAGTCCACTTTATCCAACGCTATTTACAATCTAGACACGTCGATGATTAAGAAGAAGAACGACTGAGAGAGAGAGAGAGAGAGAGAGCAATAGCCTGTGTTTGTTTGGTTTGTACGAATAGATAGACCGATCAAAGGGAAATTCTCTGCTCATCATCTGAATACGGGGTCATCAAAACCCAATTTTCATCTTATTTTTTGAGATTTCGTTCCCACCTTTACTTCTTTTCTGATTCATTTTTTCTTATATTGCTTTTGCAGGGAAGTTTGAGTATCTTAGAGGCAAAGGTTGCGAATTTGTAGGTATGGTTTTCCCAATTTTGCTGATTTTTTTGCCCTTGCTACTCTTTTGGTGATATTGATATGAGTTTGAGTACGGGGTCAATTGGGTTGTGAATATTGTTATGCATGTTTCAGGAAGATTACATCTTTTTTTAGAAAAAAAAAAATTTCTATTTGTGTTCCAATGGTTAGCAACAGTAGAGGTGACAAGTTTTTGGGGTTTTGTTTCTGGGATTCATCTCTGAGATTTATGACATGGTTTCAGGTAATTGGGTTTTGATAATGTTATGGGCTCAAGCAGGGTTGATGAGGATGCTGAACCTGTTTTAAAATATGGACACAGGTAGAAGCCTGCTGCTTTTAATATCTACAATTTAAGGTCTTCAATAATGATGGACCCATTTTTGACTCAGCATGTATTCAACTCCCCAACAGAAAGTAACAGTTGCATCTATTTGCATCTATTTTCATCTATTTCCTAAACCCTAATGCAAAGTTTACCGAGTACCTATTTTCATACAAGTGTTTACCAAACACATATTTGTATGCCCAATTGATCAATGTATATTATGGGATAGCAAGTATAACTGATAGGGTGTTCCTAACAAGAAAGTGATATCAACTTTATAGTCAAGGATGTTTTTGTTAATACATTCATGTTCTGCTTGATCTATTTAGAACAGTGAAGTTTCCTCATAATAAAGCTTTGCTGTCATTTGTTTTGCAAGCAATCACATTTGTTAAGGTTGTTGGTAGTGGAAAAGCCAGCAAGGAAGTGTTCAACTGTCTGTTGATTGTTTAATATATACATGTTATCAGATTGACCGAATGGGGAGAAATGATACAGCTGTGGAAGAGGAAGTTAGATATCGGTTTAGTATTGTCATTTGCACTACAGGAAATCATTCATACAAGACAATGCTCAGAGGTAATTCATGAAATTCGCCTCTTTAGGTAGTTGCTAATAGTAGTGTATTATATAGTTGATACTTATGAATCTTGGAATACTAAACAGTACTTCATTATTCATTTCTGTGCAGAGATTCACCCTTAATATTTGAACTCGAGGCTACTTTGAATTGGCAAGGCTCCTTTGCAGGTAAACTTTCTTGATGAACATAATATGATTTGATAGTGACCTGATAAACTTATTTTTTGTGATTACTGCTAAATGAAATGACAAGTATTCACACGGTTATCTTAAAGCAAAAGAGATGCGCATTGCATGTATCACTCATATTTCTAGCTGGATATTGTCCTGGCTGTAAGTTATTATTTCATTTCTTTTCTCAGGTGAAATTAGCAAGAAATTTTTTTAAAGGATGAAAGACCTGTAGATTTGGAAGGTACTTGGATGAGCCAGTCAGAATTGTCAGGAAGCTGTTGCAGCCTGGGGTCTATCTGAAATTGATTGATTTGTGTCTTGAAGGTAAGCAATCACTTTACCCTATTCTAAAATTGTGTACAATGAAAGGTCGTTGCTTTAATTTCATTACTTCTTCATAGTTTCTGCTAAAACCGAATGATTAGTACATTATCAGCCTATTGTTTTCTTATTATTATCTCCTTTGTACATCCTCTTTTTGGATTTCAACTACTTTTCCATTCCTATTATTGTTAGTATTTGGATTGAACAGGGACAAAATTTACTCTTCGAACGATATGATCTGTTTGCTTTCCTCATTATAGATGTGTATACCAATTTAGACTTGGAAGAATAAACATCTGATAGCTTTGTTTTCTGTAATGATTAAATGAAGAACATCCTCTTTGAATTGCATCATTGATTGATTGATGGGTTGAATACTTTTTGGTATAATTCAAATATCTTAACTACTATTTAGAAGTGCCTCAGCATTTTTTTTTTCCTTTAATGGCATTTATAGATAGTAGGGTCTAGCTTTTTGTTTATTCATGTTGACATATTGGGTTTGGAATGAAGTAGTTTTCTTCCTTTCTTTATTTTTGGTGGTATTTGGGTCTTGGCTAGATGGTTATATATGTAATAGAGCTTGGTAGCTGAAAATATCTTCGGGTACTATTAGAAATATACTGATTTGATAATGGTTATTTGTTTATGTGTTCTTGGGTTGTTTGTTCGAGTCTGTGATGGGCATTGAAGGAAACTAACAATGTGCGGTGGTATGTGACAACTAACTGTGTGCTAAAATTTTGACTCAGCCGGGCAGGTCTTTGTGGTTCCAAGGGGACTCCCATGCCTCTGCGACTTTGAACAGTCACTTGCCTGTGTCTTTTGTCCTCCCTTTTTATGTTTTCTTGGACTTGGCTTTTGTTGTGTGAAGTTTGTGTGATAATCTTCAAACATAGTGCTGGAAATCTAGGGTTGTCAGTCTTGCCATTCTTCTGTGTTATTATACGAGTCTGCTTCTGCATCTGTTCATCAACTTTACATATTTTTTCTCTCTCTGTGGCAACAGGGGGGACTGGAACCAATCAACTTAGCGGTTGAAAATGAAATCCATCGTCCAGTTTGTGGTCGAGCTGGAAGTGTTAATGCCATAGGAAATTATGCTCCGGTAAATTCACATTTACATATCATTTGGTTTCTTACTTAAATTTTACCACATTGGTTTTGCCTATTGCTGCACTATAGTCAATTTGTATTCTGTGACTGTTTTTTAATTTATTGCCTTAACTGCGTTCATAGCATTATATAAAGTTAGTTTGAGTGTTTCCTTTTTCGAGATAGAGAGAATTTGTGTTTGCATAATAAGCAAAGTAGCAAGCAGAACAAATAATTTCAATTGTACAATATGTGAATGACAATGTTCTGTGATCTCTCTTAATGTATTCTTAATTCACATAGCTGCTTTGCTTCTAATGCCTGTCTGTATGATATGATGCTATTAGTATTTGGTATATATAAAAGAAAAGAACTACGCTTCTTTCAATCTCTTAAATTGATTAACTATCCACCCGCTGGACAACTTTTACGGAGTCTCTGACCTCATTATTGGTTCTAGATAAACCATGAATAATGTATTGTGTTATGATTGGATATGAAGATTATTTCATGAGTCACCTGATTTCACTTTTGCAGACTTACATTCCAGGAGTCCTAGCTGACCGTGAATGAGCTTAAAGGTTTAGACCAATTGATGTGAAATTGGCAAGATTTTTAGTACTTTTGCAGGGATTTTCTTCTTGAATTGTTCCCCACAATGTCGTAACCACCAACCTAAGCGCTCACTTATTGGTAATATACCCGCAGCATCGCGCGGGCTCTTTCATAAAATCAAATTAAGGTTTTCTTTTTCTTTTTGTCTGGGACATTTCCATAAATTCTCACTGAATGGTTTTTGACTACAACCCACAAAATTAGGCCATTTAAGTTCATCTTTTATTCCTATGCATTCATGATTTGGAATGAATGCGTTTTGAAATCAATGATTCTATATTATCATACCAATTACTTAACCTCAATGCAATTTTTTACCAGACTGACTTCAACTGAATCATATCATTCACGAGGCATCAGGCAAGCTATGGTGCTGCATTTCCTGACTCCCCACATTTCTTGGTAAGTATTAACACTTGCTCTATCATTTTTGGTAAGAAGAAGAGAAAAGCTGATGCATGTAGGACATGGATTCCACTTATGGTAATGTACTCCTTCATCTCATACCCTAGCATTATAATTCTGTAGTAGCAATCAAAGAAGACAATGCTCTAGCTCTTGCTATAATTCCATATTAGATCGAGAAAAATTTGTCAAATATGCATTGTGGAATTTAATCACCAACCATTTTACCTTGCAGGGACTAAGATTGGTACAACTTTAAAAATGGCAATGATGCACTGAACCTCAGGAGTGATCCAAGATTTTGGTCAATTTTTGGAAGAAGTGGCTGCTAAATTTCAATTATCTAAAATTCTGCTCTTTACTGAGTTTTTTCTTTCTACTTATTGTGTATTAGTACATTAACATGTGAATGAAAA
Source organism: Rosa rugosa (assembly GCF_958449725.1). Taxonomy (NCBI): domain Eukaryota; kingdom Viridiplantae; phylum Streptophyta; class Magnoliopsida; order Rosales; family Rosaceae; genus Rosa; species Rosa rugosa. The sequence continues at coordinate 18,697,997 of NC_084820.1, read as the reverse complement.
TAATTTGGCATTAAGTTTCAATTTGAATGGAGATCAAACAAATGACATCCCCTGTTACTGAGGTCTACTTTAGCTTAATCAAGGCTTATAATTCATTGAAAACACTAAATCCCGCAGCAAAGCGCGGGTAAAATTTCTAGTTGAAATTAATATAGGGTTGTGTGGTGTAGGGCTGGAAGGAAGAGAGAAGAATTGGGACACATGGCAGAATGTGATAGGAAGAGAGGAAAAAGAAAAGAAAACAAAAAGAAAAAGGAATAAAAGGAAGAAGGAAGTGCACGTGGGAGTGGGGGGGGGGGGGGGAGGGGGAGGATTTCTGATGCTGACGTCATCATGACGTCAGCAAAGTCATTATTTATTTTTTTTAAATAATTTTTTTTTCTTTCTTCTTCTTTCTCTCTTCTCAATGCACTTTCGCATATACTATCGGAGACAATTGGATTCCACTCCCTCGATGGTGTTGACCATGGTTGACCCGCATTGACAATTTCGTCCTTTTGTCGGAAACTCCATTTTGCTCCAATGCAAACTATTTTCCCGCCAATTTCTTCATGTTTCCGCAACTCCACTTATTTGCTACAAGATAAATAAAATTGGATTAATTACATTATAATTGGCTCAAGGATTAGCTTATTTCTAGTGTTTTGGATACAATTACATGCATAAAAATGCGTGTAATCAATTTCTGGACTAAGTGTGACCGACGCAGCTGCCTAGGGCACCGCCTCCGTCCACCACCAGCCTAGGGCTGGTGCAGTCCCTATCCATGACGCCATGGATGGCGTCCATCATGGTGATGGCGCCCTAGGTGATGCTGCAATCACCAACTTGCTTCAAAGAGCGTTTCAGACGCTCAGGCTCAACCAAAATTCTCATTGGTTGCTTCTAAAGCCTCTCGCTCGTTTTACAAAGCCCGTTCCTTAGGGACATTAGGACTGAGACCGTCCTATGCAAAGGATATGAAAATATTATGTTCTTACATAGAATCCATAGGGATTCTATGGACTGATTCAACCAACTTGCGGACGTTTAAAATATCTCATGATATTGGTTGATACGCAAACACGCTGGTCACGTGTTTTGCCATTGTCCACTTGTAATGCTGCTTATGCTACACTCTTACAAATATCATATGACAACAGGCTCACTCCCCGGATCATCCTATTCCGTCAATTGGACTTGACGATGCTAGCTAGCGAGTTTACATCGAAGACTTTCGATGGTTATTGCATTGGAACTGATGTTGGACATCACATTCCCACGAACACACTCAAATGGTCTCGCAGAAACGACTACGATGGTAGTCCGGACATTGGTAATGCGCACTAATTTCCTTATATCCGCTTAGGGTGATGCAATATCGCATGCAGCTATGCTAATTCGTCTACGACCCACCGCCACTCAACCTACCTCAGCGTTACACCTAGTGACTGGGTACAAGTATCGTACTTACTCATATTTGAGTGTGCCAATTGCGCCGCCACAGCGCTCTATAATGGGTCCTCACAGACGAATGGGCAACTATGTTGGATTTGAGACTCCAACAATCGTCCGCCACTTCATGCCCTTGCTAGGAGATCTCCTTACCGCGAGATTTACGGATGTCACTTTGATGAGACAGTCTTCCCATCGTTAGGGGGAGATAAGAACACAGATGTTCAGCAGGAACGACAGGAATTGTCGTGGTCTGTCCCCACTATGTCTCATCTCAATCCCTACTAAAGTGACGAGATCACACAAATATGCTGCAAAAATGCCTGCAATGAAGGACGTCCCTACGAGACGATGTAGCGCCACCCTACACAGAGGTAGGCATGGCGCCAATGCCAAAGAGAGTTCGAAGGATACTTTGGCACATTCCAATCCTTTGATCATCGACACTCAAAATCCGTCTCATGAGAATCTTCCGGGTTATGGTTATCATTGGGGGACGCCTTAACGTCAGAACCTATTTCTGAGAATATAGAGCTCTATGAAAATTACACTTGTGTACATGAGACGTGGGATAGAAACTCCATCATAATTGATAATGTAGTTGCGCATGAGTTTGTTGAGTCCGATGATATCGAACCACACTCCGTTGATGAATGAATGCCAACGTAGAGAGATTTGGCCTAAATGGAAAGATGCGATCCAGGTTAAGTTGGATTCTCTAACGAAGAGGAAGGTTTTCGAGCTAGTAATGTCAACACCTCCTAACATAAAACCTATTGACTAATAGGTCTTCGTTAGAAAGCACGATGAGAAAAAGAGATGGCAATCTCGCCTTATGGCGCAAGGCTTCCCACAAAACGCCTTGGAATCGACTACGATGAGACATATTCTCTCGTAATGGATGTCATTGCACTCCACTACCTTGTCAGTTTGGTAGTTTCTGAATAACTGAACATGCAGCTTACAAATGTGGTCACTACGTATGTATATGGGGATCTAGATACGGAATATACATGAAGGTTCATGGTGAACTTCATTTACCCAAGTCAAGTGGCTCTAGACCACGGAGCGCGTTTACAATAAGATTGGAACGCTCACTAAAGTGACTACTTGATTGGGAAGGGATATGCCCACGCGTTTCCATAACAATTTTCGGATTCTATCGTGGTTCATGTTGGACATGATCTTCATTAGAAGCCCTTAAAGAGTTAAGGAAAATGGCTGAACACTTCAAAATCCGATTTTGAGATGAAGGATTATGGGAGAACACGATTATGTCTCGGTTTGGAACTTGAGCATCGTGTCGATAGATGCTTAGGCATTTTGACAAGATCAAGCCTTCAAACACCCCCATGATCGTCTGTAGTCTTGATCCTGAAAAGGATCCTCTTCATCGAAAGGATCTTGACGAAGATGTGCTAGAGGCAGAAGTGCCTTACTTAGTACAATAGGCGCATTATTGTACTTAGCTAAATGCACAAGACCGGACATCTCATTTGCAGTAAGCTTGTTAGCTAAGATATAGCTTTGCGCCAACGCGACGCCATTAGGATTGGTGTAAAAGATATCTTTCAGTACTTGAGATGTACGATTGATATGGGCTTGTTCTATCCCTACAGAGAGATGATGGATTCAGACCTATCACACACCAGGAACGCTGCCAACACTGGCCTGCATCCTCTATCCACATCCCAAAACGACATGTGTTTTGGAAGGTTTTGCTGATGTTGGGTATCTCTCTGACCCACATAAAGGTCATTCCTAAACTGGTTAAGTGTTCACCATAGGAAAAGACCGTGATATCTTGGAGGTCTACAGAACAGACCCTAGTCGCTATATCTTCGAACAATGCAGAGATTATTGCTCTTCACAAAGTGGATCGTGAATGTATATGGATTGGATCCATAATTACACATGTTCGAAACAATTGTGGTTTGAAGTCGACCACAGATGAGCCTACGAGCATATAGGATAATGCTGCTTGTTTTGAAGCAAGGCTACATCAAAAGCAACCACACCAAATATAATCAGCAACAACAAACTCTCCTCAAGATCAAAGTGAACTAGGTTCAATTTGAGGACAGTGTGGCAGGCTTGCTCACTAAGTCATTGTCTAAATTCCACTTTCGAGAAACATGTTGGTAGCATCGTTTGTTGAAGTTATCCGAACTCCAATGACCGTAGTCGTCAGGGAGGTGTCTACAAGTATGGTCTCGAAACGTGAAGGGTGTGTTATGCTCTTTTTCCCCTTCGACCGAGGTTATTTTTGTCCCACTGGATTATTGTTACTCGGCAAGGTTTTTAATGAGGCAACGAGAGGAGCACCACGTTTAGGCAACACAAGGGGGAGTGTTCAAGTAAATCCAGAATATGTGTCTGGCCCAAACTCGAGGTTACTTGCTCTAGTTAAAATAGGGTTTATATTAGAGATATTCTCGGAGAATCTTAGGAGATATCCAATCAATGTACGATTATGTTTCCATGTACAACTCTATCTCTATGCTTGTAATCCTCTATATAAAGAGACCCCTATTATCAATGAAAGTACGACTCAATTCTCTCTCAATTCAGTTTTCCTTAAACAGGAATCTATTTCTCTTCTTTTTCTTCTTTTTTTAGGAAGAATGTCAAACATTGTATTTAATAAAGGCAACATTACGATAATGACCCATCCATCTGGGGCTGTCACAAAAGATACCGCTAAAATGTAATACTACCTCACCTACTGAAATTTTTGGTGAGCGAGCAACAAACTAATAAGATACTGATGATAAATTGATAGTTTGTTAGAAGGCTCGATGACCTCCTTAGACCAATAAAGTCCCAGAATACTTTGTTAGTATTGATCCCAAGAAAAAAAAAAAAATATATATATATATATATATAGGGCCCTTCCACTAAGGGATCCATTTTTTTTTGTCTTTTCTAGGGATAGGTATTAGACAAACTTTTCGATTACATTTCGGCATCTCAACCGTACAGTTTTTAGGTCCTAATGTGTAGATCATTTATGCAAATTTTCAGCCAAATCGATGAGCGTTAAGATATCAAACTAGATTAAATCAATGGACGAACCAAATCTGTCAAACCTGAACCGTTCATACTTATAATTTTAAATCGCAGTTTTGAATGCCTTAACGACAATCAATTTGGCTGAAAATTTGCAGAAGTGATCTACACATTAGGACCTAAAAAGGGAATGGTTAAGATGCCAAAATATGATTGAAAAGTTGGTCTAATGCCCTATCACTATAAAAGACCAAAAAAATGGGATCCCTCACTAGAAGGGCCATGTGTGTGTGTGTGTATACCGAAGTCGAAGAGACGACCCGAATCCTTTGGTTTAATGCAAAAACCACATGTATCCCAGGTTAAGATCTAAATATTTGCAGGCTCAAAAATGACCCAAACTTCCTAGTCCAACTCAAAAAAGATGAGTTAGAGCTAAGGTTGTCAATTCTGACACGACTCAAAATCCGTACGAAATAAAACGGATTGAACCCACACGAATAAAAAGCGGGTCAGTCGTGGGTCGACCCGCCATGACCCATTTAATAAATGAGTCGGCCACAGGTCAATCCGCCAACACGAAGTGAACCCGTATAACCCGACTATGCTATACTTCTTCTTGAAATTTTGGACGTTGGGAGTAATTGATCATAGGATTAGACAATTTGAAATATTTTGATTTATTTATTGGATTTAATTATTTATGAATTATATATAATTATTTATATTATTCGTCTTGTGGAGTTTTTAGTGAATTTAATCAATTTATGCATTTTTTTAGTTAAATATAGGGCTGGGCACGGGCTGAAATTATGGTAATCCCGATCCCGGGCCCGAAATTATAAGTCGGGACGGGCCGGGTCGGAAATGGACTTTTTGAGATTTGATACTGACGGTACCGAACCCAATCAGTAACGGACTGGGCCCGGGCCCAATCCGGGACAGACCCAGAAAAAAAAAATCGAAGTTGCCGAGTGCAAACTACACTTCTGGTTCTTGTTCTCCTATACAAAAGTTTGATCCACCAAACTGCACCAACTACGTTACACCCAATAAACCCATAACCAAAATTCCACTACCCTAAACACAAAAAGAAATTCCTTTATCTTCAAAATCACAGCAGATGAACCAAAACCCAGAATCACCAAAGGCATAGATCAATCGAAAAAATATAGAAAGACATAAACCATCACAATCCAATTATAAACCAAACATTCTAATTTTTCCATTCAACTTTTAGAAATCTAAGTCTCAAGAAAAGAAAGAAAATATAAAATTACCCTGCAAATACTATTTTCCTCATTGAACATGCAGAAATTGACAAACCCAGATCTTCAAAAAGATCATCAAAATTGATGAGAACAAGTCTGGGCAGCGTTTCATGTGGGTAGTGCGGCGACGGTGGTGCTACCTCAGTAGACTGAAGATGGTGCGGTGGTGATGTCCAGAGTGCCAAGACAAACTATAAAAGAGGCTGAATAAAGGGTTAGAAAAAGAGGGAGGAGAGTGAACAGAGAGGGAGAAAGAGGTGAAGAACACAGAGAGAGAGAGAGAGAGAGAGTTGTATGTAAGAGACAGAAAGTGGGGGAGGGGACCGCATAAGAAGATAAGAAAGCTATATATATATATATATATATATATATATATATATATATATATATATATATATATATATATCTCATGTATATAAATCGGTACGGGCCGGGCCCAGTTGGGATTTCAAACATTAATACCGAAGCCCATCCCGTTTTGTTCGGTACGGTACGGGCCGGGCCAAATAGTGATTTTTATATTTTTGATACCGTCCCGTCCCTCTTATTTTCGGTACGGGTTCGGGACGGGTCGGGTATTTCGGTTTTACCTGCCCAGCCCTAGTTAAATGGGTTGCATTGTTAACTCTTAAATGAGTCATTTTGTCTAACACGATACGACCCATTTATTAAATGGGTTAAGCGGGTTGGAAACAGGTAACCCGTTTAATAAATAGGTTGGGTTTAGGTTTAAATTTTTGACACAATTATTAAATAGGTTGGGTTTGGATTTATATCTTGTGACACGACAAATACTTTGACCCGACACGAACCCAACCCAACACGACCCATTGACAGCCCTAGCTAGAGCCAAACTCCAATTAGGATTGTTTCGTCTAGCCAAATACCGCTAATATTGCCGCTAGTATTGCAAACAATCCAAGATGACCTCAGTCTAGCAGAAAACCGAAGTCCCTCGAGAAGACCACAACCACCAACGCCATCAATGGCAGAATCAAGAATGAGATACCACTCCAACCCAATCAAACTCCCAGCATCGATACAACCCACTTTTATATCGAAAGCTTGATGCAGCAAGGCAGAAAGCGAGCAGTCAGATGATAACTCTAGTAGGGAAGACCTTTGAAACCTCTAGCACTATCTCGATAGGATTACATCTCCGCCATGACCGTAGCTAGAATCACCATCACTAATCCATCTCCAATAGCTTATAACCAAGTCTCGTCACCACAGATCGCTGCCTCATCGAAACTCGAGTTGAGATCTGTGATGGTCGAATAGATGAGAAGAAGAGTGGGTAGACAAAAATCTACATAGATTTTCATGAGGAGACGGTACCGAAGACAATGTTCCAGCAAACCACCACTCTTTATAACGATGATCAATCAATTTTCCGGTTAGGAAAAAATCCTAGCAGAGCAAAAAATCATTTATCCTTGAATGATATGTACTTCATTGGTCTTTGTATCTATTTCTTTTTAGGGGAAATTACTGGTCACACCCTGTACTTTGGTTGCGTCGACAGTTCAGTCCCTGCTATTCCAATTTTAACAGATTACTCCTCGCACATTCAAATTTCGCCCAATTTGGTTCAAACTGACCATTCTATCCCTCACCTTTTTTTTTTAATTTTTTTTATTCTTCAATCTTTTTTCTTTATTATTTTTTCTGCTTCTCTCTCACTCTCTCTCTCCCCCTCTCCTAAAAACAGAGTAGCCAATTTGGGACCAGTTCAGTCGCAAGACCAAAACTGAGCATCACCACCACCACCAAGCTCTATCTCTCTCTCTCTCTCTCCTGCAATCTTTTCTTCCTCTTGTTCCTTTACCCAAACACCTAGCTCATCAAAAGCCTTTTCTTCTCTTTTTCAGGCCACCATAAATACCACCCATTCCTTCTCTTCCCTACATTCCTTCGGCGATTAGATTGCGAAAATCTCAGGAAACCCAAAAACCAGAGTCTCCTTGCTGATGGTTCAATGCTCTGGGAAGTCCACGCGGACTGCCTTGATCCCCGTCGCGGGGGATATCGGCGCACAGCGTTAAGGGGGGTGGTAGGTTGCAATCCAGAAGCCGTTGCTGGAGGCGACGACGGAGGACTTTGTGAACTAGCAGGTGGTCGGCGACGGCGGCGAGGGGGAGTTGGTGATGGAGGCTAGCAAGCCGATGCTGAGGATTGGGATTGGTTTATTAATCTCAGTGCTTCAGATTGATTGTTTTCGGGTAATTTTGGGTCTCAGAGAAAGAATTGGGGTTTTGTGAGTCTGTGAAATGTGGAATCGCTGTTTTGGGTGTTGGGATTTGTGGGTTTTGTGAGGATTTTGGTGGTGGTGAAGGTAGGGATCTGGGGGATGTGCAAGTGGTGTTTGCGGAAATGGTGACGATATAGGTGGTGACCAGGAACTCACCCTAGAAAAAGTCTTGGGTAGGGGCTGCCACGTGGTGGGGCCGTGCGGCCCTCCAATCAAAATTCTCAAACTTTTCTCTCTTTTCCGAAACTGTCCCTGATTTTTAATATGCAATACCCAAAATACCCCCCTGCTTGGGGTATGATTGGCCCGCCCCACTGCCACGTGGTGCGGGTGCCGTACGTAAGACCTTCTCCTCACCCTAATCCCACCACCATCTCCAGAATTGGGATTTGTGTGTGTTGCTGGTGATAGCAATTCGAAAAGCAACAAGGCTTTGGATTAGAGAGAGTCATCCTGGGAACCTGTATTTACGAAGCTTGTGGGAAATATTGTTGCCATATTAGGCTTGAAAATGAAGAGGATGAGGAGATTAGAGAGAGACAGAGAGACCAAGAGAGAGGAGAAGGAAAAAAAAAAAAAAAAAAAAAAAGTAAGTGAGGCGTAAAATAGTCATTTTGGACTAAATTGGGCGAAATTCGAATATGCAAGGAGTAATCTGTTAAAATTGGAATAGCAGGGACTGAACTGTCAATGCACCCAAAGTACAGGGAGTTACCAGTAATTTCCCCTTCTTTTTATTAGAACAAACAATCATTTTTCCAAGAGAAAGAGTAAACAAAAAAATTCCCATGCGTCATTTGGCTACACGCCTTTGGGCTGCCATCGTCAGACGGACCGGTCTAACATGTGAGGGGAGCGGCGGGGTTGATAGGCGTGAACGAGATCATGATTAGGTTGGTCGTTGGACGGCTTGGGGTCTCCAACTAGATAGTTTTCAATCTGATTTGTGTGGTGGGTTAGAGATCTACATGTCAAAGGACAATGAAGCTGGTGGTTGAAATTATTTATTGTTTGGCGAGAGTTGGTGGCAGGTTGGCTGGGCAGGTAGAGACGACTACTGTCGAGAACAGATGCTCTTGCATCGAGGAATGAGATTGCAGTCTCAGATCATAGGTGGACGAGGAATCGACCCAAATTTAGATTTGTCCTAGTCTTTTGGGCTATAATGTTGTGGACGATGGTCGTTGTTGGTTGCCTGAAAAGGGGCGGTGGTGTAAGGCTAGTGGTAGCGCAAATTCAGTGGCGATGCCATTGGTTGTCTTGCTTGGGGCCTGTGGGGTCTCCTTTGGTGGGCTGGGTTATGGTCTTGGGCCATGTCTTAGGGTCGTTGTTGGGATGCTTGCAAGTTTGTTAAAATAATCTTACGGTAGGTCTAGGTGGGTTTTGTCCCGGTCTACGCACTATGTGTATCTTGTTTGGTCTAGATAGAAAAGTTTAATATTTGTTTAGTCTGCAGCTGTTGATGCCTACAAGTTGATCTCAATTATCTAGTCAATTTGATTCCTAGTTTGGAACTCATTCCAGTTTATTAGGTTGCGTTTTTCTTGTGGGTTTGTTTTAATGGAAACGAGCTCAGTAGACTTAATGATCAATATTTATTAATTCTTTTGTTTGCTTGGATCATTAAGACATGATCTGAGTTATGGAGTTGATTTATTTGCCATTTCTGGCCTTATTTTAATTACAGGGGCCTTGACCCAATGTCCAAATTTGAGTTGGGTATTAGGTCAAGATACTCTCACTTAATCTAGTAAGAGAGATTGATCAAAAAAAAAAAAAAAAATCTAGTAAGAGATTTTTATTCTCACTCTAAATGGAACAAAAAGTCGATTTTGGGCTCTGATTAATTAAAAAATTACACAACGCCATTCCCTCTCTCTTTTCTAACTCTCATATATCTCTCTCCTCTCTCTCAGCATCGGTGTGTCTCCTCTTCGAGCGACGCCGACGAGGTCCAAACCCTAAAGTCGACGACCTTTACCTCTTTGTCTTGATCCTCCGATCTCCGCCCCACATTCGACGTCCGAGACGCTGACCTCCGCGCCTTCTAAGCCGGATTTCTCTAGCTCCGGTGCTGACTTTGAGCTCTGACGAATCCGGTAACAATGACATTGATGCATCGGGTGGGTTCCTTGGTTTGGGTCCGCCGCTGAAACGGGTACCCTGATCTAAAGTTTGCTACTTTTCGTAGGTAAAATTCACTTTATGATTGTATTTTCTGGTGATATGTTATTGTTAACTATTCCTTGCTTGTTAGATTTGAGCAATTTGAGTCGAATTGCATGCACTGGTGCCCTATTATAAGGGTTAATGTGAATCATATTTCTGCGTGCTAAAGTTTGGTTTTGCTTAGTTGTTGTGGTGCAGACAAATTCAGATGGGTGTAGAGGCAGCAGGCTATGAGATGCCCACACCTGTCCAGATGCAAGTGATTCCGACTGCTTTGGGTTGCAATTCCATTAATGCGTAGGTCCACCAGATTGGTAGGGCATCTAAATTGGGAGAAGAGGGTAAAGCAATTGTGTTTGTATGTCAGGAGAATAAGAACTTGTTTCCAAAATTGGTTGAAATTTTAAGATTTTCTTGTGCAGCTATACCTAGGGAGCTTGTTAAATCATGGTATACGACATGCCCATACTCCATTGGCCGAGGCAAGAAGAAAAGAAAGCATGATTAAATGAGTAATGAACTAATGATCTGTTTTGTAGCTCAATGTTTATGTTGTAGTCTCTTCCCATATATTTTTCTCTTCCATCGGTGCCTAGAAGATTTCAAGTGATGTTTACAGAGTTATGTTCAGGAGCTTGTAAATATGTATGGGAATGCTAAAGATGACAGCACAAGGAAGGCAGCTTTGAAAGCTATTTTGCTCTTTCACAATCAGATCAAGCTCTGATGGTGAGCTACATATATTACATTACTATTAAAGGTCTATCAGGGAGCAATAAAGGTCTAATTGGGGGCAATCAATATTTTGAATTGATGTAATCTTTTTTTTTTTTTTCTTAATTAAAGTTTTATTTGTCTAATTTTAGGGAGATTAGTTCCCATTCAGGTGATCGAAATGTCTATTAGGGGGCAATAAAAGTCTATTGGAGGGCAATACAGGTTTATGGAAGGGGGCGATAAACCTCTCCGGCCCCCTATGAGATCTCTGACGACCTTTCTGGGGAATTCCGGCGAGGTTACATAAACTTTTATTACCCCTCAATAGAGGTTTATTGCCCCTCTATAATAGAAGGCAATAGAGAATTATTGGAGGAAAATAAAGGTCTATTTGGAGGCAATAAACCTTTCCGGCGACTTACGAGATCTCCAACGACTTCTTTGGGGACCTCCAGCGAGGTTTTCAGAGAAGTCCGGTGGGTGGCAGCCGGTGACCGGATTCGGGCGGCTAGCGATGGGAGTTCGGCGAAATCTCCAATGGCTTCTTTCTGTTCCATTCTCTCTCTCTCTCTCTCTCTCTCTCTCTCTCTCTATGTAACAAAAGAGTGAGGACAAAATAGTCTCCAAAAAAAAAAAACTTAATTGGGTATTAAGGAAGACCTTATTAGAGTTTGCATGGGTAAGTGGTAAAAAAAATAAGTGGGTGGTGTAAGGGGGAAAAATCCCTAGAATTAGGGTAAATGGTCAAAAACCCTTAATTATATTATTCTTTTGTTAAAAAAAAAATTCTATTTCTATTTATCAAGATGCACTCCCAATGTTTAATTAAATTGTCCTTACGTTTGTGAAATGAGTCAAATAAAGAATAAACAGCAAATTTCATATGTCAACAATGTCAACAAATGAGTCTTACTAGCTACGTGGTAGTAACAAAACCATTGACCATATCACTTTTGGGACGATCGTTGTAAATGAGGGGTTACGGCACCAGAAGAATAATTTCAAAATGTCGTCAATATGACGAAAATTCTAAACCCTAGCCGCTTCGGCATTGGGTCCCAACATCGGTGTATGTCGCCAACCCTAAGCGGAATAATCCTCTCCACAACGCATAGCTTATGCGTAGCCTTCCAACGTCAACCATTTTTGACGAATACCCGATCAGATCTGCAACATTCAAGGTTGCGAATGGTCTTGCACCTCACAGAGAACATCTCTTCCCGCAGGGAGTTCATGAAGGAGAATGACTGGAGGGCGGTTGTGAGCTGGAAAATTCGACCAACGAGGCGCCACCTCAAGGTCTTGTGTGGATGTGGTGATCCTGATGACTCACTGGCTATTCTGACTGTCGCTGGGTGGAGATTGAGGCTTGGGTCACAGAGGACGACCGTCTCTGGTTGGTTTGTGATGCAGGAATGGCTTAGGTCGGATGTCCAACGCAAAGTACAGTAGGATATTCGATCGAAGAAAGCGACAACAATGAGATACTCGAACCTCCGTTCTGAAAGGATTACAGAGATGATTGTCATGCACCGTTCTGCAAGTGCGACGATGGAGTAGAGTTCGGTGGTGGGGAAAACAGGTCACGCCGAAGAGGCAATCTGGTTTGAGGACTTGGCTTCGAGAAGTTCTATAGTCAGGGTACGATGGACGACAGCGATATCAGCCGTGATGGGCAAAGAGGCAGTGGGGGTGCCCAGATCATTTTGGGGTCCCAAATGGAATTGGTGGCCCGAGTTAGGCTAAGTGCTGAAATCAAAGGGATTTGGGGTGTTCAAAGCTGATAGAAGTACCCTTTGGTTTTGGGCTCTTTGGTGGACCAAACTGATGGGTTTAGGTTCTTCAGGATTTCGTCTTTGGGATCCAGGAGGATCGACTCAGAAAATCACATTTACATTCCTTCCAAACCTTCTAGCCCAAGTGTTAAGGGTAAGGAGAACATTTAAGTTTAGTTTTTAGTTTCTGAACTTAGCCTACTTATTATGCTTTGTTTTCATAGTTCTTAGGCTCGCTTTAAAATAAGTAAGCACTAATTGTCTAATCGGTGGTGTTAGCATACCACTTCCTAAAGTTGATAAGGGAATGTATGTATCCGTGTCATTCTGGCTTGCGATGAATGAAATTGATTCCTTTAATTAAAAAAAAACTACGTGGTGGTAACTCTGATTGCCAGAAAATCAAGTGTATGAGATTTAAAAAAAATAAATTAATTAAAAAAAAAAAATTTGTAATGATAATATAGACAACAACAAATATGTAAAACGCAAGTATGTCCGGAACTGGGTGTGTTATATATTCACTATCAACCTCAACTATTAAATCCAGGTTACGACTTGGTCGGCTTCCACATCTAGAACAGAACCAATTTCTGGCTATCCATATTGAAACATGTTGCCAAACTCTCATCCTCATTTAGCTACACATGTTCACCTGCTCAGTCAAACCCTATTTTCCATTTTTCTGTCTTCTGGTTCAGGAACCAAACAAAGTCTACTCACGAGTCGCAAGAACAGCACGTAAATACGTAATGCCCTAGCTAGCTAGCTTACTGAGAACAAAGCTAACTCAACCCAAAGACCAAGTCTGGTCTCAGTTTGTTTACCAGTCAAATTCTCGAGGTTTATTTCATCTGTTTGAAACATGACTAGGTAACTGCCTCAGTTGCGGCACAGAGCCACAGATGACTCATTCACACGTGTACATACAACTTAGTCACAAGCAGCCCATGAATCACAATCCATGATTGATGATGATTCATCGAACCTAATTTTCCTTTTCTTTTTCGTTGCTGCTGAATCATATGATTGGCACCATTATTCAAATACGTAGTTCGTGGTTGCTACCGTAAGCATGTTTAAGCTTGTTATTGGTATGAAACATATAGATCACCCTAGAGATAGTTGCTGTCGAGGATGACTCATAAGACTGTGTAATAAAGTATTAGCTTGATTAAGTGAAGAAAAAGACAATGTAATACATACAAAAATAATTGATCAATCTAATTCTTAGGCCTAGAAACGAGGTGTTAACTTGTTTGTGTCTCATGGCATAAATTAAACCTAGAAATAAAACACGTACGACTCATTTCGTTCTCATATATTATACACGTATTGTGGAAATGTTTACAATGGTGATCACATTTTTTGGTTGTTTCTAGACTTAAACAGTTTCATGATACAAAGCTAATTAAACAAGTATATATTTTGAGCATGCATATTTGAGATTCCCTTCTCGAATTTTTTTCTCTAAAAACCAAATTTGATAAAACAAATGAAATAGATAACGCTATTTTTATTGCACATTGATATGATTATAATAACAATCATATAGCTCTTCCATTTCTTTTCTCTTTTTTTTGGTCAAATATAGCTCTTCCATTTCAGATTTTGAAGTTAGAATGGTCATTCTTGTTACTATTTAAGCAAAGTATGTTACTTTTCTCAATTCTATCACACCCTCTCTCTCATTTTTCATTTCTTAATTTATATTAAAGGATTGAATTCTTGACTGACCTAATTTTCTCTCGCTCATTAGTCTTAAGTCTTAACCTATAGATTCTTAAAACTTAAAAGCTTTCTCCAAAGTGATTCAACATTTAATAATCGACTTTACATATAATAAAACTAATATATTTTTTTGTACGTATACATTCCTCATACATGAGCGATGCAAATAATATATAACGTAGAACTAAAAGTAGAATTATTAAAATTATCTAAAATTCTATTCTAATTATCTCAATCTAAACAGAACAGCCGACAAAGTATCCAATAGAAGACATGTGTTTTCTGGTCCCATTTGTTTATACACTTACGTATGTGCACACGTAGATTGGAATCTATAATTAGGGTAAGATTAAGCAATAAGCTAGCATCAACCTTTATTAAAAGCCTGCACGACCCTACACTTTTTGCCTTGAAAATTATTTTTTGCATAAATAAAAGGTTGTGTCTCCTTATTATCTCCTGGTCACTAGACAACAAATAATTCTCCTAAAATAGTATTTGACAAGTCCAAAGATATCCTAATATAGCAAAAAGATTTGGGGGGGGGGGGGGGGGGGGGGCTGAAGAACAAACGCAAATAGTCCGTATAGGACTATAGGCAAATAGCTTTCAAAGTTCTTTGGCAATCAAAATAATAATTATTCAAGGTTGGAATTCAAAGGGATGGTTGAAGGGAGTTTCATATATGAATATGATGATGATCGTGACAGAAAATCTGGGTGATGAAAGTGATGATGAGACCATAAGACAAAGGGGTTTTTCTCCCCGAAAGTGCACTCTTTTCCTGGAAAGTTCCCCTCATGATTTATTTGGTCCATACTCCACACCATCCATTATGAGTGATGTGTGGACTATTTCGGAACAATCGAACAACCTTTCTCATTGTTCATGATTGCGTCTCATTAACGTAAACAGGTCATTTTGCTAGCTTCCCTTCAATCAAGATCAATTGTTCATGTAAATATAGGTAACTCCTCTCACGGATTTAATTTAAAAGTGTCACCGAAGATAATCACTTTCGTTGAAATTTTTTTTCTAAATTATTTAAATGATCATATATTGCTTTTTTTTTATTACGTGGAATATGAAAATAGCATGTGTGTTGGTTGAAACTTACGCATCATCTAGTGTTTAAAGTGTTATATTTTAATAACTTTAGATATCTATCGATAATTAATATTTAAGGTGATATTGAAAAAACATCGATTTATAATATTGGTAAGTAATGGTACTTATAAATAGCCTTAGAAGATCTTTTGAAAGTTGTTCAAATATCCATCAAGTTAAAAAAAATTAATATAAAAAAAGAAGGAAAATTTCTATAAACTTTTAGTTCTAGACATATATAAAACCTTGTTTTGTGGTTTTAAATATTGTTTAAGAGCATCTTTAATAATGCTAGTCATTTTTGAGTCAAATTTTAGCCAAAATAGCTAAAAAGTCATTTTAGCCAGCCACTTTAGAAATATGTCTTCATCAATGCTCTCTATTTTAGCTAGTTTTGAATTTATATTATTTTTTAAATAAAGATTAAGTAGTTTAAAATGTATTTATAAATTATATAAAATAACTTAAAATGAATGTTTTAAATTATAGAGAGATTCATCTCGCTCTCTATATTTAGGAGTGAGATAGCTAAAAGTTATAATAGAGAGTCACTCAAGAGTCTGGTGCAGCTACTTAAAGAAGAGCATATTTAGCAATGCTAGCCATTTTTTAGTTAAATTTTAGCTAAAATAGCTAGAAAGTTATTTTGGCTAGCCACTTTAGAAATACGTCTGTATCAATGCTCTCTATTTTAACTAATTTTAAATTTATATTATTTTTTAAATGATGATTAAAGAGTTTAAATGTATTTATAAATTACATAAAATAACTTAAAATGAATGTTTTAAATTATGGAGAGACTCATCTCGCTCTTTATATTTAGGAGCGAGATAGCTAAAAGTTATAATAAAGAGCCACTTAGGAGTCTGGTGCAGCTACTTAAATAAAAGCATATTTAGCAATGCTAGCCATTTTTTTAGTTAAATTTTAGCAAAAATAGCTAGAAAGTCATTTTGGCTAGCCACTTTAGAAATACGTCTGTATCAATGCTCTCTATTTTAGCTAATTTTAAATTTATATTCTTTTTTAAATGATGATTAAAGAGTTTAAATGTATTTATAACTTACATAAAATAACTTAAAATGAATGTTTTAAATTATAGAAAGTCTCATCTCGCTCTCTATATTTAGGAGCGAGATAGCTAAAAGTTATAATGAAGAGCCACTTAGGAGTCTGGTGCAGCTGCTAAAATAGATAAAAAGCTAAACATGCTCTCCAAAATAGCTAAGGAGCTAAAATAGAGAGTCTGCTGAATATGCTTTAAGACCTCTTATGAAGTTCATAGATTAGTCTGTTTTCATTGAAAGTACAAAAACTCTTCGTTTTCATTCGAAGTTAGATGAGATGTGTAAAGTCAATCGATGAAATTAGGGAAGGGTTAAAGGAAACTACCGTCGACCTAATATGTGTTCCATTATTGTAAAGGTTTTTTTCGACTAGTTCATTAGTGTAAAGGTGAGAATATGTATATATATATGGCTTTTTCCAAGATGGGGTTTTAAGAATTTTAACCAATGGTGCGTCGGGGCCCCATTTTCATCGATTTGGAGAAGAAGGCTTGTCTGACTTTGATACAAAATCTCATGATAAGATTTTGTGAAAGAAAGGAGAGAAAGAGGAAGAGAAGATCACGTGGGATGCGGCCCCACTGGTCCTCTCAAAGCCATAGCATGTCACGTGACCATAATCCCCTCACTATCTTCTATTCCCTATTATTATTTGTTCTGACTGAATCATCATCTATTCTTTTCTTTCTCCTCACGCTTTCTCTCCACCCATTTTAGTAGTAGTAGTTTTAGTAGGAGTAGACCCTCCCTCCCTCACCCTCTATCTGTCCCCAAGCAACTGAATTAGAGACAGAAACATGTGAGCTAACGTCCCATTTCTTAATCCCACACTTCTTGTGCAATCATCAACTCTCCAATTATATTGTTTCTTTGGTCAAACATGTCATAATTTGATTGAAGAAGATATATACTAATATCCTAATAACAACTTTAACCGCCCTTAATTCTTTGTTGATTTTCATCCACCAGGACGAACAGTTAAAAAGCACCTTAGGCGGGCTGTAAATTAAGACGTGATAAGCTTAAGTTCACATGATTTGGAGAGTGATTGGTGGGATTGGAACAATACAAAACACTTGAGCTAGTTTCACGGTTATTGTTTCTTCATTGTGAGGTACATGTGAGGCTTCTGTGGTAGATATTTTTCATATTCAAATAATGAATTATCCAGATACCTGACTGTTGCTTGGTCCAGATGATTGAATCCCATATGATATTGCACTAGAAGATATCTATTGCACGTATTATTAGTACGTACAAGGCAACTTCTATCATTCATTTCAACCGAGTCATGCATGAGTACCTCTTGTCGTTTGTCTCGACTTTATATATGAAAATTATCATATGCTCTTTCAGGTTCACAAATTATCATATGCTCTTTATAACGTGAGCTTTGCATAATAAAATCAATTCCAGTATAAGAAACTTACAAAAAATAAACAGTATTATTCCCTTCATATATATTGTTCAACGATTTACAAACATATTAAATAAAAGCTCAAAAAAAGTAAAGGTAATTGATCGTAATTACTATCATTTCTACAAATTAATTACAATAAACCCTTTGACTACAAGCCCTTAACCAAAAGAAAAATAGGGGTTATGGGAGGGGGGTTGGATATCTCTTTTTTTTCCTTATCTAATTCATTATCCTAATTAATAAAGTATTTAATTAATTAATACTCTAATCATAATTAATTAACAAGCTGCAGAAGAATTGGTGAAGGGATTATAGAAGTGAGGCTTTGTATGAGCAATTGAAAACGGGCTCTTATTTGAATTAGCACCTTCGCTTCCCACGCCTCCGATCCTTTCACAGGAAGGACACATGGTGAGAGTCGCCGCCGGCATGTGCATGAACAACGGTTGTTGTTGGCTGAGTTTCAGTGCCTTGAGTTCTTGTACCTCTTTCTGTAGCCTCCGGTTCTCATCTGTCAGAGTCTCACAGCATTTCTTCAAGAACTCACAGTCCACCTCAGTTTGCTTAAGCTTTGTCCTGAAACCAAGTAACCAGAAAACATCTTATTAGTTTTTAACCTCCAACCATATAGGTTTGTTCTTTTTATGCCGGCCAAAAGTTGGTTAGTCGGTCGATATAAAACTGTAAAAAATCATAATCACACAGGATTCACCTGCTTCACCCCATATTGGGATGCGTGGTTCACACAAAAATACCCATAATTGGGTTGTTTTTTTCTTCCTCTTTATTTAAAAGAAATCAGTAATGGATTTTTGCCAGAAAAATCTATAATCTGAGTTGTGTTTTTGAAGGTGATCAGGGATGAGAATTTTAATTACCTGGCCCTCCTGTTTTGGAACCAAACTTCTACTTGTCGAGGCCTCAAACTTAACTGCCTGGCTAAAGCTTGCTTTTGCTTCTGTAATTAAACCGAGTAATAACAATATTAGTATTAGTTTTTATAGAAACAAATGAAAATTGATGGAGACGGAGATAAAGAGAGGGAGAGAGATGAATTACAGGATTGAGAGTGCTGTGTTGTTTGAAGCTTTCTTCTAAGAGCGCAGATTGTTCTTTGCTGAGCCTGAGCTTCTTTCTTGCATTAGGACCATCTTCATCTTCATCACTAATCACTCTGGAAGAGACCTTCTCAACCTCAACCTCCTCACTGCTGAGGTCTCTCTCCCTCTTGACCACTCTACCACTGGAGAAGGAATTAGAAACTGCGCTATGACTATTATGAGGAGACCCTTGCCTATACAAATCAAGACTATTCCCTTGATGATCATCCTCATGAAAACTATTTCCAAAGAGACCCAAAGTTAAAGATGGCTCAAAGGAATTAGGCTTCTTGAGCATGGGATTCATCTGATGGTGAGCCTTTTGTGAAGTAGGACTGGTGCTCTCTTGGGAAGCTGTGAGACCTAAACCTAAGACAAGGCCTGTGTTACAAGCATGAGGATCATCAAAACCCATTTGGAAGCTAGAAGATATATGTTTCTTTCTTTTGCTTTGTTGTGTGGAAATGGAGAATTAGGGGAGGTTGAAGTCAATATATATATGGTTTTGAAGTTATGTGAAGGGAGGAGAGCTTGAAGCAAACAGAGAATTAGGAATGAGACTTTTGGGTGGGTGGGTGGGTGGCTATGATTATTAATCAAACCAAAGAATGAGTATAGAAACGAATCTGAGGCATTGGGAAATTATGAAGGTACCTCAACCTCCCTATCCCTCTCTACATAGGTTGACCATTTGAGCCCCACTACCATATTATACACAAATAATAAACAAACAAACAATGACAATCCCTCTCTCATATCATATGGTAGAATATCATGGCAGTGGGAAACACATCAAGAAGATGATTCGCTTGAGCTTGGCCACCCATTAACATGCCAAATTTAACTATTACTACCGCTTTAAATTTCTTTTCATGTATAAATATATATTGGTTCCTGCCCTTTATATGTATCAATTATTGGGCACACTTTTGCTATGCTTTACTTGAGTTGCGCCCCATAACTACTAGTCTGTGTGATATTATTTTAATTACGGGTCCTTCTCGAAGAATTATTGTTAATAATAATATCCAATTAGGGTGTGGGTTTTTGCTCATTCAAAGATTGCTTTAGCTGATTGGCAAAAAAGAAATAAAAATTTATGACAAGTCCATGATTGGATACTAATAAGTTCCTTTTAGAAAACATACCCACATGAACTGTCTCCCACTCCATGCCTGCTACAACTTGCTAGAGATATGGGACATGCATCATATTTACGTGTCACACCTTGTTGCTTAGCAATATTGCATTTTAAGCTTACTTTTATATAATGAGTGATGGCTATATATACACGGTGGAAAATTTATTTTGTAAATTTTGATGGTACCTCGTTTGATTTAAATATTGTTATTTATTAAACTAAACTTTATAATAAAGATTTAGAATTTAGTCTTTTTATAAAAATAAAAATAAATAAACATGTGATCAATACTTGAGTAGAGCGATCCATAACATCAACAATATACGTATCAATTACACCAAATAGATATTCCGATTTGTGGATGATTTTTGATTTTGTTTCTTCTTACTTATGAATTAGAAAGAGATGTGCACTATCTTGCATTGCATGTATGTAATTAGTGTGCCATTGGGTAAGCTTCTTTGTTTCCATGTTTGTTTTGTGGGAAAGGAAAAGAGAGAGGGAAAAAGGAAGGTAGGTAGAAGACAGACATAGGCACCATCGGAGAGTTACTTGAATTGAATTCAAAAGAGTTATAATGGTGCCATGAGAATATGATTCATCAACAAGAATCCGGAATATCTTTGCTTAACTAGAAAGTTGATGTGAAGTAGTGTGTGTTGTGTGTATTTGGGACCTACTATTCTCTATGTACACGATCATGTACAATAATAAGCACTTCCAATAATAGTTGCTTTGTCGGCGAAGCTGATGAGTAGTTAGGTCACCCATAAAACATGATAAACCTAAAATAATGGCAAAGGCAAGAAGACACCAAAGCTTCTATTGCATGCTTACATTTAACTCCAACCATAATCTTTTTAAGGGCAGCTAATTAATATTTTGAGAGAAACTAATACTGTTTAATTAATTAAAAAGGTCCCGACGACAAGTCATTGATCAAAATTGTGTGGCGCATGCAGTTCTAGCTAGTACTGTTCGTCTGTTCCACGCATCATATAATTAGATGGCAACAATTATTTATGAGATTAAAGCGCTTTTAGCTGTTCAAGTTGGAAACGGGATCGATCTTTCGTAATCAAAAATAATTCCTAGTTACATTAGCACAGGAGTGTGTTTTGGGTTACTATGCAGCTCATCGATTCAATGGTATATATAACCTTAACTATGTGAAGTATGAACAAACTTTTTCATTACGAGCTAGGGATTAAAACCCATTCAGAGTGACTATAGATACAACTTTAAAGCTACGTTAAACATGGTTGTAGTCCAGCCTAATTCAAGTACTTTGACCTGTACTTCGCCTACTAATTAAATTCAATTCTTGTGAAAGTTAATCCTTTTTCTTAATTTTCCGGCTACCATTTATTGAATGGATAAATATAGGTTATTATCGAATAGATTACGGTTGGAGGCGTAACATGCATGCAGATCGGCTGACCTAGGTTTTTAGTTCACCCTAATTCTAGTATAAATCTATGCTTTTGATTTAATATATATCTAGTCTTCTTTTTTTTTACAAATTTCTGTCTCCGCCTGTGTTATGTTCACATCAATTAATAATGTGATCAATATTGTATAATAATTCTCAATTATTTGATAGAATTTTGATATTGACGATGAAATTTCAATAATTGATGGGAGGAAGTATCATAAGATTACTTAGTTTATCAACAATTAGCTAGTAGCACAACAAAAAATAAATATTAACGAAGATAGCGTAAAAGACGTAACTAGGACATGTGAAAATCTCCATGAAAGTGTGAGCATTCCAAACCTCGATTTACTATATTCCAGAAGAGAAAGCCCCAATGACCCCCAGCTAATTGTTGAGGCCACAAGGCACAATTTGGCTGCGAACGCTCCGGAGACACTGAGGATTAGCGGTGGTAAGCCGTCATGCATGTTCCTTTTGTACAAAAACAACGTCCGAACCCTATAGGTGCCGCCATGTTCCTTTTGATATATTAGCAAACATTCATAGTGCGGAAAAATTGACTTCCTATGGCTCGATCATTTGGAAAACGGGAAAACAAAAAGGGATGGAGAATATATATTGAACCGCTATCCAAACGTTCAAAGAACGTGCAAAGCTCTTTATTCCCACTATTGACCCATAATATTCAAAACTCACTTTATGTACCTAGACAAAATGAATTCACATTACCAAATGATAAGATATTAAGATATACTTGTTCTAGAGTTTAACAAAAATTCTACAACCATCACAAGCATATGGAAGAAAGGATTGTTATTCTAGTAAGAAGGCATGGATACGAACCATTAATGGTTCTCTTCTTCTTGCTTGATAAGGAATTAGATATTGTCATTTTATTTTGTTTAAAAGGATTATCCAAAACTCTCGTGGCTGAATATCGAAAAGTTCACAGCCATTATTTTTGGACCCCCAGTTGATAGGCATTGACTTTGACATGTTGGGAGAGTATCAAATTAAGTTATAACATGTATAAGGTCCAATAAGATACACATATGCACACGTATAGCTTTCACTTTAAAGGCATGATTGGGGCAGATAGACAAATTCTATTATATAATTTATTTTCTTCACTTTAATTAATCAAAATTACAAAACCAAACTTCGTGTTTGATTAATCAAATTAATAAGTGACATAAAACCAAACAAACTAGTGGTGGATCTCGATCACGTGTCATTAAGTCATTAACCAGCCTTATCCGGCCATCCCTGTCTCAAGGATTTTAATTTTTTTTTTTTTAATCAAAAGGATTTTAAAATTTGGGCACAGAATTTTTAATAAGAATGAAGCATGGATGGCGGTGTGGAGCGGAGAGAGTGACACGTGGAAGGGTAACGAGAAATAGTAGTTTTGAGCGAGCTAGGGTTAGAGACAGGTAGGAGCCCACCAATGATTTGGTATGATAGGGCATTTGATTCTGTGAGGGAGATTTGATGATTATGGAGCGCAGAAGTTGGCAATGATGGAGGGAGAGAATTTGGGATAAGGTTTTTTGTTGGTGTTCAATGTTTCTGCTATTCCTATTCATGACCTTTAAAGCCCAGCCGACCATGTTGCTCTTTGTAAGCTCTTGCTTTTGTGTCAGCATGTGTGCGTGCACACGGTGAACACTGTTATGATTAGAGTTAGGGTTAATCATTCTATGCATCTCCGCGGCCGCACAGGCATATCTGCGGGCCGTATTCCTTTGTTTTGCATCAATCGTATTCACATGGCCTTTTTATATATATGAATATGTCCTAAAAAATTAAGGTGTATGAAGTTGTGCATGAGGTTTAAGCTCATCTCAGTTTACATTAGTCATTTGCACAATATATGCAAATGATGATGTTTAAGAAGATTTAGATGGGAATTATGACTCCTTTGTTTTAGCAACATTATAAGTTTATAACCCAGTAACATTGGCAATATATAAGGATTAAGTTGATTGATTACTTGACTAGATTGTATAAGCTCAGCCAGGGGCCGGCGGATCTAGGTATGGGGTGGGGAGGACTCAAGCCCTCCCCAAACTTTTGGGTTGAAAAAAAAAAACCATATATATATGATGTATATTTTTTGTTTTTAACGAACCCCACCCGAACTCCCAAATTATCGAAGTCAAACTCTTCTCTGGCTCTCCTATTCTCTCCGTCCATCACAAATTCTCATCCTTCTTCTTCCCAAAAAGGCATAAATTCCGGACTAATTAAATTCAATCTTTGAACACTTGAACTCTCAGGTTCTCATCTCCCCACTCTTGCATTCCCACACATGTGCATAATTGTACTAAAAAAAAATATTTGGGCGAAGCCCAAATAAACACATAAATACGTAGCCCTCCTTATTTTCCAATCCTAAATCCGCCACTGAGCTCAGCCCTTTCATGATCTAAGAGAAACTTACGTGGCTATATATACAAGCTTAAGATGACCTCTACACTAGCTCTGTCATATTAAGTCCTCTTAATTTTTTTTTTTGGGACTAGTCTTCCTAGTTTCCTTGACTAGCTAATTCCCGTTACTTTAGTATTTGATTGAGATCGAGTTATTCTTGGAAAAAGTGTGAGGGATTCAAAATGGGATTCTTATGGTAGCATGGTTTATTCTCGTTCCTGGTTCATATATCATTGATGATTGTTTAAACTACGTACAGTTGGGGGTACCAATTATACTACCTAGCTTCTGCAGCAAGTTCTACATACCTTTTTACTACCCAACAGAAAGAAAAGGATAAAGCGAATTCAAGTTGATAGCACCTTGAACAGTGGATACAAGAAGTATTCATGTATCTATTATTATCAAAATAAAAATGTGATTAGTCAGTATCATCATGCATCAGTAGTAGTTCTGTAGAGAAAAGGATTTGAAAAGTTGAAACTGTTCTGGTGTGTTGTCCTATATGGTGGTAAAAGAAATAGTGCTGCAAGTACCCTAGCTGACTCACAAGCGAATTATATATAAGATGTATAAGAATATTACATTGAGAAAAAAGGTCGAATAACCTAGTGGATACGTACTCGTGCTTGGTTAAACAAAGTATAGTGTTGTAATTGATGTGAGATAGAGGGGGATTTGAATCAAAACTGCTGTAAGGGATAAACCTTTAGGAATATGATGTGTATTTGTACAGATTTTTAGATAGAGAGTATCCAACAACGCACCGACTTTTGATAAAGCAAAAGCCAAAAAAGGCTCTGGCTTGCCCCGCTTGAACTCTCTTCACCAAGCTTAAGACAAGTTGTTTACCAAAAAAAAAAAGCTTAGGACTAGTTGGTTGAGGCTTTTCCCACATAGCCATCATGCTTGCGTTGAAAGGTGGTGAAGACAGCATTGAGACCCATGTCAGCCCCACGCACTAGGGTTCTACCTTCAAATCATATATATAGAGATAGAGAAGAGTGACGACCAATTATATCTTACGAACGTTAATATTAGTAACTAAAGAAATGTTATGGTGATAGAACATAAAATCCTCATAAGAATGAAACAAGTTTTCATTTGAAAAATAAAATTCTTAATTACCATAGTAATTCATGTTTTAACTTAAAAATAATGAGGACATTTCAATCAAATAGCGTTAAACAAATGCCAATATGTGTTGAAAAAAAGTCGACCGTTTGCGCTGTTAGGGTTTCTTTGCCCTAGCCGTCCAAATTGATCGAGTCTGCGAGATGACGACCGAGGAGACGATGACTCTTCTTGTACTTTCTGAGGAGGCCATTGTGAGCCTTGCTGGAGGAGAGGATGCGATCCACAACTCGTTTTTCTATTTATATGGTCGACTCTTGTCCAAGAAGACGGTGGTGATCCCGTCGTTCTCAACAGCAATCTCCAACGTTTGGGGATTAAGAGAGAGAGTTCTGATTCGACAGGAGGAAGAGGACATCGGAGGTGAAGAATCGGGTTCTTTCAGGAGGTCCATGGTTCTTCAACAACTCCATGTTGCTGCTAGTTGTGTATGACAGTGTTTCAACTCTCGATCCGGCACCGCTGCACTTTCTTGAGGTTTGGGTGGCGGTGAAGGGTCAGTGCATAGCTATGCGCAACGAGAAGGCTCTAACGTTGATCGGCCGTGCTCTGGGGGTCTTTCGTTCGAGTTGACCAGGGGGCAGTGTAGAGGAAAGATACGGTTAAAAGGATCAGTGTGATCCAAGACGTTCGCCGGTGGATATGGGCGCGACGGAAGTTTGAGTTTTTGCCGACGATTTCGACGGTCGGTGGGCCGGGGTTGCACTCGTACAGCGTCGGCGGGGCTGTCGAATCCTGAAGGGAGTAAATCGCTTGTGGAGCCGGTAGTAGGATCGGCGGCTATGGTTGCAATTGGAGCGGTGATTTTTCTGAAGAAAAAAAACCAGTGGGAAACCCTAATTTTGAATTAGGGTTGGCTGCTTGGTTGACTGGGCCAGGGCTGCCAGGTTTTGGGCCGGATGCTGATAGGTCTGCTACTGGGCCAGAGCTGCAGGTATATGGGTCGGGCTTCAGTGTTGATGGGACAAATATGGAGGTTCTGTTGGGCTTTTTTCTGTTGACAAACACTCCAAGGCTTTGGATGTGAAAAAGGGACAATTTAAACCTAGCTAGTTTGGCGATTATACCGCAGGAGTTTCAGCTGGGTGAGTTGGTGGAGGTTCCAGTTTCTATGGGGCCAACCTCGAAGAAAAAGGGTTGTCCATGCAAATGCATTCAGGCAAAAACTACAGGTAATATTGCAGGTGCGGATATAAGCTCCAACTTGGTAGGGAATGAGCTATTTTTTGTTTAATGGTTATCGTTAGGGTTTAAGCCTATGTGAGCATGATTCAGTTTCTATGAGCCTTTTATGATGTTTCTAGTGTTTTACTTGTACCACAATTGCGTGATTGGCAAGTAAGGGCTAGTTGAATGATTTCTTTCCGTATGAGGCGAAACTTTGTCATTCTTGGATAAGCTTGCTTAAATGTGAGCTACCCAATGATGTTAATTAGTTTGCTTTAACTTAGATAGGTATTACCGGATTTTCTTGCAGGAATTCTTATGTAAGTTTTGTAAGCTATAGCCTCTTGGCTGTTGGTTATTGAATAACAACTAACTTCTATTAAAAAAAAAAAAACTACCAATAATGTTACATGAGTCGGTGATTGTACTTATGGGCATGAACTGAACTTCCTTAAAATATAGAGGATATTGTATATGATTGTAGCTATGATGGACCGTGAATTTAGGTCTCTTTATTAATCTTTAACAGTTCAGGGTTTAACAAGGAAACTATATGTTGAAGTATTTTTTTTTTATGAAATGTATAAACTTAGGTAATTAAAACAGTAAAAGTACAGTAAAAATAAGACAAACAGCTAGAGAATGCAATTTTTTAATAATAAATCATGACAAGTAGTACAGTGAGAAAGTAGTGGGTCAGCTGTGATATGTTGGTAAGTTATAATTTCAACATTATAAAGTTCATGAGTTCGATTCTCACTGACATATGTAAGGGTGTGGTGGGTTAAAAGTTCAAAAAAAAAAAAAAGTAGTACAGTGAGAAAATCATTAGAAACAAAAACACATAAAATAAATCATATGATAATAGAAGCTTTTATGTATATTTGATATTTCTCAGGAATTAAGAGATAAATTGATAAGCAAAACCATATTATAATTAAGAATGGTCCTGCAGGAGACAATTGGGGTTGAGGAAGCATGGCTAAATTGACCTAGGTGGGCGGCGGTAAAGGAGCAAAAAACGGTTGGAACGATTGAACTTGCCGGCCAAACAGGGGCACAAAGTTAAGGCCATAGGGTCCTACAATACATACATAATTGGTGCATAAGGGTTCCTATACAAATAGGATAGACTGGTTCTCTCATAATTGGTGCATAACCTTCTTTTTCCTTTTCTGTTTTGATAAACTACATGATATGGCATGGCCATGGGTTTGTTGCTGCTGCTGTTGTTGCTGGAGGAGCACGCTTCATGCTTGCCTGGGTACGTACTTCTGATCAGTGCTGCATAAGTCCTACCGAGCACATGAACCAAGGCAGCATTGCATGGGAGGAGGTTCTAGAATATGGTAATCATAAGCCAAAATATTTTTTTTTTATCAGATAAACAATTCAAATGCTAAAACTAGTTTTTCGTGATCAGATAAGTCAAAATATTTTTTTTTGATCAATAATAAACTTCATTAATAATGAACTGGATACAATGAGTTTTGGCAACATCTCATACACAGAAATGGCCACTGGACTTCACACTGGAACTCCAAAAAGACTGACTGACAGAGCCAAAAAAGGCCCCGACTCAACTACAGACTTAGAACTTGCACTACAATTAAAAGACAAAGACAATATGCGCAGGAACAGTGAATCATTGACACATAACTTTGTCAACACTAACTCGCCACCCAGAGTCCTCTTGACCTGCCTTTGATCGACCAAGTCTACACTCGTTGTGACTTCGAACCCAACCAAAGTGAAAAGCTGGACTGTCAGACCTGAGACTAAATTAAACCCAAGACCATTGCCACCTAAATGTCAACAACGTCAATCCACACCTGCTCCAAATCGCCATCACCTCCACCCGAAAGCAACAGGAACAATCCCACTAGAAGGCCAAGGATGATTGTCTATGCCAGTATGCCACCGCCAGACATTTTCGCCACCGCTGCTGACCCAACTCCAGAACAGGACCGACCTCTAGACCACCGAAAAGAAGATTGTCTATGCCAAAATTGCGGTGCCTCCGACCCGACAGCTAATACTTAAAACAAAACCTTAAAAGTGACTTATTGCTAAGAAACAAAACAAAAAAACCAAACCCTAAAAACTAGTAATAACTGTCCACCACCAATAGCCCAACAAAACATTAAACTCGGCATCCATGCTGCGGGCCGCCATACCCACCGCCCAACCTATTGCCATCCACCCTCCTCCGACACCTAAATAATTTAAAAGAAAAAACAACTAAATAATTTAAAATAAAAAATAACACATCTTGTGCCTAGGGAAAACCCCAAGCCCAAGACCCAGTCCGGCAAGGAGAGGCCCACAGCCAAGCTAGGGCAAGGAGAGCCCAAACTGTGAATCCAGCCCAAACCAACCGCTGCACAGGCATCACCGCTCCACCATCCCATCTCCAACATCGTCGCGCCGCCGCCGCTTTCAGATCCCAAGCGCCGTCGAACAAAGCTCGCCGACAGAGCCCCAGCAGTAGTCATCCCCCGCCACCATACCCCTACAACCCGAGCACCCAAACTCATGATGCAGAACCGCACCAGAGCCTGGACAATCGCCATCGCCCTCCCCAAACCCACCATCAAGGGTAAGCGACCCTGCTGCACGATCCGAAACCACCGCCCCACAACCGTTCATCTCCGTCTGCCGCTCATCCCAACCCCGTGCAGCCACCGCCGTGAGCCAAAAGCCAGATGGATCCCTTCAGCCCAGCCTCGGATCACTGGACCAAGCCCTTGAGAAATCATCCCGTCCGGCCGCACTCAACCCACGCCGGCGAGGCCAGAGGCCTGCGCCTACGGCGCCGCGCAGCCGGACAAGAAACAGAGAAGACGATGACAAACTTTTTTTTAAGTCAAAATATTTTTGTAATCGAAGAAATGACTAAATATTTTTCAATTTGTATAATTTTTTTGTCAAAATTATCCTTAAAAATGCTTTAAAATTGGAATGGTTCTAATATTAGTTTTTTTATTTATTTATAATTTTTTTTAAAATAAAGGGCTGGTGCGGTTGTCCTCAAGCCTCTATTAATGAAACTGTCGAATACAAAGGGGAGACATTGAGCCTAAACCTCTGATTACAATAAGCATTTAGAGTACGTTCTGAAATGATATCAAGAGTCTCTACAAAATACATGTATTCAAACAAGCACCAATTAGCAAAAAGTGCACTACTGGCTACTCTATTTGCTTTGACATAACGGTGACATACCAGAAAGATAACTCGATTACAACGAAGCATGATTACCAAAAGCACAGCTTTCCCACTATGTTTCCACCGTGGAAAAAAATCATGCGACACTCAGTTTCATCCTACCACTAGGAGGATGCGACCATTTAATAATAGATCGCCGCCTCGCTAGGCCAGACAAGACACTTAAAGTGCACACACAGACATTCTGCCCGACTAGCCCTACAAAATACATGTAGGGACTTATTACACGCCAAAGGCGAGACATAAATAACCAATTAAAATAAATAGACATAAAAACATAAATAAAAGTAAATGACCTAGCCCAGACAGGGCCCAAGCCCAAACAACATCCCTAGAGACATGGAGATCACGTGCAGCCGACCAAACTCAGCCCAACCCTGCAGCTACTGCCGACGGGCCCGCCATTGCGCCACCACCCCACTTCGGCCAAACCGTTGCCGTCAACTTCCTGCTAGCCACATCACGCTTCGAGGAGGCAGCAACCTTATCAACCTGATCGGTACCCAGATCGTAGGCAAATGAACCAACCTAGATCGGAACAATCCGATCCAAGCCAAGCAACGCCACCTCGACCTCGGCCCCATCAGACTGCCTCCGAATCTGCGACAGCACACCACCCCGCCGGGTGGACCTGCAAGTAGGCCTCATCATTTAGCCCTTAGGCCCTAAACCCGCCCGGCCCGTAGGGCCGAAGCCCTACCCGGCCCTTACATTAGGGTGGGCCGGCCCTACCCTTTCTCAAATAGGGTAGGGTAAGGGTCATGCAAATGAAGCCCGGCCCTACCCTACGGCCCGGCCCGTTTGAGCCCGTTAGGGCCAAGCCCGGCCCGGCCCTAAAAGCCCTACCCGGCCCTACCCTAAAATTTATATATTATTTTTATTATTTTTCTATATTACATATTTACATAAAAAGAAATAAGAAATATGTTATTTTAGAGAATGGGTATTAGATTGAACATTTGAACCCAATTAATTTATGTAAATCTAATTTTTATATCATACACTCCAAAGAGAATGGACACTAATTTTTTTATAAATCTATATTTATATATCATACACTCCAAAGAGCAACCTCTATCAATTCAAAGAAAATGAGAAAATCAACCGTTGGATGTGATTATTACAATAAATTATGCGTGTGGTTAAAAATTTAGTCAATTTCACCATAGTTTCGAACCCGATCGGATTGGTCAACCATATTCACTTGTATGTTTTTTTGGTTGACCGATGGCGTGACAACCGCAAAACGTGCTAATTTTTTTACATCACATTTTTAAATATTTCATCAATGGATGTGCGTAGATATAAGATAAAAATTTCAAATTTAATTACAAATATGTTGGTCTATACCAATTTGCCTCCTAAAGTTGTATAACTTATACATTGCATTTAAATGATTGAGGTTACCCTCCATGAGCAAAATGGGGGACGAAATGGAATTTTTTAAAATGAACCGCTGGATGTTGTTTTCATATGAATATATGTTAGTGGTAGAAATTTCAGCAATTTCTGCCTACGGTTGGACCTCGATCTACCCGGTCAACTCAATACCCTAAATAGAACATAAAACAAATATGCTCTTAACCGGTCCTTGGAAATTCACTTTTTTCGATCTTTCAGCTCCCACACTCTCATGGGTAGGGGGTATACTTACGGATATCAAAATTCCGCAACGTTTGTCCGCGCATGGTGCCGCTCCCCTTAGGGAAGTTTGCTTGTGCAAAGCGTTGACCGCTACGTTAGACGCCTTATTCACGGCAGATCGGCCTAATTTCTTTACACAATACCTATCAATGTTGTATAAACATATGAGAATTTTCAGATTGGTCGATTTTCATTTCAAAATTTTTGGATCGCACATAATCCTTATATGCCTTGTAATGTAGTATAACTAATTTATTAGGCTTGTTACCCTCCATGAGGAAAATGGGGGACGAAATGGAATTTTTTAAAATGAACCGCTGGATGTTGTTTTCATATGAATATATGTTAGTGGTAGAAATTTCAGCAATTTCCGCCTTCGGTTGGACCTCAATCTACCCGGTCAACTCAATACCCTAAATAGAACATAAAACAAATATGCTCTTAACCGGTCCTTGGAAATTCACTTTTTTCGATCTTTCAGCTCCCACACTCTCATGGGTAGGGGGTCTACTTACGGATGTCAAAATTCCGCAACATTTGTCCGCGCATGGTGCCGCTCCCCTTAGGGAAGTTTGCTTGTGCAAAGCGTTGACCGCTACGTTGGACGCCTTATTCACGGCAGATCGGCCTAATTTCTTTACACAATACCTATCAATGTTGTATAAACATATGAGAATTTTCAGATTGGTCGATTTTCATTTCAAAATTTTTGGATCGCACATAATCCTTATATGCCTTGTAATGTAGTATAACTAATTTATTAGGCTTGTTACCCTCCATGAGGAAAATGGGGGACGAAATGGAATTTTTTAAAATGAACCGCTGGATGTTGTTTTCATATGAATATATGTTAGTGGTAGAAATTTCAGCAATTTCCGCCTTCGGTTGGACCTCGATCTACCCGGTCAACGCAATACCCTAAATAGAACATAAAACAAATATGCTCTTAACCGGTCCTTGGCAATTCACTTTTTTCGATCTTTCAGCTCCCACACTCTCATGGGTAGGGGGTCTACTTACGGATGTCAAAATTCCGCAACGTTTGTCCGTGCATGGTGCCGCTCCCCTTAGGGAAGTTTGCTTGTGCAAAGCGTTGACCGCTACGTTGGACGCCTTATTCACGGCAGATCGGCCTAATTTCTTTACACAATACCTATCAATGTTGTATAAACATATGAGAATTTTCAGATTGGTCGATTTTCATTTCAAAATTTTTGGATCGCACATAATCCTTATATGCCTTGTAATGTAGTATAACTAGTTTATTAGGCTTGTTACCCTCCATGAGCATTGTCAGATTGATCAATTTCCATTTCGAAATTTTTGGCCCGCCCGAATAAGCCATAATTTTTTTTTTCTATTTTTTTAATTACGTTTCTCTTTTTTCTATAATATGCAATTTATCTCTTTCTTTGTAATTGATTTCATAAGTTTTTTTTTCTTTATTTTCTATTTTCTTTGTTACACAACAATTAATATTGGGAGATTTATATAGATAGTTAATTGAATATAACCACCTTAAGTAATATTAATAAATGTTATAAGTTACAAGTATTATATGAATATAAAATATGTTCAATAAAAAACAATGAGTCTTTTATCACCAATACATACCATTAAGCCATATTTTGAGAAGAAAAAAATAATGTTTTTTTTTTTTGTTAAACAAAATAAGGCCCTTTTTGGCCCATTTCGGCCCGATTTGGCCCTATTTGAGGGCCGGCCCGATCCCGCCCTTTCGGCCCTAACAGATCGGGCTTTTCGGGCGGGTATGGGTGAGCATATTTAAGCCCCGGCCCGACCCTACCCGGCCCATGATGACCCCTACCTGCAAGTATCGAACCAATCCCAGCCAACCTCCGCGATCTCCCTCTCCCTCACCTCTCCGACAGCCACCGCAATCTCCCCCAATCCGATCTATCAAGGAGCTCAGTCTCACACCAGACCTACTCAGGGTCGACAAAGGCCCGTCCGATGTCGGCGGAACTGCTCGCCGTCGGACAGGGAACAAAACTCACTCTCTGTTCTCTTAGGCGCGTGCAAGCGCGTTCCCCTCCTTTTTTCTTTTTCTATTTATACGCCGGAATGAGAATTTTTTTTTAATCTCTAAAAGAAGATATATATGTGTGTGTGTATTTTCAATAAATATACATAAATAGCTATATTTATTAATAATAGGGACTTAGAAGATATGATCATATACTGAATGATATGATGAGTGGAGTGGGGTCTGGCTTGACTGATTTGCTATAGGCCATGTGGCTTGTTGATAAAAAGTCACAGTCTGATCGATGATGGATTTTGATATACTAGCTAGGGGCCTAGGGCCATGTCTTACGTATCGGTTCAGTGTGATGGATTTAAGAGTTTTGTTAAGGATGCATAATGCTACTACTTTGACATGCATGATCTATTATTGCTTTTATATGGTTGGAAATAAGCTAAAGAGTGCAAGACCGTTTGAACCTGCTGCCGACAAATATAAGTTGAAATGCTTTTCATAAAGAACACAATAAGCTGGATGTTCTTGTAAATAATTTCGAATTATGTTCGGTGGGATATAATAATTTCTGCCTTCATGTCTCTTGTTAGTGCGTTGAAGAGATGAAATTAAGATCTTAATTTAAATTTCTGAAGTGTCTTATTCACCAATGAATTATTGAAATTGAAGTTTCCATATGACCACGTCTAGAGTTCCAACAATATACTGCATCTCATTCTCAATGAGGGAGAAGTCGAGTTGCAGGGGTTAACGGTAATGGAGCAAAACTCCAAGCAGGAAAATGTCTGTAAGACTTTCGCTATCGATGATGTTGTGGAAAAAAATGAAAGATTCCTATCATAACGTTCATCAAAACGTTCATCAAAGCATTTTTGTTATTTATCTTTCATTTTTCAAGTAGAAATCGATAGTAATTAAAGTAGCTTTAATTTGATATCTATTTTGTGATGATTACATTACTATTGATTATTGATGGTCCAAAGGCATATTTCAGGGTCATATTTTAGGCGAGAATAGATCGCGCACGTAGTCATCTCAAATGCTCACTTTCCTTTCTAAAAGACGAGTGGAGCAGTCAAGGGAAGAGCTCCCCCCTTTGCCCTATTCTATTAAGAGCTGAAGAAGTACGAAGAGAACCAGGGACGACTTAAAGCCTGACCCCAGTCATGCTAGTTAATCTCTTCTTTTTTTTTTACAGTCATTTCCCATGATATATCATTCTATCTATTTTAGTTTCATGGACATTGAAGGAGCTAGCTAAATCAAGACTTCCCTCTAAAGGAAGCAATGACTAACCAAATGGCTGAAATTGACAATACAGAAAAAGAAAGGTCAAACTTCTTTATCCCGAGTTTTGCTTCAAAGTGGTTTAGGCATCTAAGCATCTATCTTCCAACGTTATAACTGGCCAAAATAAGTTGACTGAATACAGAGGTAACCACAATGGAGATATATGAAAAAGACTTACACTTTTTTTGACAAGAGAAAAAGACTTACACTTAGAAAATACAATTTTCTTCTTGCACCCACTCAGTGTCTCAAAGGCTCAAATTTGGAGATGTAAAATGATGTATGCACATCTTATTATTATATCTAATTAATTAATCTGTCTAGTAGGGAAATTTTTTTTTTTTTTGTTCTTTTTAATAAGACATAGTAGGGAAAATGTTCCTAACTTTATGTCAACGTACAAATGAGGCATATTTTAGGGTCAGATACTGCAGATTCCCTTGATTTTCTGGTTGAGATTTAGAAGGGAATCGATACTTACAATGATATCAAGAATAAATGAGACTATAGAGGATATATACTTAAGTGAGACTTTGAAAATGAGTTGCTTTTCCCTTGCATGATATATTTATAGAGAGAGACATTATGAAAATACAAGGACATAATGTGACTTTCTGGAGAATGGGGATTGCAGTACACTGATCAATCCTTACTGGGCAGCAGAAACCAAAATAACAAACTAGACACCAGATTTTAGTTACGCAGTGAAAACCTCAAATATGAGATTAAAAACACTGCGGGGCTCTTACTCTTGAGAACCCAAAATAATAATCATCTTATTCAAAAGGATATGTTCTTGTACAAACTTGTATAGCACTTGCTCGACTATAAGATTTAGACAAAAGCTAACTCTAAGTTTGTCTTCCTTCTAGAACTCCTTCACTTGAATGATCTTCAAATCTTGTTCTTCTTTCTTCACAGTCTCTCTACTAATCTCGAGAGAGTATTATGCATATGAAACTATGATCACAAACACTTATACATGGACCAAGTGTTTTGACTCTTTGTGAAGACACAAACTCAAACAAACATGCAAGACCCTATCACAAATTCTTGAGTTTCTGAATGTGTGCAGCAGACCGTGTATTTCTTCAGCTAATATAATAGACCTGCGACAACTACTCAATGAAACAGAAACAAACCTAATTAGACTTCTATTAGGAAAGAGCTTTTATTCCAAGATATCCACAAAATCCTAGAATACCTAGGACTTAAAAACTACCCTTTTATTTATCAGAGAAAATCTTTTAAGAATGTAATTCCATAAAGCCCAAAACCAACTTCCTGAAAACTGACTCCACGTAAAACTGACTCAGATGCAAATGCATGTATACCTGATTCTCCAAGATCAGTAAAGGGACTCTTTGTATGGGAATGCCAATCCGACAGGTACAAGAGTTGTACCTACAATCTCCCCCTTTGGCATTCCTATACAAAACTATTCTATCACATGAAACTCCCCCTCAACAAGTACTTGAGAAAAATCACTCGAAGAAGTCATCAAACCTGAAACACTTAACCACACACACCTTGTGAAACAATCATGATAGTAATAAACATAAACTGACAATTTAAGAGATCCATTGTTCCATTGTAACATTAGTTCAAAGTCAACTACTAGCTTAAAGCATGACAGAGAGCACACATCCACATTAGCCTAAACCATCTAAAGCAAAATAAGGCTAAACCATCTAAGTCAAAATAAGGCTTCTTCTCCCCCTTTTTTGGATAGGTATGCCAAAGCTCACGAAGAAGCTGCAATAGCATCGCGAAGAGAGTGAAGCTCCCCCTCAAGGTGATCCACTCTCTGAAGAAGAGCACCCACGTCAGTTTGAAGCTGATCCAACTTGCGGTTCACCACCGTGAAATGTTCAAGCAAAGTCCGAGAGATAGAAGTGATGTCAACAGAGATACCCTTGGTCTTGCTTTGACTAGAGCTGCGAAGGAGAGAACTCCGAGAGAAAACTTTCAAAGGAGGCGAGGCTGTAGCTGGAGCCTTGAGGCGCCGAACGGTGTGCTTGATGCGAGCCATGGGGAGAGGAAGGAGAGAGAGAAGGTGGCCTCGAGAGGGAAGTGAGAAATTTTGGGGAAAAATTAACCTAGCTAACACACTTAAAACACACGGTGAAAAAGGAAATAAATAACAAGTAATTTTTTTTTTTTTTTGTTAAGTGTGAGTTAGTACAAGGTAGACCCAGAGACCAGAAACCCACAAGAGTAACTACAAAAAAGCAAGGGGAAGCAAATAGAATGCGGCAAAGTGACCAAGTCCTGAAACTCCCTCTTAATTTAATATGGTATGAGTAATGCAAACATGATATGCAAACACACAATGATGTTGGGCTGTATCCACTGGCAATAACATCCTGAATTTGCATAGCTTTTCCAACAAGAGCAACACCACTTAACCAGAAATAAGAGTGCAACAAGATGAGTTTGCACGAGTGAAGGTATTCCGACAATCACAAGGTAAAATAGAGGATGAACGAGTATTCTATACCGCTTGTGGTGTAGAGTGAACATATCTCAAGATGGGGTGTGAAGTATTTGTGGAAACCTAAAAAGCAAAGGTCACATATGAAACACATTTAAGCACATAAACTTTATTCCCCCTTATAACACCGTGTGGGCATGATTTGGAATTTTTCTTTTTGCCTTTCACACAACATAACTATTTTTGTTTAATAAGACTAAGACCCATGTAACGAGTATTATGCCAGCAGCTCCCAAGTCAGATGACTTTAGGGTACTAGATGTAACAAGGACACCCCACAGAGCACATCTACTCAAGTCAATAGTCTCACAATCCACCGGGGGACCAAACCATTCCCGTTTCTTCCCAATCCTCATATCGTTCGTCACGACCGAGGCCTGTTTACTTTGGGAATAGCCTGGCCATGCTCCATAAACCAACTACATTTTTTTTTTTATATCAAGGAGCAATCAACATGAATAATTTTGTACATGAGCAATTTGAACAAGCCAACCATCAATTAAGACGTACCACCACTTAGAGTATGTGTGCATGTGAGGTTTCAAGATTGTAGAGAATATGTTGTTCAAACTCACAAGTACATAGTGATGTAAGGACAAGTTCAACACGTGCTAGGCACCCTATTGCACACAGATTTAAGGAAGAAACATGGCCCTTGTCAATCTAAGTTCAAATCAGCTGTCAGACACTTGGGGATACAAGCCATGATTTCAATCCTGAAGTTCTAGAAACTGAACTTAACAATGCATAAACGAAAAGAAAAATGCACCTATGCTACCATGAAGACATACAAAATGAATGCATGCTGATATATGGAAATTAAGTAAGAGTTTCAGAACTTAGAACACCAATGGCACTTCTAAGTGATTCAAATCGTGCATTATCCAATGGTTTTGTGAATAAGTCTGCTAATTGATATTCAGTGGGAACAAATGCAAGTTCAAGTATTTCTTTCTCAACTAAGTCTCGGATAAAGTGATATCTCATGTCAATATGCTTAGTGCGAGAGTGCTGCACTGGATTTTTGGAAATATTGATAGCACTTGAGTTATCACAAAATATGGTCAACTTACCTTGGGAAATTCCGTAGTCACGAAGCATTTGCTTCATCCATAACATCTGAGTACAACAGCTACCTGCAGCCACATACTCTGCTTCAGCGGTGGAAAGTGATATACAATTTTGCTTCTTGCTATGCCAGGGCACCATGTTGTTTCCCACAAAGAAGAAACCACCAGATGTACTTTTCCGATCTTTCAAGTTTCCTTCCCAATCTGCATCTGAATAACCTGCAATTTCAACGTTAGTATCAAAGGTAAAGTAGATGCCACAATTCACTGTACCTGAGACATAACGTATAATCCTTTTCACTGCCTCCAAATGAGATTCCTTCGGATTTGCCTGAAAACGAGCACAAATTCCAACACAATAGGATATGTCAGGCCTACTAGCAGTGAGATAAAGAAGACTGCCAATCATACTCCTAGAGAGTTTGATCAACAAACTTACCTGTGAGATCCTCACTAAGTTCGGTACTTGTACTCATTGGATTAGTGACAATTTTTGTAGATTCAAGGCCAAACTTTTTCACAAGATTCTCATCATATTTAGTTTGTGACAGAAACATACCTGCTTTCAGTTGACGAACTTGTAGACCTAGAAAGTAATTTAGCTCCCCACACATGCTCATCTCAAATTCACTTTCCATAATGTTAGTAAATTCTTTAACACAAGCATCAGAGGTAGAGCTAAATATGATATCATCAACATAAACCTGAGCAATCATGACATGGTTTTTATCCCTTTTGACAAACAAAGTTTTATCTACGGAACCTCTATGGTATCCTTTACTCACTAGGTAGGCAGATAAACGCTCATACCAAGCTCTTGGAGCCTGTTTCAAACCATACAAAGCCTTTTTAAGTCTATACACATGATCAGGTTTACAAGGGTCTATGAATCCCTGAGGCTGTTCAACATAAACTTCTTCTTGCAAGACACCATTTAAAAAGGCACTTTTTACATCCATTTGGTACAACTTAAACTTAAGATGACAAGCAATAGCAAGAAGAAGTCTAACAGATTCAAGCCTTGCAACAGGGGCAAAGGTTTCATCAAAATCAAGTCCTTCAACCTATGTGTACCCTTGAGCAACAAGCCTAGCTTTATTCCTAGTAACATTACCATGCTCATCACTTTTATTTCGAAAAATCCATTTGGTACCAATAACATTGAATTCACTAGGCCTAGGAACAAGATACCACACATCATTTCTTGTAAACTGATTCAATTCATCATGCATGGCGTTTATCCAATCATCATCATTCAAAGCCTCTTTAACATTCTTGGGTTCAATAAGTGAGACAAAACCACAATTGGAAATTATGTTTATGTTCACTTCATTTTCAGTCAGAAAACAAACAAGAGCAGAATCAATACTAACCTGGGATGCAGCTTGTCTGCGTGTTTGAATTCTCCCATGTAAGTCCCCAATAACATCATGAGTGGAGTGATCTTTCTAAACTTGTTTGAACCCTGTTCTCTGAACTGGTGGAGGATCAAAAATAGGATCATTTGATGAATCATCCGTTTCTTCATTCAGTTCCACATTTACTCGGCTTCCTGAAGGTTGATCCTCATCTAGATTAACCTGAACAGTACTCACAGCACAATCATCAATAGATACATTATAGGATTCCATTACAGACCAGATTTGCTTGTTGTACACCCTGTAAGCTCTACTATCCAAAGAATAACCAAGAAATATGCTTTTATCGCTCCTAGCATCAAATTCACCTAGATATTCTCTATCTCTATAAATATAGCAAGGAGAGCCAAAGACACGAAGATGACTTACATTGGGTTTCTTACCTTTCCATAGCTCATATGGAGTTTTGGTAGTATCTGGTCTCAAAAATGCACGATTTGCAGTATAGCAAGCGGTGCTAATTGCTTCGGCCCAAAGGTTTGGAGTAAGTCCAGCTGAGTGTAGCATCACTCTTCCCATGTCTAGCAATACCCTGTTCTTTCTCTCAACTACACCATTCTGTTGTGGGGTAATTGGAGCTGAAAACTCATGTGAAATTCCATGCTCAAGGAAAAAATCAGCAAACAAAGCATTTTTAAATTCAGTTCCATTATCAGTCCTAACTCTAACAATGCATAAGTTTGAGGAATGTTTTTCATTTGTTATTCTTTTGCACAATCCCTTAAAGCTTTCAAATGTATCACTCTTCTCTCCAAGGAAATTTACCCAAGTAAAACGTGAGAAGTTATCAACTACAACCAAAATGTATTTCTTACCACCCATGCTTTCGGTTTATGAAGGTCCAACAAGGTCCATATGCATAAGTTCCAATGGATGAGTTGTAGTGGATGAATTGATTGCTCCATGTGATGCATGAGTTTGCTTACCTGCCTTGAAACCGTCACACATCTTGTCTGGCTTACCACTCAGAGAAGGCATACCTCTTACACTTTCCTTGTGTGAAAGTTTCAGCAAGTCTTGAAAATTTACATGCCCCAGACGCCTATGCCAGAGTTCAAGAACATCATTTGATGTCTTGGCTTTCAAACATGTCTGCACTTCAACAGATTTATTAGCATGTACATGATAACAATTATCTTTAGAGCGCAAACTACCCATAATATTTTTGCCATTGTTATCAGTAACAATACATCTTGTTTTATTGAAATTTACATCCTCATAATCATCAGCTAATTGACTAACACTTATGAGATTTGCATGAAGTCCTTCAACAAACACTTATGACATTTTGGAGATTAGGAATACCTGAAGTATTTACCGTTCCCTTACCCATTACCGTTGCCTTTTTTCCATCTCCAAAAGTGACTAATCCACTTGTAAACTCACTGGAAAAGGACACAAACCAACTCTTTTCACCGGTCATGTGTCTTGAGCAATCGCTATCAATGTACCAAACATCACCTTTCTTATCTGCAAGTGCAGTCAAAGCCACAAGACAAGTGGCTTCCACATGTTCAAACTCATTGCTGGAACTGTAAGATGAAAGCAAACACGTTGCATCAATACATTCAGAAGATATGTCATTGTTGACACCCAAATTTCCACGAGTTCAAATTTAATAAGTGACACGTGAAGAAGGTGAGTCATCAACCTCATAACCTAGTTGGGCCTTCAAACAAGCCCATTTCATGCCAAAAGGAAGCCTTCTAGTTAGCAAGAGATACAACAAGCCCAAATTCTCAAACAACTAATGTGCCTCTTCAAAGCAGCCGACACGCTTAATTACCACGCAATACACGTAGGCCCAAGCTACGTTTGGGGCTTATACGTCGGGATATGGTGTGGAAGGTAACGGATCTTGTGAGGCCCATTGTTACGATAAGGCCCATCGATAATTTTGGACTTGGGAACCAAAATTCATGCTTGATGGACCAAAATCTTAACATGGGCTAGTAGAGAGATGAAAGCAGGCCTAGCAAAGCTTAAAGCCCACCAAAGCCATTCTCTCACCCAATGTCCATTACACCAGCCTTTAGCCCAAAGACTGTTGAACCATCTTCTTCCCTAAACCAGAAATGCGTGTTGTCAAAGTTGCTGCTGGGATTGGTGCTTCACCATTTTTGGCAAGAACCCAGAATCCATGGAGAAACTCTCTGATTCATATGCCCAGCAATCCTTGTTTCAATTTCCAATAGCCCTCTAACTCTGTGATCACAAGTTTCAATACCAGAAATTGAGGAACTAAAATCTTCAAAAGATCACAGCAGCACAAATTTTGGAGGATCACCCCTAAACCTGTGCCACTGCCCTTCAGTCTCCTAGCTTAAAGAAATTTCCATAGCTTTCACAATTTATCTTCCCAAAATTGAGAGTGGTCTCTAAAAACCCTCAGCCCTTGTCACCAACCTTCTTCTTCCACCTTCGCTATAAAAAGCTGGTCTGCTGCTGTTGGAAACCGGGCCAGAACAACCCAGAAACATCAAGCAAGAGATCAAGCTCTATCTCTGAATTCCTAGCCATCAATTCTTCCCAATCAACCTTAACCCAAAGCCCAGAAATCATGTCATTGCTGGAACTCTCTCTCTCTGCTAAACTCCCAGGCATCTAGCTCCCACACCATATCCACCTAAAAGTTCTGTTTGAATTAATTCCAGTTGCTGCTGTTATCACCTGGGCCAATCGCTGCTGGTATCTTCAAGCCAAAAAGCTGCTGTTACCATCCAGCTAGTCACAACGAAGTTGTTCTCAGGTTCAACCTTTGTTCAATTTCGGGCCTAGTCTCGCTTAATCAAGAGGGCCCTGCTGCAAAGGTTCAAAACACAAAATAGCCCTCACAGTCATAATTATCAATCTTAGTTGAGAAGCATTTGGGTCCTTTCTTAACCCAAGTCTGTTTTGTTTTCGTTTCCAGATCCACGGGGATTGAAGCCAGCTTTGCAATCCTGGCGATCAGGTTCAGACCTTCTTTCAACTCAGCTTGCAACGAGGCATGTGAGTTAACTCCCAATGTTCTTCTCTGATTTTGAGTGACCCTACGAAGTATGTTGCACCTAGGACGTATATGTCCTAATTTTCCACAATAATGACAAGTAGGAATTAAATTTTTGGGGTTGAGAACATACCTAGGCTGACGCACAGAGGTGCGCTTGTCAGAACTTACCGAAAGATTTTTCTGATGTGAATGAATGACTTTATGAGGTTCTGTTCTTTCAGCCAACTTGGAGCCAGATGGTTTGTCACTAGAGCTTTGTGAATTGCTTGATGAGCTCTCACCTTCCACACTTTTTACAAAAATCAAAGGTTTGCATGACTCACCATTATATCCTAATCCTTCCTTATTACCATAGGCTTTGCCAATTCCCATCATCTTAGAGACTTTTTCAGACCCTATAGAGAATTTGTTAAAGCTCTCCTTGACCCTC
The DNA here is from genome assembly GCF_958449725.1 of Rosa rugosa. Lineage (NCBI taxonomy): Eukaryota > Viridiplantae > Streptophyta > Magnoliopsida > Rosales > Rosaceae > Rosa > Rosa rugosa. The sequence goes on along the minus strand of NC_084820.1, from coordinate 18,655,065 downwards.
AATAATTCTTCCTACAATTTTTCATTCTCAAGGGTTAGAGAAACATTTAAGGAGGATTGAGCCTTTATTTCAACCTGCAAAACCTTGATTTTGTTAATAAGCTCCTCATGCTCCTTGTTCCAGTCTTGAGACTTGGACTTTCCCTGCAAAACTTTAATCTTATCAACAAGGTCAGTTCGTTCGTCTTCCCATTTTTTCAAAGATAATTCAAAGTTTTACTCAATTTTTTCTTTCTCACTCCTTAAGAATTCAATTTCCTCTTTGAGTTTATTATTTTTCTTAAGAACAATTCTTGAGGCATTGTACAATTGCTTGCATTTTTCATTTGTTTCTTCATCAAAAAAGTCATCTTCTAAATCAGAAACATCAGACAATTCAGAATTAAAGGAGGAAGTAAGAGCAAGATTTACCTCTTCACCATCGGATTGAGTGTTATCATCACTGTCACTCCAAGTAGACTTTAATGCCTTGTTACCACGCAAATTGTACCTCTTATTGCCACAATCGGCAGCAAGATGTCCAATTCCACCACACTCAAAACATTTTGGTTTTTCAGGAAAATTTTTCTTTTGAGGAAATTTAGCAAACTTTGGATTTTTGTCAAAACGATTTTCAGACATTTGATCCCTCTTTGAATTAGAAAGTTTTTTCGAAGTCCCTGAAGAATTTTTGTTTTTCAAAAAATTCTTAAATTCTTTAGTTAGCAAGGCTAAATCAACAGAATCATCAATAACTTCTTTCTTTTTGATAGAAGAAAATGCAACACTTTTTACCTTCTTTTCAGGTTTGAGTCGCATCTCAAAAGTTTTGAGATTTCCTACCAGTTCATCCAAAGTGTATGTGTCAAGGTCTTGAGCTTCCTCGATGGCAATCTGCTTGGCTTGGAATTTTGAAGGAAGAGCCCTGAGAAACTTCTTGACAATTCGGTGCTCCTCAAATGGATCATCAAGGCTGCGGCATTGGCTTGTAACATTGAGAAGTCGAGCATGAAAGTCATCAACCAATTCATCTTCCTCCATGGTCATGTTTTCAAATTCCAATACAAGTCTTTGAAGCTTCTGACCTCTAACCTTCTTGTTTCCCTCATACGTGACTTGAAGCAAGTCCCAAGCTTCTTTGGCTGTGTCACAATGACTAATTCTCATTCTCTCCTTTTTGGACAAGGCTGTGAATAGTGAATTTCTAGCCTTAAAATCACAATTTATGTTACGAACTTCCTCTTCTGTCCATTCCTTTCTAGGTTTAAGAATTCTTGCAGATGACCCTTCCACTTTCTTTGACTCTTCGGACTTGGTTGGGTATTCCCATCCATTCTCAACAACATTCCACATGTTTTCATCCTGAGAGTAGAGAAACGCTCTCATCATAATCTTCCATTGTGAATAGTCTTCACCGTCAAACAAAGGCGGGTAATTTATAGAACTAGAGGCCCTGTGTCACGTTCACGTTCCATCCTTGACCACGGATCAACTAAAAAACTTTAGAACCCGCTCTGATGCCAAGTGAAAATACAAGGACAAAATGTGACTTTCTGGAGAATGGGGATTGCAGTACACTGATCAATCCTTACTGGGCAGCAGAAACCAAAATAACAAACTAGACACCAGATTTTGGTTATGCAGTGAAAACCTCAAATATGAGATTAAAAACACTGCGGGGCTCTTACTCTTGAGAACCCAAAATAATAATCATCTTATTCAAAAGGATATGTTCTTGTACAAACTTGTATAGCACTTACTCGGCTATAAGATTTAGACAAAAGCTAACTCTAAGTTTGTCTTCCTTCTAGAACTCCTTCACTTGAATGATCTTCAAATCTTGTTCTTCTTTCTTCATAGTCTCTCTACTAATCTCGAGAGAGTATTATGCATATGAAACTATGATCACAAACACTTATACATGGACCAAGTGTTTTGACTCTTTGTGAAGACACAAACTCAAACAAACATGCAAGACCCTATCACAAATTCTTGCGTTTCTGAATGTGTGCAGCATACCGTGTATTTCTTCAGCTAATATAATAGACCTGCGGCAACTACTCAATGAAACAGAAACAACCCTAATTAGACTTCTATTAGGAAAGAGCTTTTAATCCAAGATATCCACAAAATCCTAGAATACCTAGGACTTAAAAACTACCCTTTTATTTATCAGAGAAAATCTTTTAAGAATGTAATTCCATAAAGCCCAAAACCAACTTCCTGAAAACTGACTCCACATAAAACTGACTCAGATGCAAATGCATGTATACCTGATTCTCCGAGATCAGTAAAGGGACTCTTTGTATGGGAATGCCAATCCGACAGGTACAAGAGTCGTTGTACCTACACATTATTATATATTAAGAGCAAGTTTGCATACATAATTGTTTTTCTGTTGATACAGTTTGCGTCTTATTGAGATACGTACACAAACCTCAATAACACGGCCAATTATGAGAATTTAGAGATCTGGTACGAAAATTTAACTAAAGTTTTAGGTTTATTGCATAATGATTTAAAACAAAATTGTTCTGGTTTTTTCACTTTTGCGCGTTTCATTTTCATGTAGGAGGCATCAAATAATTATGCAAGTAAGTTCTGCTATTGAGAGTAAGGCGCAGCTTCGGGTCTGTGTTGGATTTTAGTTTGTTCTCAGTAGATAATTCATAATTTTTTTTTCTCTTTGCATATGCCTCTTTGCTAGAGATCCCAAATTCATATACCAAATGATGTGGCAAGCACCACCTCATCAATATCATTATGAAATTTCAATGACATGGATTTGTCTGTTTAATAAAAAACACAAATTGTTGAAAAAGAAAATTATTTACGAATCCTTTTTTTTTTTTTTTGATCGGGCAAATCCTAATTTTTTTTTTATATATATTTACCTGTTAAGAAAAAGCAATAATCTACCATCAGAGCGTACCGAGTACTAGATCACTACAAAAAAAAATTGCAATGGCCACGGCGCAATGCCGTCGCTAAAACTTCATTTGCCGTTGCTAATGACTTTTGGCGACGACAAAGCTTCTGTCGCCGTTGGTGGCGTCGCCAATGCTATTTGCTATGGCAAATGCGCCGTCGTAAGAGTATTAGCGACGGCAAACCTTTTGCCGTCGCAAGAATCATGCGACTGAAAAATGCCGCTACCAGAGTCATTTGCCGTCGCCAAAAGTCATTTGCGATGGCAAAAACGCGATCGCAAAAGTGTTATTTATGAATAAAAAAAATTTGGCATGCATATTGCATGCCAATTTTTTTTTTTTTTTTTTTTTGATAAAAGCTATAGAAAAAAAATTAAAGCTTATACAAAAGGGATACATTTTAATTTTTCTCATGAATGTTACAAAAGGAATGAAGCTTCTACGAAAGTTTACAAGATGATTAAGCTTTACAAGGAAACAGACACTTTTGTTTTAATCTTCCTCGACTTCAAGATTAAAACAGAAGCTGCTCACCAAGCCTGACTGGGAAGAAACATGAGCTTACCAAGCTGCTCACTAAGCTTGAATTGATGCTTTAAAGCCCTACCTATATGACAAATTTTACACAGTCAAAATGTTAAATATATACAACCTTGAAGAAATATATAACAAAGCAGCAGCTAGCTAGAAGCTAATGCTACCAAAAGCCTGAACTAGATAAACAAAAGCATAAATGCATCTAGGTATATTTCCAGATGGCCGGGTGTACAATATCCGAAATCAATTACGTATGTGTCTTCTAGGTCGATGAAAGAATGGCTAATATTTTTTACAACTCTCAATCATTTAAGTGTCATCAGTAGAACATAAGTATTTATGATAATTATGAATGAATAAAAATGGACTTTCAAAACATAAAGTATAAATCTGTACAAGTTTTCATGAGAGGGAGGAGGGGGGGTATTCACATCACTCACCTCTCTTTGATGACCAACTACGGACATGCTTGTTACTGATGTTGTCCCAGAGATTCCAAGTATTTAAGAAGTGACTGATCATCACTAATAGAACCAAATGCACCTTCATGGACCTAGAATTATTCAAAAATAGTAAACATTGAATGTAAGAGGCAGATAAAAGCACAAGTATGCTGGTGTTCTGATTCGATTGTCGAAATTTTGGTATTCTTTTGCAAGTATTCAGGATTAGGGTGAGCTACAGCTACTTGATTAGTTACTTGGTCAGTTACTTGGTCAGTTACATGTAACTGACCAAGTAACTGACCACGATATTACATCAAGAACAGTATTCATGAATTACAGAATTTCAGATCTTTTGGTCTAAAAGGAAAAAGCAACCCAACATGAAACAGAGAAACCACTCACCAATATTGTAATAGCATCTGCAGTGCTTTCACTCTTAAGTTCTTCTTCAATGGAACTCTCCGATGAGAAAGATAGTGTTAAGTTTTTAGATTGCACCATTTGCAACAGCTCATCCTATCACAAATGCAATACAAATCTTAGACTTCAAAACAATAAATTATCTATTTTCATACTGAACAACCAGGAAAAAACAATTACACAAAGCTAAACTATAACTGAATTACAGAGAGGTAAACCTTTGCCAGCTCAATGAAGGCCTTCTCCCATGCCACTGCTCTTTCAATTTCATTCCCCTCTTTATTAATAGCATTGTTTACAGGATAAGTTATTATAAATGCTGATGCCTGTTTTGGAAATATCAAAACGTTTATCAAAGACTCCAAGACTCAATCTTGCTTTCAACTTGAAATGATTTAAAATACACTCAAGTTCAGGGAAAAAAAAAAGGAAAAAAGAAAGGATAAAATCATTACCTCGGAATAGTTTTTCCCAGAGAAACCACCTAAAGCAGTGCTGGGATCAAGAGGAGCTTTATCTGTGCTTTCTTATTTTTCTGAAAATTTCTGAGAAACTAGACAGTACAGGTCAAGCATACAACTGATAGCAAAAAACATATTCTAGATCAAACAGTAAGAGCAGTAACAGATGTGCAGATGCAAACTGCCGTGGCGGTTGCAATTCTTTTTTGTAGTGACATTTCAAAATGTTATCCATACTGAGACAACAAAAGTTAGCTAAAACATATACCAGCTGCAATCGAAGAAATTAATAGAGTTCTAGTAGCAATAGATTAAAACATATGACTTTAATTTTACAATAAAGAGGCTTGAGATTGCCAGAGAAGTTGCAAGTAGTACCCAGAAATCACCATTAGCCAGTTACACTTCTCCAAGTCCAAATGTTGCTCTTCACTTACCAATAGTGAAGCATGAAGGCCAACCCCTGGAACAAAATTCATTGAGAAACTAGTTCAAGAATAACACATCAAGCCAATATACAACTCTTTCATAATTATAGCACACATTATAGCATTTGTGTTTACAATTGCCAAAAACATAGTATCTCGGGTATGTACTTTGCATAAGTATGACACTAAATTATATCACTGATCAAGCTCTTCACAAACACCATCTTTCATCAAAAACAAAAAGGTAAACCGTACGGAATCACAGATAATTTGCATTAACAAAATTCACTTTGCATTAACAGAAAAATGCAAGAAAGCAAATCTCACACAAGCAATGACTAAAGCTTTCAGTCCACAATGAATTAAATTACAGATAATTTCTAGTAGATCATAACTGAAAACCTCATACATCAAATTGAACACCAGTAATAACAAGAAGCCCAAAACAGAAACCAAGCCAAAAGAGATTGAGAACTGACCAAGATGCGAACTTTCCGAGAACAGAGATGAGAACGCATCCGAGTTCAATAGAAATTCCTCATGAATTTCGCTCGGACAGAACGAATCTCGCACGAATGACCCAGCCATTAAATTGGACACATCTGAGTTGAATCGGATTCAAAGAGAGAGGAAGAGGAACGACTGAAGAGAAAGCCAAATTGAAATACCCAAAAAGAATAATCCCTGGATTTAGACCAACACAGTGGCCACCAAGTTCTGCGATGTTATTTGTTGGGTTAGATCCAGAATGGAGAGGAAGAGAAAGAAGGTTGTGGTAGAGATCGAACAGAGATTGAGGGAAATAGGCTAGGGCTTTTTGATTAGAAAATAGATTGAATAAGAGAATTGGGCTTGTAGCTGTTCTCTCATGCGACGGTATTGTAGACGCAGTCGCCAAGTATGGAAAGTTTGCCACTGCAAACGTTCGCCGAAGAAAAATAGGCTACTTTTGGCTACCCCATTGCCACGGCGTAGTAATTGAAGGAATGGATGGATTTCAAAACTTTTTAATTAGTGCGGAATTAGTTTAACAATTAAACTACTAACTAAACATAAAATCCATTCCTTTAACCCATGATCTTGGCTTATTGTGATATGTATATAAACAAAGCATGCATAGTAAGGAAGAACAAAGAGGGAGTTTATGTTCTACTCACCCTTGGAGCGTGATTTTAATCCGATCCAAGTGAACCACCAAAGTTCCTCTCCTTGATCTCTCCTTGTGTGTGTTTCCTCCACCTTGAAGCACCTTGAATTAAGAACTCCTTCTTATACTCCTTCTTGTGCTTGTAATCTCCTCCTTGATGTAACAAGTAAAGCCACAAAAATATATGGCCTCTAAGGATCTTCACCAAGTGAATCAAGAGATGAAGAAAGATGAAAGAAAAGAAGAAATTATGCAAGTGTTCTTCTTTCCTTTAATTTCTGAAAAATGGACCAAGAGAGAACTCTCTTTCTCTCTCTCTCTGAAAATAATAGTGTGGAGACACACGTTTTTTTTCTTTGTCCATGCTTTCCCTTTTATATAATAGGAAATAACTCCAATTACTAAAAGAAACATATTGACTTTCATAAAGCCAATATTTTGGCTGGTCCATACATGTTATTGGGCACTAAAAATGTGTCTTGGGCTTTCATTTAAATCTCATTTAGTGAAGCCCAAGTCCACACCAAAAAACCCGACAATCGTTTAGGCCCAATAGGTTCGGTTTTACCCGAAAATCCTAATTATGTTCAAATAATAAATCTAATTAATTATTTGCTCATAACCAACTCTTGTTTAATCTTCTTCATATACAATCTCAAGGATCCACTTATATGGTGTGCGATCTCTTAGGTTCTAATTAACAAGGCAGTGAAGTTTATAGAAACCATTCTATTTTGTTTACGAATCAAAAACTCCATTTTTGATTCTCCCTTGTTATTAGGATAATAAATGTTTATTAATCCTCGGGGACTTCACAAGTCATGAGTGACGTCTTGCAACATATCATGACTACCCTAGTTAATGTAGAATGACAAAGAACCTATTCAATTGGAATTACAATACAATACGGTCCTTCTCTAACACGATGTTCTAAATCACATCATCGGGGTATGGAATTGATATGTCAATCCCCTAATGTGATTTTCATTCTTATGTGATTCTTAGAATGTGATTAAAAAACTCCTTTTTTTTAAATCTCATTCAATGCTTTGGCCAAAGACTCATTGAATCACATCTTTGAACATACACCTTATTTACTTAAGGATAGAGATTCCTTGTTGTACACTCACATGTCTCCATGACCGAATTGATTATACCAATGAATGCATCTATTATATCCATTAAGGGACACAATATTATTGCATCATCAAGAGATAATCCATTCACTCATAAGACAACTATGGTGTCTCAGGTCAAAGGACTAATTTGTATTATTGCAATTTAGAGTTCAAGTTTGACATGTAAGTAAGACTCCATACAAGAACTCTAATGATCGCGTTCAGTGTACTCTTTAAGTTAAGAGCACCCACATACTTGTATTAATGTCTCTACACAAATGACAAGAGACATATCATCCTCCATATTGAGCATACATAGTATGTGCTAGTCTTTCCGGATTATCAATGTCCAAGTGATAATCCTATGACTAGGAACCTTTTAGGATAAGAGTGTGAAAGAGTAAAGGTCTCACACATCTAACTCTTTAGATTACTTTCTCTTTAACTCATATTCCTTGGACCTTGTTCAATCAAATATTAAGTATAAGCAATGAACAATAAACTTGCCCTTTTGAATAATAATAATTACAATAATAATTACATCAAAATGATTGTTTTAGGACACAATTCCTTCAGTAATTCAGTCGCAAGTTTTGCGACGGCGTAACTTTGCCGAAGAGAAAAGTCCATTTTTAGCGACGGCAAAAGGATGCCGACGCCAACTGGGGTAGCGGTTGCAATTTTTTTTTGTAGTGAGAGCAGCTCTCTCCCTGATGACTCATTTGGAACTTGGAAGCCTCTCTCATGTGTTCTCTTTTGCTTGGGAAGGTCTTGATCTTCAAAAGACTCATGCTTCCATGAAAACAACAAATGAAGTTGCAAAATTAACGACAGGAGATTGAAAGTTCTCCGTGTTCTTATTTTCATATCGATCCTAATTTTCTGAAGAGAGACAAAGATAAAACACCAATCATCGATATATATGTTCCATACAAAGTAGAAACCCAAACTTGAAAAATTCTCAATTCTCAATCCTTCATTTAGCCTTCATATAAATATACTATAATTAACTGTTTTGTTCTGATATTTCGATCTGGGCATTGAGGTTGCTGAAAGCAAGAATGAGCATCTATTCATTTTATAATTTTTGTTTAATATTAATTTTAATATCAATTTTTATTTCTAAATAGCCAATAAAGAATCATGTCAGCATAATTTCCAAACTGTATGCCACGTCAGTTGGTAAACAATTTTGGTACACAATTTTGGTATCTATAGCATTATTCCTTAAAAAAAAAAGAAATTTGTAACCAACTGAAAAAAGAGACGAAAAAAAAGAAGAAATAAGGAAACGGAGATTCGAGTCTCCGATCTTGGGACAAAGAAGAGCTTTGTCCGCGCAACTGGGCACCTAAACAGCTGAAATACAAATGCTTTTGTGTACATATTAAGTTTTTTTTAAAAAAAAATATTATCGAGTATTGTGTGTGTGTATTCGGAACTTGGAGGCCTCTGAATAGCCGCATATCCTCAGGTTCACCTAGGGCTGTCAATTCCGACACGACCTAATAACACGACTCGAAACCCGCACGAAATAAAGCGGGTTGAACCCGCACGATTAAAAAGCGGGTCGGCAGCGGGTCAACCCGTCATGACCCATTTAATAAACGGGTCGGCCGCGGGTCAACCCGCCAACACGAAGTGAACCCGTATAACCCGATTATGTTATACTTCTTCTTGAAATTTTGGATGTTTAGAGTATTTAATCCTAGGATTAGACAATTTGAAATATTTTGCTTCATCATTATTAGATTTAATTATTTATGAATTATATATAATTATTTATATTCTTCGTCATATGGAGTTTTTAGTGAATTTAATTAATTTATGCATTTTTTTAGTTAAATGGGTCGCAACGTTAACCCTTAAATGGGTCATTTTGTCCAACACGACACGACCTATTTATTAAATGAGTTAAGCGGGTTGGAAACGGGTAACCCGTTTAATAAATAGGTTGGGTTTGAGTTTAAATTTTCGACACGATTAATAAATGGGTTTGGTTTGGGTTTGTCTCTTGTGACACGACATATACCTTGACCCGACACGAACCCAACCCGACACGACCCATTGACAGCCCTGCCCTTGCTAATGATTGTTGCCTCTCTTCGTAGCTCAAATATATGAGAAGATCATAATTTGTAGCTTATTAGTTTTATTCAATACGGCAATGTATAGGTGTGTTCAAAGGCAAGTTTTCTTACTGTACGTGGAGTTTCCCTCGACAACTATCATTCATATCGATATATTAAACAGTAGAGTAGTAAAAAACAGAAATAACGCAAAAGTTAACAAATTCATATTGGAATGACTAGATACAACTTTTGCTTTCATTTGGTTTATTGATCCGTCATTCTGCAAAATGTTTTGTTGATGACTCATCTCGAGTCATGTGTATCATTGCAGAGATTATGTAGTTTATGTTGACGTTCTTGTTTGGAAAAACGTAGGAGGAGATTGAGCACCAACAAAACAGGAGAGAACTAGGTTGTAGAGAGTTAACGAAATTTGTCAGCCTGTTCGACGGCGCCTCCGTGTCAACGTGGCTCCCTGCCTCATCAACGAGTGGAGGGTGTTTCCAGACGAGGTCTTGGGATCTCAGGGGTCCTACTCTGTTTTTCGTTTCGCTAGTCAAGGCTGGGTACTTTTCTTTGCTCCTCTCAGGTGGTGTTGTCGGTGTGCAAGACGGATGGGTGGCGGTTGGCGTGGAGAAAGTGATCAGAGGCCAGATTATGGCGGCGGCATACCATGGATCGTAGGGCGCTGACTTCTAATCTATGGTGGGTCACTAGACGGAGGTGGCAGCTGTGGTGGATCTAGGCTTTCAAGCTGGTGGGCATGGCGGAGGCAAAGCACGGTGATTCTTTCTTCAATTTCTTGGTGATAGATTTGGTGTGGTTTGCTGTATGGCTCAGGCACCTTCGATTTTGGGAGCTCGAAGACATGGGGCTGCGGTGGTGGCCTGCAGGTGGGTCAGCTGATGACAAGGATGAGGAGTACTGTGGTGGCGACTATTTTCTTTTTGTTAGAGTCTTATTTTCAGTTAGGTTGTTGGTTAGGTTACTTTGGTCAATAGTCGGTCCCTACTCTTTTGAGCTAGGGTTGGGTCAAATTGATGTGCCATGGATGTGGTGTCTTTCCTAGGGATGAGTTGGTTTATTTTCGGTTTTATCTTATGGTCAATGTGCTAACAAGCGATCCTTGCACGTGGTCTGGTTTCATTGGGACTCGGTGTGAAAGAGGGCGTTGGTTTCTCTGGCGGTTGTCTATGAGGTGTTATCGAGTTTCTCAGGATTATTTGTAGCCTGTGAGGTTGGGCAATATAGTTGGTTAGGGGTTGGGCTCTTTTGGCTCATGGATGTCATTCTTGATGACGGACCCGTAACTAGTTTGGTTTTTAGGGAGGAGAGTGGGGAGTTCATGTCAATCACTGGTCATTCCCATATTATGTAATCTTGGTTATTTTCAATAAAGGATTCTTATTCTCAAAAAAAGAAAAAAAAGAAGAAAAAAAAGGAATCATGTGTGTTTCTGTTATAGAATACGGAACGGGAACTAAGTATGAGATGCAAGGTAGAGAGGACGACACAAGCATGTATAGTGGTTCACCTTGCTCTTGAGGCAAGACTACGTCCACTTAGATATTTTACTATGAGTGAGGTCAAGTGACCTTTGTAGTGATACAAGTTGGGGATCATGGATCCATCCCTTCCAAGAAGGGGAGGACTTCCCTTTATAGCTAAAGGAAGTCCCATTCTATTCTATATTTCCAATGTCGGATACAATACACATATTGCTTCTCTTGAAGCCTCTTGGAGAGCATGGGAGGGTGGCCTCCTAGCAAGGTACCGGCCGACCTCCACCATAGCGAGGTAGCTCGGGTGTCGGACTACCGGATGCATGTCGTAGGCGGGACTAGCCATGCAGCGGGGCCCACCTAAGAGGTCGTTGCTTATGCTTGGCGGTATGTGGTATAAGTGATATCAACAATGTGTATCATTAAATTAAGGGGCCGTGACCATCAGCCCCAATATTGGGCAATTTTAACCCACTTATACTAGAAAGAAAAAACCGTTCCCACTAACCCAAACGCGAATGAAAAAGTCTATTTTACCGAGTGTAAACTAATTAATGCAACCCACCAAACCCATTAAGGCGGTTCGGTTTCTACCATTTTTCAGTTTCAAAAAAACTTCCTCTCATCATCTTTCTCTCGCTCTTGCTCTCGATTCTGAGTTGAGACTCTAGGTCTCTGAATCTTGCTGTCGATTCTCAGTTCCTCCACCAACTCTGCTCACTAGACCAACTCCGGCGGCGATTCAACATTCTCCGGCGTCGGGATTATAGAAAGTGAGTCAAAATCTCTTTTCTGTTTCAGATTCTTTAGCTTTCTGTGAGATTGAACTTGTTCATAGCCTAGGTTTGGTTAATCGAGTGGGTAAATGAGAATAATAAGATTTTCAGGTTTCAAAATCTGAAAAATCTAGGGTTTCAGTTTCAAATATATATGTTGCAAATTAATGTTTATTGAATGTTTTATGTTAACCGGGCAACAAAAATTGCAAAATATGAAAATGGACATGTATTGTGAGCTTATTGCAGGTTATTAAACCCTTACTGTCCCAATAGAGGTTAATAAACCCTTACTGCCCCAATAGGTGTCTATTGGGGGTGATTAAGCACAGATGTGTATAGCGGGGAAATAGACGTCTATTGCCCCAAAACAGAAGCTTCTATTGAGGGCCAATAGACGTCTACTGCCCCAATAGAAGCTTATGTTTTGGGATAATAGATGTCTATTGGGGGCAGTAGACGTCTATTGGCCCCTAATAGAGGCTTCTGTTGTGGGCCAATACATGTCTATTGCCCCAACAGAAGCTTCTGTTTTGGGGCAATAGATGTCTATTGGAGCAGTAGACGTCTATTGGCCCACAACAGAAGCCTCTATTGGGGGCCAATAGACGTTTATTTCCCCAATAGAAACTTCTGTTTTGGGATCATATATGTCTATTGGGGGCCAATATAGTCTATTGCCCCAATTGAAGCTTCTGTTTTGGGATAATAGATGTTTAATGGGGTTCAATAGTTGAACTGTGGATGTGCAATAATGAATTTTTTTTCCCTTTATGAGCAGAATGGCAAGAACCAAACGACCACAAGTCAGCTGCATCTCTGAAGAAACTATGGACGAAACACAAAGCTCAGAACAAAAAACACTTCGGCAAAGGATGGTAGAAATAAAGTCTAGGAAGTTGTCACGAAGAAAAGAAGTTTCTTTTTTGTAGTGACGAAGAAGTAGAAGGAGAAGAAACATAGCAAGAAAAAGAAGAAGAAGAAGACGACGACAGAGAAACAACACAAAGGTTTTATGTGCAGACAAGAAGTCAAAGGAGTAAAAAAAGACAAGAGTCTGATGACGACAAGGATGAATAGCCAACGAAAAAGAAGATTAAAGGGGAAAAGTCAAAGACGAAAGAGGAAAAGCCAAAGAAAAGGGGAAGGAAGAACAAAAAGATAACAGAAAAGGCAAAGATTGAGTGGAAGCAGCAGAAATGCACTCTAAGTGCTTTCTGGAGATTGATTGACACATACAGAGACAAAATCCCGAAAGTGGCTTGGGATATTTTGAGTGCTACTATATTTTGGGGGATGATCCGACCATTCTTTGAGAAGAAGCTTACAAAAACTCAGCTCCACAAGCATGAGGCCGACTTGGAGATTATCCTGCAGTACTTTGACGTTAATAAGAACAAATTTGTGCTCGGAGAGACAGAAATGGAAATAACATTGCAGGACATAAATGAATTGTTTAACCTGCCAACCAGTGGGACTGAATGGGATATGAGAAAGAAGGTTCTTATGGAGGAAAGGAAAGCATCTTCGATATTTGACATCAATATGAGGAAAGAAACAGTAATAAAACCTAAACTGGGAAAGAAAACTCAGCAAGGAGCTCAACAAGAATAAGAACGCTGATCCCAAGATAATCGCGGCACTGCTTATCATGTACCTCTTCAATGCATTCTTCTTCAACATGACATCGACAACCTTAACATGGGACCTCATCAACGCTTGTGAAGACATAGAGAACATAAACAGCTTCAGTTGGGCCAAGATGGTACTAGATTTTCTGCTGGATGGCCTTCAGAGGTACCGAAAAGATCATCCAACGATTCTTTCTGGTTGCCAATACAAATTTTTGTGGTCTATTGCGGGCCAATACATGTCTATTGCCCCCCAATACAGGGTTTAATACGTGTCTATTGGGGGGCAATAGATGTCTATTTCCCGTCAATAAAGGTTAATTGGTTGTCTGTTATTCATTTACTGACAAATATAGTTTCGTTAACAGTACTAGTTCTTGGAGAAGATAAAGATCAGAATCTAGATTCCAGGAATGGAGAATGAAAAACTGAGATTTGTGAGGTGGTCGATAAAGGAGCTGTTCAACCTGCAGAAGCTCCATCAGAATCCAGACTGGCTAGAGGACTTGATAAAAGAAGGGTCATGGTTGGAAGATTGCTACATCAACTTGTTGGATACGGAGGAGGAGCACGAAACACCAAGTTTCAACAACTGGGTAAGTTAGCAATTACAGTGGAACTGAACAAATGGTCTATTGGGAATAGACATCTATTGGCCCCCAATATTGGGTTCATAAGCTGTCTATTGAGGGCTAATAGACATCTATTGCCCCACAATAATATTGTTTTCTTTTTTGGACTCAATTGTTGTTTTATTGGTTGTAGGTTCCTCAAGCGAGCCAAGACCAGAAAGAGGAGACCATAAGGGTTACTGGTAACATGAGAGTTCTGCTGAAAGAAATGGATAGGGAGATTGAAGACGATGGTGAAAAACAGCAAATGGAGGAGCAAATGAAGAAACTCTCGAAAGCAAATGAAGGACTTGCGAACCATATTAGGGTGCTTTGGAAAAAGGTTACTGTTGTTGATGAGAATATTGAGAGGTATGGAGAAGAAAATGACTGAGGTGATGTAGGAAAACAGATCGTACCAGAACCACATAAAAGCTCTGAAGAAATTGTTGGCGAAAGCAACTGCAGGAAACCTGACTTGCAAAGTAGTGAGCAGCAAGGTAATCAACTACAGATGGTACTGGTGTCGATCGAGCAAGATCAAGGGAGGGAACCTGAATCTGAGGGGAACCAAGCCGAATATGAGCCTCAAACACCAGTCAAAGAAGAACCAAGGGCAGCGGATCTAGTTGATGCGGTTCCACTATCTTGTAAGAGACCAGAAGAGGAAGTGTTTGAGGATACAGCTGTGGACACACTAAATGCGATGGAATCAGAAAAAATAGATCAACTTGTGTCGAAAACACTGGAAGCAGCTGAGACAGTTGAAATGGCAGAGCCAGGAACATAAATGGCAGTAACGTCGGTCCCCAACGAGAAGAAAAGAGTTGCCATGCATTCAATCGTGAGGAATGTGAAAGAATACAAGAGAAAGGCAGTTGTGAAGGACAAGGACGACGACTTTGAGTATGACACACCGGAGATCTTGAAGACTTATGGAAAGAAAAGAAAGACTGCTGCACAGGAACAGCCAAAGCAGAAAAAGAAAGCAGAACCGAAGCCGGCAACGAAACTGCAGAAAGGGAAACAAGTGCAGCACCCAATGCAAATAAGAGATGTGAATTGTGAAAAGTACACATGGAAAACATTAAAGCCTGAAGTAGCAAAACACTACCAGCAATTCTTTGAGATGGTGGATGACAATACGTAAGTGCATAACATAACTTTCAAAACATGAATATTAATGCTTTACAAACTCATATTAACTACATATTTTTCTGTTTACGCAGATATGTCTACTGGACAAGTGAAAATGGAATAATAGGGGTAACCAGGGCAGACATGAAGATTATCGTACAAGAGCAAGATCTGGATATTGATGTAAGCTAAAGCTGTTTGTTTTTATTGGACCCCAATAGACGTCTATTGGGGGGCAATAGGTGTTGTTCTTCACATATATAATACTAACTGAAAATCAAATTGAACAATTACAGGTGGTTAAGGCTTATACTGAAATGTTGCAGAAGGAACTGAAAGAAAGGAAGACTCAGATTGGATTACTGAACATCGAAGCAGCGGTAAGTACCGAAACAAAAATAGCAGCGTGTTGCTGCACCGCGTCCAAAAAACAAATTTAAGTTAACAATTCAATGATTTCATATGTGTTTACTCTTTGTGTAGTACTACGCAGTTTAACACGAAAAGAAACTAGAGGATTTCAAAAAAGAAGGCAAGAACATTCTTAAAGATGACTTTAAAGGCCACAAGATTGAAATAGAGTTATTCCTGATTGAAGAACTGTGGATTAACTTCAGCTACCCCAAGGTGCTTATCCCAATACACCATTACTACAGCCAGCACTACACACTGCTTATCATCGACAATGAAAAAAAAAGTTTGTTCACATGAACTCTATGCTGCCACCAAAAAAGGAATGGACAAAAGATAACCAATATTACAACAACACAAACTGGGTGGTAAGTAATCATATCAAAACAATCTGTTTATTTTTCAAATGGTGAAATTTGGAAAGTTTGTTGATGCTTTATATATTTGCATTTAAACATGTTAAGCACATAAGGAAGTTCATCCGCGACGTGAAGATGACAGGGAGAATATTTCTAGATGACAGCCAGGATCATGAGAACACAAGAGAGAAGTGCAAAGGTGAGAACAATAAAGGAGACTTTGTCTCCGTGGTTGAAGAAATGACACAAAGAGAGAAAGAGGTCAGAAGGTGGATATTGGATAATTAAATTGGGGAAAATGACTACGAGGTTGTATAAGACTTCAACTGCCCTTAGCAGAAAACCTCATCGTAAGTGCCTCAAAATCCTTTACTCTTTATTTTTGATATAAAAGATGACAGTTTAATTGATAAATTTGTGCAAGTTGTCAGTCTATTTGACCCCAATAGGGGTATATTGGGGGACAATAGAAACTCTTTTTAAGGATCAATAACTTAAATTCTTGCTTTACAGGGAGGACTGTGGACCTTTTATGATCCATTTCATGGAAAGCATAATTCACGGAGTGGAACCCAGCAAGAAGAAAGGTGATGACATGAGGAAAACAATTTTTGAGAGGTTTGCAAAGGAGGAATGTGGTTGCAGCATCGAAAGATACCTTGCTGAAACTGCACATGCTGTAGGAGAGCCAAAAAAATAGAAAATGTAGATTTGACATCTTTTCAATTTATTTTCTGTCAAATTGAAAGAATTTATCTTCAGTTACTATTGTTGAGCATATGACACAGGTCGATATTCAAATTACAGGCCCCTATTACAAAGCTAGTGCCTTAACTCCTCAGAAACCAGGTTCTATTGGAGGGCAATAGAAGTCTATTGACCCCCAATAGAGTTTGGTTAGAGGGTCAGAAGTAACACAGTAGGATATCAAACTACATTTGGAATGTACAAGTGTTAAAATTTCACAACTGTGGAACATCAACCCTCAAACATTCAGGTTCTATTGGGGGCCAAGAGACTTGTATTGCCCCCATAGACATTTTATGTAGGGTCACATCACACTGGAAAAACTTGCAACTCAGAAACAGACATGCTAAAATGAAAATAAACATAAAATCAACTGCTGCATTAATGGAAAAGTTAAAATGAAATCAAAATGGATAGAGCAACTGGAAAAAATCTCGATACAAGTGCTTGGAAAACTTAATCAATTTATCAGTCAGCAACAAAACTCAAGCACCAATCAATGTCAATAATCTTTGACAGCAAAAAATGTTATACTGACCCTGGATAAAATCATCTATTGCCCCCCAATAGCCTATTACTGCCCCCCCTCCAATATAACCAGTCAAAATGCTAAAGCAATTGACAACTTTACATTCAGATAGGTTCAGTGCAGATCTTCTTGTTATGTTGTCCCATTGTGCCACATCGGCCACAACGAATGAGCTTCTTTTCACACTCTCCTCTAAACTTGAACCTCTTGAGCCTAGGCTTCCCGGGAGGCCTCTTTGCATTTGGAGGAAGTATGAAGTCATTGCTAACATATTCCGAAGAAGCCATATCAACATTAGAAATTGGATAAATTGAAAAATCATAGCACTTCTTGCAATAATTAACATGAAAATGCTTATCTATAAAAGCATAAACATCTAATGAGGCAGTAAGAATTGCAGCAAAACCATGGCAGCAAGGAAAACAGTTAATCTCCAATTTTTTACACAAGCATGAAAGAGTTCCAAGGTCCACAACATAAGAATACTTTGGTCTCACTTCATAAACATTTGTATGTGTAGATACCTCTACTAGCAAGGCTAGTTTGCTATCTCACCAAGCATAATTAACACCCTCTTTGGGACACCCCCAAGCCATGGTGAGGCACAACCGCTACTTGCATCTTGTAGCCCTATGTTCAAGCTACGCTACGGTATCCGGAAGTGGCAAATCCGTCGCCGGGAAGCCACTTTTCCGGCCTTGCCAAGTTGCCTCCACAATATGGCATTTCTATACTAGAATAGTTGTTTGCTTGTCCCACATCGAAAACCATGTAAAGGAGAAGCATTCCTTCACCTATAAAAGGAATGTCTCCTCCCAATTAAACACCATCCCATTACATGCTTTGTAATCCCTCTTGGGCCGCAAGGCTCAACACACTAGTATAAGCTTTCAAGTGGACGTAGTCTCCCGCTAAGGCGGAGACGAACCACTATACATCTTGTGTCAATTTCCCTCTCTCTCTCTCTCTCTCTCACTTAAGCTAACTAGAGACCCCCTCGGTCACTAACGTTAACATTGGCGCCGTCTGTGGGAAGCCAACACAAAGGCTTCGTCACGTACCATGAACTTTGGCCCGTTGGCATCCGGTCAACGCCCATAAAGCATAGTCAACGCTGATCAAACACCGGTCAACGCCGACCAACTCTAGTCAACATCAGTCAACAGAACGGCATGTCCAGCGGCGACATTTTCCGCTAGCGGGTCCAGTGGCGACATTTTCCGCTAGAGAGTCCGCGGCGACATATTCCTCCAGCAAGGCAAGCGAGTCCAGCGGCGACATTTTCCGCTAGCGGGTACGTGGCGACATATTCCTCCAGCGAGGCTAGCGTGTCCGGCGGTGACATCTTCCGCTAAGCAAGTCTGGCGGCGACAGCTTCCGCCAGCGTGTCCGCGGCGACATATTCCTCCAGCGAGGCTAGCGTGTCCGGCGGTGACATCTTCCGCTAAGCAAGTCCGGCGGCGACAGCTTCCGCCAGCGTGTCCGCGGCGACATATTCCTCCAGCGAGGCTAGCATGTCCGGCGGTGAAATCTTCCGCTAAGCAAGTCCGGTGGCGACAGCTTCCTCCAGCGTGTCCGCGGCGACATATTCCTCCAGCGAGGCTAGCATGTCCGGCGATGACATCTTCCGCTAAGCAAGTCCGGCGGCGACAGCTTCCGCCAGCGTGTCCGCGGCGACATATTCCTCCAGCAAGGCAAGCGAGTCCAGCGGCGACATTTTCCGCTAGCGGGTCCAGCGGCGACATTTTCCGCTAGCGGGTCCAGCGGCGACAGCTTTGCCAGCGTGTCCGCGGCGACATATTCCTCCAGCGAGGCTAGCATGTCCGGCGGTGACATCTTCCGCTAAGCAAGTCCGGCGGCGACATATTCCTCCAGCGAGGCTAGCATGTCCGGCGATGACATCTTCCGCTAACGAGTCCGGCGGCGACATATTCCTCTGCTAGCGCGGCTAGGACAACTCCAACATAATTTGGGCACTTAATCAATTCCAACTCCAACTCGCTCCAAATCGACATAAGATAAGTAACTATATCTTCCTTTACGCTCTTTCAATTTGAGCTAGTGCCATGCCAATGCCATGCTTTTACTACTTCTATGCATGCCAACAATATATCACACTTGATATGTTTTTACATACTTCCATAAACTTTTGAGCATGCCAACAACATTTTGTACATAGATTTGGCAACACTTTCTAGATCTCACATACTAGATATGCCATGCTTCACATATCGATCTCAAACGATCTCTAAGCATGCCTACAAAAATGCAAAAATGATATTAGCATCCACATTACAAGTACATGCTATACAAAATATGCCATGCTTCTATTTTTAATTGCAACTCAATTAAATAAACATGGGACACTCAAACAAAATATTATTACTTGCTCTATGTGTTTATCATTTTTCATTCAGACCAACCGCCAAGCGGTAAGGCAACGCCTCATAATGACAATGACCGCTACGCGACATTGCAGTCAAGTTTCTCCTCTGAGAAATAGCAAAGGGACTAGTTAACACAGCCCACGGCAGCCATTGATCCGGCAGTTAACCTCGACGCTTGGCTACCAAAGATTGGGCTCGCTACCCAACACCCTCTGCTCCGCGTAGCTCCCTCATCAAACAATTTTCCGACCATCCGGAGGTCTATAGCCAGGAGTGGGGGACTCCTCGCAGGGCCTAGCAGGGGCCCACCCGAAAGGGCAAAAGCGTTCGCTCCGACCAATTCTAGATGGACGACGCACTCGCACTAATTATGATTGATATACGGCACAAAGCTAAGCTTTGGTATCAACCCGTAAGAACACCCTCCTTGACTGGGGACTTCGGGGACTTGTACATATAGCCCAGCATAATTAGCAACGGTCGCGCTCGCGCCTCAGGGCATCACCTCGAGCTACCCGTTAATGCCTCAGTGGCACCGCCAAGCTTTCGCTCTTGTGCCTCAGCGGCACCGCCAGGCTTTCGCGCTCGTGCCTCAGTTGCACCGCCGAGCTTTTCGCGCTCGTGCCTCAGCGGCAACCCTTGAGCTTTCGCGCTCGTGCCTCAGCGGCAACCCTTGAGCTTTCGCGCTCGTGCCTCAGCGGCAACCCTTGAGCTTTTCCTCTCGTGCCTCAGCGGCACCGCCAGGCTTTCGCGCTCGTGCCTCAGCGGCAACCCTTGAGCTTTCGCGCTCGTGCCTCAGCGGCACCGCCAGGCTTTCGCCCTCGTGACTTCCCGCCACCATGAGCTTCCGCTTACGAGCTTACCGCTCACGTCTTCGCGGCACCCCCGAGCTCCCGCTCACGAGCTTACCGCTCACGCCTTCACGACACCCCCGAGCTTCCGCTCACGCCTTTGCGGCACCCTTGAGCTTCCGCTCACGCCTTTGCGGCACCCTTGAGCTTCCGCTCACGAGCTTACCGCACATGCCTTCGCGGCACCCCCGAGCTTCCGCTCACGAGCTTACCGCTCATGCATTCGCAGCACCCTTGAGCTTCCGCTCATAAGCTTCCCGCTCATGCCTTCCCGGCAACCCACGAGCTTTCCGCTCATGCCTTCCCGGCACCCCGAGCTTCCACTCATGCCTTCCCGGCAACCCCCGAGCTTCCGCTCACGCCTTCGCGGCACCCTTGAGCTTCCGCTCATGCCTTCGCGGCACCCCCGAGCTTCCGCTCACGAGCTTACCGCTCATCCCTTCGCGGCACCCTTGAGCTTCCGCTCACGAGCTTCCCGCTCATGCCTTCCCGGCACCCCGAGCTTCCGCTCATGCCTTCCCGGCAACCCTTGAGCTTCCGCTCATGCCTCCCCAGCAACCCTTGAGCTTCCGCTCACCAGCTTCAGCTCATGCCTCCCCGGCATCCCGAGCTTCCCGCTCATGCCTTCCCGGCACCCCGAGCTTTCGCTCATGCCTTCCCGGCAACCCACGAGCTTCCCGCTCATGCTCTCCTGGCACCCCGAGCTTCCGCTCATGCCTTCCCGGCAACCCTTGAGCTTCCGCTCACGAGCTTCCCGCTCATGCCTTCCCAGCAACCCACGAGCTTCCGCTCATGCCTCCTCGGCAACCCACGAGCTTTCGCTCATGCCTCCCCGACATCCCGAGCTTTCACTCATGCCTTCCAGGCAACCCTGGAGCTTCCGCTCATGCCTTCCCGGCACCCCGAGCTTCCACTCATGCCTTCCCGGCAACCCTCGAGCTTCCCGCTCATGCCTTCCCGGCAACCCTCGACCTTCCCGCTCATGCCTTCCCGGCAACCCTCGACCTTCCCGCTCACGCCTTCGCGGCACCCTTGAGCTTCCGCTCACGCCTTTGCGGCACCCTTGAGTTTCCGCTCACGAGCTTACCGCATATGCCTTCGCGGCACCCCCGAGCTTCCGCTCACGAGCTTACCGCTCATGCATTCGCAGCACCCTTGAGCTTCCGCTCATAAGCTTCCCGCTCATGCCTTCCCGACAACCCACGAGCTTCCCGCTCATGCCTTCCCGGCACCCCGAGCTTCCACTCATGCCTTCCCGGCAACCCCCGAGGTTCCGCTCACGCCTTCGCGGCACCCTTGAGCTTCCGCTCACGAGCTTACCGCTCATGCCTTCGCGGCACCCCCGAGCTTCCGCTCACGAGCTTACCGCTCATGCCTTCGCGGCACCCTTGAGCTTCCGCTCACGAGCTTACCGCTCATGCCTTCGCGGCACCCCCCAGCTTCCGCTCACGAGCTTACCGCTCATGCCTTCGCGGCACCCTTGAGCTTCCGCTCACGAGCTTCCCGCTCATGCCTTCCCAGCACCCCGAGCTTCCGCTCATGCCTTCCCGGCAACCCTTGAGCTTCCGCTCATGCCTCCCCAGCAACCCTTGAGCTTCCGCTCACCAGCTTCAGCTCATGCCTCCCCGGCATCCCGAGCTTCCCGCTCATGCCTTCCCGGCACCCCGAGCTTCCACTCATGCCTTCCCGGCAACCCCCGAGGTTCCGCTCACGCCTTCGCGGCACCCTTGAGCTTCCGCTCACGAGCTTACCGCTCATGCCTTCGCGGCACCCCCGAGCTTCCGCTCACGAGCTTACCGCTCATGCCTTCGCGGCACCCTTGAGCTTCCGCTCACGAGCTTACCGCTCATGCCTTCGCGGCACCCCCCAGCTTCCGCTCACGAGCTTACCGCTCATGCCTTCGCGGCACCCTTGAGCTTCCGCTCACGAGCTTCCCGCTCATGCCTTCCCAGCACCCCGAGCTTCCGCTCATGCCTTCCCGGCAACCCTTGAGCTTCCGCTCATGCCTCCCCAGCAACCCTTGAGCTTCCGCTCACCAGCTTCAGCTCATGCCTCCCCGGCATCCCGAGCTTCCCGCTCATGCCTTCCCGGCACCCCGAGCTTCCACTCATGCCTTCCCGGCAACCCCCGAGGTTCCGCTCACGCCTTCGCGGCACCCTTGAGCTTCCGCTCACGAGCTTACCGCTCATGCCTTCGCGGCACCCCCGAGCTTCCGCTCACGAGCTTACCGCTCATGCCTTCGCGGCACCCTTGAGCTTCCGCTCACGAGCTTACCGCTCATGCCTTCGCGGCACCCCCCAGCTTCCGCTCACGAGCTTACCGCTCATGCCTTCGCGGCACCCTTGAGCTTCCGCTCACGAGCTTCCCGCTCATGCCTTCCCAGCACCCCGAGCTTCCGCTCATGCCTTCCCGGCAACCCTTGAGCTTCCGCTCATGCCTCCCCAGCAACCCTTGAGCTTCCGCTCACCAGCTTCAGCTCATGCCTCCCCGGCATCCCGAGCTTCCCGCTCATGCCTTCCCGGCACCCTTGAGCTTCCGCTCACGAGCTTACCGCTCATGCCTTCGCGGCACCCCCCAGCTTCCGCTCACGAGCTTACCGCTCATGCCTTCGCGGCACCCTTGAGCTTCCGCTCACGAGCTTCCCGCTCATGCCTTCCCGGCACCCCGAGCTTCCGCTCATGCCTTCCCGGCAACCCTTGAGCTTCCGCTTATGCCTCCCCAGCAACCCTTGAGCTTCCGCTCACCAGCTTCAGCTCATGCCTCCCCGGCATCCCGAGCTTCCCGCTCATGCCTTCCCGGCACCCCGAGCTTTCACTCATGCCTTCCCGGCAACCCACGAGCTTCCCGCTCATGCCTTCCCGGCAGCCCGAGCTTCCGCTCATGCCTTCCCAGCAACCCACGAGCTTCCGCTCATGCCTCCTCGGCAACCCACGAGCTTTCGCTCATGCCTCCCCGACATCCCGCGCTTTCACTCATGCCTTCCAGGCAACCCTGGAGCTTCCGCTCATGCCTTCCCGGCACCCCGAGCTTCCACTCATGCCTTCTCGGCAACCCTCAAGCTTCCCGCTCATGCCTTCCCGGCAACCCTCGACCTTCCCGCTCATGCCTTCCCGGCAACCCTCGACCTTCCCGCTCACGCCTTCGCGGCACCCTTGAGCTTCCGCTCACGCCTTTGCGGCACCCTTGAGCTTCCGCTCACGAGCTTACCGCACATGCCTTCGCGGCACCCCCGAGCTTCCGCTCACGAGCTTACCGCTCATGCATTCGCAGCACCCTTGAGCTTCCGCTCATAAGCTTCCCGCTCATGCCTTCCCGGCAACCCACGAGCTTCCCGCTCATGCCTTCCCGGCAGCCCGAGCTTCCGCTCATGCCTTCCCAGCAACCCACGAGCTTCCGCTCATGCCTCCTCGGCAACCCACGAGCTTTCGCTCATGCCTCCCCGACATCCCGCGCTTTCACTCATGCCTTCCAGGCAACCCTGGAGCTTCCGCTCATGCCTTCCCGGCACCCCGAGCTTCCACTCATGCCTTCTCGGCAACCCTCAAGCTTCCCGCTCATGCCTTCCCGGCAACCCTCGACCTTCCCGCTCATGCCTTCCCGGCAACCCTCGACCTTCCCGCTCACGCCTTCGCGGCACCCTTGAGCTTCCGCTCACGCCTTTGCGGCACCCTTGAGCTTCCGCTCACGAGCTTACCGCACATGCCTTCGCGGCACCCCCGAGCTTCCGCTCACGAGCTTACCGCTCATGCATTCGCAGCACCCTTGAGCTTCCGCTCATAAGCTTCCCGCTCATGCCTTCCCGGCAACCCACGAGCTTCCCGCTCATGCCTTCCCGGCACCCCGAGCTTCCACTCATGCCTTCCCGGCAACCTCCGAGCTTCCGCTCACGCCTTCGCGGCACCCTTGAGCTTCCGCTCACGAGCTTACCGCTCATGCCTTCGCGGCACCCCCGAGCTTCCGCTCACGAGCTTACCGCTCATGCCTTCGCGGCACCCTTGAGCTTCCGCTCACGAGCTTCCCGCTCATGCCTTCCCGGCAACCCTTGAGCTTCCGCTCATGCCTCCCCAGCAACCCTTGAGCTTCCGCTCACCAGCTTCAGCTCATGCCTCCCCGGCATCCCGAGCTTCCCGCTCATGCCTTCCCGGCACCCCGAGCTTCCCGCTCATGCCTTCCCGGCACCCCGAACTTCCGCTCATGCCTTCCCGGCAACCCTTGAGCTTCCGCTCACGAGCTTCCCGCTCATGCCTTCCCAGCAACCCACGAGCTTCCGCTCATGCCTCCTCGGCAACCCACGAGCTTTCGCTCATGCCTCCCCGGCATCCCGAGCTTTCACTCATGCCTTCCCGGCAACCCTGGAGCTTCCGCTCATGCCTTCCCGGCACCCCGAGCTTCCACTCATGCCTTCCCGGCAACCCTCGAGCTTCCCGCTCATGCCTTCCCGGCAACCCTCGACCTTCCCGCTCATGCCTTCCCGGCAACCCACGAGCTCCCCGCTCATGCCTTCCAGGCAACCCCGAGTTTCCCGCTCACGAGCTTTCCGCTCATGCATTCCCGGCAATCCTCGAGCTTTACGCTCATGTCTACTCGACACACCACACGTTAATGGAACATTGAATTTTTCTACCATTTGTCATTTACCGACCGCGACAAATCAAATTCTTTTCGCATTCCATTAATACGAGCGAAAACTAAACAGACACAACCGTAAGCGCGGTCATCGTTCATGAGTTACAAACGCTTACCTTCGCACCGCTCATGCAACTTACATTTATCATATGCAATCCATACGCTCACACGACCATACGCGTTCTCGAGTTTGTACGTCATAATCGATCGTACTCGGCACCATTCGCGTATATGCATCAACATGTATCACGCACCCCATACGTTTATATATGCCAACGCATATCCATACAACTCACAGTTGTTGCCCAATGCAACGAGCATTCTACGTATGCCTGTTTTTTGTCTTTGTTGTGCAGGTTAACGAGTCCCTTCTTGCTTACGGAGTTCGGAGACTTGTAGGGGCTCCGTACCGCCCGGTTACTTATGCTTGGTGACATCATGTGTATAACTCCCCAACCAAGAAGCTCCTCTTACTTGGGGACTTCAGGGACTTGTAGATACCTCTACTAGCAAGGCTAGTTTGCTATCTCACCAAGCATAATTAACACCCTCTTTGGGACACCCCCAAGCCATGGTGAGGCACAACCGCTACTTGCATCTTGTAGCCCTATGTTCAAGCTACGCTACGGTATCCGGAAGTGGCAAATCCGTCGCTGGGAAGCCACCTTTCCGGCCTTGCCAAGTTGCCTCCACAATATGGCATTTCTATACTAGAATAGTTGTTTGCTTGTCCCACATCGAAAACCATGTAAATGAGAAGCATTCCTTCACCTATAAAAGGAATGCCTCCTCCCACTTAAACATCATCCCATTACATGCTTTGTAATCCCTCTTGGGCCGCAAGGCTCAACACACTAGTATAAGCTTTCAAGTGGACGTAGTCTCCCGCTAAGGCGGAGACGAACCACTATACATCTCGTGTCAATCTCCCTCTCTCTCTCTCTCTCACTTAAGCTAACTAGAGACCCCCTCGGTCACTAACGTTAACAGTATGAGAGTAATGCACATTGAAACGGCAAGCTTTCTCCATACCTTCTTTCAAACGACCCTCTATAACAGGAGTAAGTCGCGAGGTCCAAAGTTGAGCCTCGTCTCTCCTCTCACCCATCATCTGCATCACCTTAATCCGAGTCTGATCAAGCATAGTGTATATTGGCATCTCACGCTCAACAGCAAACCAAGCATTAAAAGATTCAGCTATACTATTAGCCATAATTCCATAACGACATCCAGGGAAAAATGTGCGGCCCTAATTTTGAAGACGCATATCAGCAAGAAATGGATCTATAATATCAGCACCACCAACTTCTCTAAACTCTCTTACATGAAAACAATATTCCTTTTTAGTGCACGTATATACCAACTCAAAAAACTTCTTTTTAACATCATCTTTCAAAACAAAAGACCCTTTACCGTTGTATTTAGTCATAAGATTATGCACCAAGTGCTTGTAACAGAAAAGATGAGGATTACTAGGAAATATCTTGTCGAAAGCACTCAACAGTCCAACACCACGATCACTAATAAACGTTCAATCTACCTTGAGGTTCCAGCAAGCTCTTAAAGTGTTGGAAGAAAAAGGACCAATTAGCATCAATCTCAAAATCACAGACACACATTGCAAGAGGAAAGAAACCTACACAAAACAGAAAAAAAGAGTGAGTCTATTGGGGGCCAATAGATGTCTTTTGGGAGGCAATACATGATAGCAGTGTGCTGCTGCACCGCTAACGGGAGCGTACCGCTCCAGATTTTCAACAAAAAATGAATAAAAAAACCATAATAAACATAAAAAAGACAAAAAGGGGAAAGAAATCATAAGAAAATAAACATGTATTAGGGGGCAATACATGATTGCAGCGTGCCGCTGCACCGCTAACGGGGGAGTGCTGCTCCACATTTTCAATAAAAATACAAATAAAAGATCGTAGACATGAGAAAAGTACCATGATTTCCATTCCTTCCAGTTGCACAAAGTATCTGCCCCTTGAAGACACTCTTCTTAAAAGTCCCATCGACAAACAAGACAGGAAGACAGAATTCATAGCCTTTAATGCAGCCTGCATAAGCTAGGAAAAGCCTCTGAAATCGATTGCTCGATAGATCAACTTCCAAAACAAACGAAGATCCTGGGTTAGTCTCAAATACAGCTTCCCTATAACATGTTAACTTGTTAAACGAATCAGCCTCAGAACCATAAATCATTTCCCTAGCCTTCTGCTTTGCTTTCCAAGCAACCTTGTATGATATATCAAACCCATAAGCTGACTTGAACTTGCTGATAATTTCCCTCGGCTTCAATGATAAGTTATAGCTAATGTCCTCTTCAATACATGTCTTGACAATTTTCGATCCCAAAAGCTCATGTTTTTGCTTCCGAATAACACCTTTGCAAGAGTGGACATTGTTCAACTCACCAATTATAAAGCATCCATTTGCAGGGGATACATAACCACGGACATTCCAATCACATCCTTCGGTTCCCCAATTGGAACAAACCGCATGAATTCTATCCCAATCATTTCTAATAAACACAAAGCCGAACCCAACTTCAACATCATATTTTCTAAGCTTGTCTCGAAACTCGGGGGAACCGCCACAAAATTTTTGTCCTACACATTGAATGAAACTAGCCCACTCATTCGACAAGTAAGACTTTTGAACTTCAGTCCTAAATGCCTCAGTGAGGTAATCATCTTCATCCACAATACCAGAGCAGCTATCTTCAAATGAAACAGAAGCTTTTTTTGCTGCAACTTCCTCTATTCTTCAGCACCGTAATATCAACACAATCCAACTTGTAAATCTTGGCACTGCTAAACAGCATTTGGAAATCGTCATCATTGCGATGAAAAAAAAAATAGCACATCCTAGAAGAGAATAATGAAGCTTAATACCATCAGTTGCAGAAAAACTGAACCGTTGACAAATGTATTCAAACAAATCAGCATAGCTCATATATTGATTAATACAAAACATGAAACCTTGTCCAGAATGAGTGCACTTAACAGCCAAAGAACCATCCATATTCTTGTATAAAAAAACAAAAAACAAAATAAAATCAAACCACTATTGCCCCCCAATAGACACATATTGCCCCCTAATAGAGGAGTCTCGAACACCAAAATCACTTCACAAAACAGAAGCAAGTTACTATAAACAACTATTGCTAAACTTTAGTAAAAACTAAGCGTATCAAAAAAGAAGAAAAACAGCTCTGTGAACCATCTATTGACCCCTAATATGGGTCTATTGGGGGGCAATAGACAATTCACAAATACCAAAAACGGATCGAACTGTTCCAAAACAGAACCACACAAACTTAGCCCAACGAAACATATCAAACTTAGCACAACAAAGTTATAAGCATGAAAATAGCAAATCGAACCAAATCAAAGATGAAATTCACACTTTTTGAAAAAAAAGAAAAAAGAAGAAGATGGAATTCACGAAACACAGACCAAACTTAGAGCAATAATTCGAAAATAACAAACCGCATAGGAAAACAAACTCAGATTCAATGGAGGTGAATAGCAAACATGGATCCAAAAAAAAAAATCGAAGAAACAGAATTGAAATCGAAGAAACAATTCAAATTGAGCTAAAGCAGGGTTGAAATATAAAGCCAGATTGCTTCTTTCTCTCTCCATGCAAACTTCTCTCTCTTCATTCTCTCTCTTTATCGTGCGAACCAGAGTTTCTCTCTCTAAGCGAAGCTTCTCTCTCTAAGCGAAGCTTCTCTCTCTTCTTTCGCTCGAAATTTTGAAACACTCTGGTTTAATTGGCTGGGACGCTGGGTAGTTAAGAAAAGGACAAAAATGTCAATAAAAAGATGTAAAAATTGAACTTTTGTGTAAAAAGAAAGAAGTCTTTAGAGTGTTTTGGGTAAGTGAGAATTAAAAAAACTTAATGGGATAAGTGAGAGCTTGACTCTAAAATTAGGATAAATGGACAAAAACCCTTAAATTAATTTCATATTCGACACCCTTTCTGCATGTGTCATTTTGGCCTCTCTTTTTTTTGGGATATTGACCCAATACCCAAATTTAGGCCAATATAGTCCCACTTACTCCACTAAGAGTGTTTTACTCCCATTCACCCAATTTAACGTTTAATGACAATTTTGCCCTATCAATTCACCTAAAACTCATCGATCTCTCTCTCC
Organism: Rosa rugosa; assembly: GCF_958449725.1. Taxonomy (NCBI): domain Eukaryota; kingdom Viridiplantae; phylum Streptophyta; class Magnoliopsida; order Rosales; family Rosaceae; genus Rosa; species Rosa rugosa. Next base: position 18,625,796 of record NC_084820.1, on the reverse strand, counting down.
TCTCAAACTCTCTCTCCTCCCTGAGTCTCTCTCTGTATCTCTCTCCCTCCCTCCCCCAGCGATGTCGTCGAGGACCAATCCGAGGCCACCGGAAACGCACCGTCGTTGACACTTAAATCGGTCCGGCATCGAGGCTCTTAATCCGTCGTCGTGCAGCACGGTTTCGACTCAGACAGAAACTCCTGCGCAATCGTTGTGCCACAAATCGGTCCGGCATCAAGGCTCAATCCGCCGACGTGCAGCACAGACTTCGACTCCGACGCCGACAGCCGGGCAATCGGTGTTGGTCGATGAGGATCTGCAACGCCGGAGATATTGATGAGGATCTGCACAGCCGGTGGCTAGCTGTCTATGGCCGGAAGACGATGAGGAGACTCTTCAATTCGAATGTTCTAATCTCAGGGATCCCGGGGGTTTCCAGAATTCGAGGGAGCTGTGAGGTTGGGAAGGAACGAAGGAGGTGTTTCTGATGCAAGAGAGCGGCGAAGATGGTGATTGGGTGCCCAGAGCTTTTCTGGGTGCCCAAATTAATTTATGGTTTTTTTTTTTGGCTACCCACAGCATTTTCTGGGCCAATTGATGAATGGTTATTGCGAAATTGGCGAGTTGGGTAATGCACAGAAGGTGTTTGATTAAATGTGTGGAAATGATTATTGGAAGATAATAATGAGATTATTGGGGGGGCAGTAAAAAGATTATTGAGGGGAAATAAAATATTTCTTGGGCAATAATAAGATTATTGGGGGGCAGTAATAAGATTATTTATTTGGATAAACCTACTAAAACTTTCAAAATTAAAAACATCTTCATTTTTCACTAAATATTGATCCCTAATAAACTTGTTATTGGGGAGCAATAATATGTTTATTGGGGGGCAGTAATATATTTATTGAGGAGCAATAATATGATTACTGGGTATTATTGAGGGGTAATAAAATCAAACGCCGGAATCCGGTCACTGGTCCGGTAGTCAATTCGGAATTCCGGTAACCGGTTGCCGGATTCAGAATTCCGGTGACCTGTTGCCGGATTCCGGTCGCTGGAGTCCGCAGTCGGCCACTGGTCACCGGGGTCCGGCAAGGTCTCCTATGACTTCTCTCTCTAAGTGATAAAGAATGAGAGGGCAAAATTGTCCCAAAAATAAATAAAAATGAATAAAAAAAAACTTAATTGGGTATTAGGGAAATGATCTCTTAGAGTGTTTGGGTAAGTGGGCAATCTATTAGAATGTTTGGGTAAGTGGGCATTTTTTAGTCTAAAATTGTGTAAATGGTCATCATCCCTTTTTTTTTCTTATTTAAAAGAAAATGTAATTTTTGTGAGAAAAGAAAAGAGGTGGAGTTTTAAAAGAAATTTTTAAATTTAACCTACATGCATGTTATATAAGATTTGTTTTCCGAGAATCACAAGCCCAAATACAAACCCGGAGGTTGAGGGTGATTCTCTTCTACTCTTTAAGAGATGCAAAGATCCAAAACTCAACAATCAAACCCTAGAATACAAAGAAAAACTAAAGCCCAAGGTGGAGATTGAACATGAAGATGAGCGATGAAAGAAGAAGAGAGAGCGAGAAATCGATCGTCGTTCTTCGCTTTCTGGAATTTCAAAATCACGCCTGAAGAGGTGGAACTCAAGCGAGGGAGTTCTGTTAGTACATATCCCGTCTATTAGTCCCCCTCAAAATCCCAGTAATTTAAGTCCCTTCCTCTTTTATTTACCAAACAAGGTATTTTCCACGTGGGACTTTTAATCCCATTTAAAAGTCATCTCCCTCATCCAAACACTGCCTAAAAATTATGTATGGTGTAATAATTTTACCAACATAACATTATGTGTTTTACCAACATTTTCTTCCTTCATATTCTCACAAAAAAAAAAAACAAAAAAACATGTTTAGAGAAGCTAATATGGTGGCCGACCATATTCCAAGAATAGGTCTAAATATCTCTCAAGATTATGTACGGTATAATAATTTCCCTTCCCATGCTACGTTTTGATGACCTTGTTACGTTTTGATGATCAGGCAAACACAAAGGTTATCAGGATATAATTAATGAACTGAATCATAAGCCCAAATACAAAGTAACTCGGCCCACGTCATTCCCAATCTGGAATAAGCCACTGTCGTTGCCCCGTTGCCATTTGCCAACTGATGAACTCTCAGTTTCTAAACTAAAACCCACGACATAGGTATGTAAAACCAAACACAGTTTGTAATAATTCCATTTTCGGCCCAAAAAACCCAGATTGACAAAAATAGAAAAGGCCCAAATTGACGATCGCTTACCTTATACTAATACTATCGCACTCACCTGAACTCCATCCTCAGCTGACCTTCTTCCCAACCGGAACACCTCCCAGACTCCAGTTCAGTTCCTCAGAACCTCAAACATGGCAAATCCCAAACACTCCCATCTTTCTCTTATCCATCTCATCATCTTCATCATCATCATCATCACTTCATCTCTACCATCACTTGCATCCAACCGTCCCCCACGCTTCCTCGGAAAGTTCTCGCGTTCTTCACCGCCCGATTCTCCGTCACCACCGGAACGACGTCAGCAGAAGCAGCAAAAACTGATCCAATACGAAACCCGATACTTCTCCCAGAATCTCGACCACTTCAGCTTCTCCGAAACCCCGAAATTCCAACAGCGCTACCTCGTCAACGCCGAGCACTGGGTCGGCCCACAACGCCAGGGCCCAATCTTTCTCTACTGCGGCAACGAAGGCGACATCGTATGGTTCGCCGAAAACACCGGCTTCGTCTGGGAACTCGCGCCGCGTTTTGGCGCCATGGTCCTCTTTCCCGAAGTAAGTCTCTGTTTTAGTTGTCGAGAAAATTAAAAAAAAGGAATAAGAAAAAGTGTGGAACTTTGATTTGGATGTTGAAAATGGCAGCATCGTTACTATGGAGAGTCAATGCCGTACGGGAGTGAAGAAGAGGCGTACAAGAATGCCACTACGCTGTCGTTTCTTACGGCCGAGCAAGCGCTGGCCGATGTTGCTGTGTTGATCACGGAGCTTAAGCGAGATTGGTCCGCGGAAGGCTGCCCTGTGGTGCTGTTTGGCGGTTCGTATGGCGGAAGTATGTACATTTTGATGCTCTAGTTTGTTACAAGTTTGGGTTTTGTGATGGTGTTTGGTTGTTTTACTGCATTGAACAGCTAATGATCCGTTTGGTTAATATTTTGTTTTTGTGATTTTGATTTTGAAAACAGTGTTGGCAGCGTGGATGAGGCTCAAGTATCCCCATATTGCTATCGGTGCACTTGCTTCTTCGGCGCCAATTCTTCAGTTCGAAGATATTGTGCCGACAGAGACGTTTTATGACATTGTCTCCAGTGATTTCAGGGTATCTTAACTGTGTTTACCCTGTCTTGTTTTTTCGTGTTTTTGTGTTGGGAAATATGGGATGATATTGTCACCTGCATTTGGTATCTGCAGCGTGAAAGTAGCAGCTGCTTTAACACTATAAAAGAATCGTGGGATGCATTAATGACCGAGGGTCAGAAACAAAATGGCCTGCACCAGCTGACAAAAACCTTCCATTTATGTGGGTAAGGAAGATATACCATATGCTGCATTTCAATTTGTACTTCAATTTTTCTCCATTAGCCACTGGCTTTCAGCTGATTAAAGCCGTTTGACAGAGAATTAAAGAGGACAGAAGATCTTGTAGATTGGTTGGAGTCTGCCTATAGTTATTTGGCGATGGTGAACTACCCATATGGGTCGGAATTTATGATGCCTTTGCCCGGACACCCAATAAGAGAGGTTTGTTGGTCTAGCATGTGTCTAATAACCTTACGAACTCTTGTTTCTCTTTAGTTTTCCATTTTGCGGCTACTGTTTCTTTCATGTATCTGGATTCTCAGTCTAGTAGGATATGCTTCTACAGTTTGTACTTCTGTTGCAAATCAAAGTAGTTACTCTTGTGGTAGGTTTGCAGAAAGATTGATGGTTGTCCTGATGGGACTAGCACTTTGGAGCGCATATTTGAAGGCATAAGTGTATATCACAATTACAGTGGAAAAGCTGACTGCTTTGAGCTGGAAGATGAATCTGATGTCGGCACAGATGGTTGGAATTGGCAGGTCTATTTGCAGTACTGTAATATAACATCTTTTCAAACCAAAGAATGACAGTCCTGATAACTAAAATTTTCCTATGTAGAAGGTCTTGATTGTCATTCATAAAACCATCTTTTCTTTCCTACAGGCTTGCACAGAAATGGTTATGCCAATGTCTAGTAGCCGGGATAGAAGCATGTTTCAAACATATGATTATAATTTCTCCTCTTTTCAAGAGTGGTGCTGGAAGCAGTTCAATGTGAAACCAAGGTCTACATGGATAACAACAGAGTTTGGTGGACATGTAAGAAAGTGATGCAGTAATTGTTTGTCTTTTCTACTAAATAGTGCATTCCTTTTGTTACCATTTCAATAATGAATACTCATCATCTATGCCATACTGGTTCAGTGCATGATGATCTTGTCTTTCTCTCCCCCAGTGTTTGGTAAGTGTCTTACATGTGTTACTCCTGCATCATCTAATTATCTTGGTACCCCATTTGTTGAAATCAGATGTCCATGGAAAACAAGGAGCCATAAAGGATAATTATTCTTTTTGGAATAATTTTCTGAGTTTCTGCTATGTACTAGTCTTGCAATATATTTTGAATCTTTAATCAACAGTGTAGTAACTTTGGTTGATTACTGTACGGGAGGAAGCATTAATTTACAACCTGCTATTGTTTTAAGCTAGTTATTTTCACATTGATTTTTTTATACGGTTATTTTCACCTTAATTGCACTTCTAAAATATTGACTGTAAAAAGTCACAGTTACTACTTGGTAGTTGTTGAACTTCCAGGAATTTTACCTTTAGAGGTAGTCTTTGATATTTATGCTTTGCAGAAGTGCTTATCTGCTGTCTGAACAGTGTGTGTTGTTCCTGTAGATGTAACTATTTCCCCTTTTCAATAGTGCTGAGATGATCATAACATGGTTTTTCTTTCCTTCTTGATATGATTATACGCTGATGTTATTGGCTGTTAAACTTGAAGGATATTAAGGCCACTTTGAAAAACGTCGGAAGTAACATAATCTTCTCCAATGGCTTATTGGATCCATGGAGTGGTGGCAGGTAAACTGTTTTATTTATCAGGTTCAATAACAAGTGTAGGCAGTGTTCATTATCTGACTCCTAATGGCTGTGAATAATATCAATTGCAGTGTTCTCCAGAATGTATCTGAATCTATCGTTGCTCTCGTTACTGAAGAAGGTATCTTCTACTATTGACAGTTGTCTTTACAAGTCATATGTCAAAAGAAACCATATTTCTAGATGCACTTGCTTTCTTCAGTGACACAACTCATTGGACCTACCGTGTCTTGCAAATTAATTCATTAGAATTCAATCAATTCATTCAAACTCTTAGGTTTTGCTGTTAAATTCAGATGAGTGTAGATCAGCAATATTTGCTGAACTGTTCTCACTAGATAGAGCCATTAGTAGCTTAGAGCACCTAGCTACACCTTAGCCAGTATTTTTGTGCTGAAAATTGTTCATTGCTTTTTTTTGTTGTTTATCAGGTGCTCATCACATAGACTTGCGATTTTCAACTAAAGGGGATCCTGAATGGTTGGTTGAGCAAAGGGAAAGTGAGATTAAGCTGATACAAGGCTGGTTAGATAATTTCTATCAAGAAAAGAAAGCAGCTTTTGACATGTAGTTGTATAAATGTAAATTCTCAGTCTTCTTTTTATCCGTTTTTCTTGCTACACTGAACCTCATTTCTTATGCATCAAACATGAAGCAGAACAATGTTGTAAATACCTTTCATGGTAGAGTTAGGCCCAATTTGACATCGCTTATGATTTGTAAAAAGCTGCCTAACGTATAAGTTAAGTAGCAAAAAGTGTTTGATAAAATTTAATAAAGCAGCTTATTTCAATAGTTACACTATTAAGCTACTAGTAAAAGTTGGTAAGAAGTAGTTTTCATACGCTAAAAGTTACAGCTACTTACGATTCAAGCTAAGTTATCCAAAATTGGGTTTTAGTCCTGTAAAATCATATTAAACCTATTTTTGTCTTGTATTCAACAAGAAAAAGGTGGGGAATATAGAAGAGTATAGTAAACTTGAACAGTTTCTCAATTTATGTGTTCTCAGCATTCATTTTAAAATCAGTTGAGAGAGAATTGTCCTCGTGATTTTATGATATAACTCTTCTTTATTGTATAAAAAAAGTCATTAATCTATACTATTATTAAGAGAAGATGTGTTATTAGCTAAAATTGATATTTTTTATCTTTATATCCCTTAAATATTAAAATATCATGGATCACATTTTAAGATCAGGGATAAAAATGTAAAAAGTAAAGTAATATAATAAAAAAATATAAATAAAAGAAAATAGCTATTTCAAGCTCCCCACTCTCACAATTATAACTCTCCATTACTCTTACACCCTTCGAGTGTGTAGACATTTTCTAGTTTTAAAGAATGGTCATTGACCAAAAGCCCCAAAATGAGCCAAAGTTATCCCACTTACCCCAGCAAGAGATTTTTATTCTCACTTACCCAATTTGAAGAAAAATGACAATTTTACCCTTAATCAAATTAATAAACCCCTTGATCTCTCTCATCTCTCTCCGATTTCTGTCAGATCTCTCTCTCTACCTTCAAAGTTCCAACGCCAACTCTGCCTACTACTAGACTCCGGCCGCCCACCACGGCGTCGTCACCAGCGACTGGCTCGCCTAGGCTCAGACCGCCGTGGCCGAAACCCCGACGAACAAGGGTCGGTTGTCGCCGCCGTTAACCTCGACTACTGTCGCCGTCGACTGCATCTGTCTCTCTCTCTCCTCCCTCTCGCCGTCGTCGTTACGCGGTCTTAGTTTTAGCAACAGCATCCTCGGGTTTTCCAGAAACAGCTATGGATCTTCCTCTGCCTTCTGCTTGTTGTTCGTGCTCGCTGCTTCTACCTCCCTGTGTCGCTTTACAGAGAGAGCTTCGAATTACAGAGAGCATGGCCTCCAAGAGCTCTACGAGATCGAGCTCAGCGACCTATTCGTACATACAGAGCTTGATTAGTTTGACGCCGGAACGGTTCAATCTCAGAGTTTTGTAATTGCAATACTTTGATTTTCGGTTCACTGTCAGTTCTTTTTTTTTTCTTTTTCTTTTTTGTAAAATGGGGACTATTAAAGTTATATTGGAGGGCAATAGACGGCTATTGGGGGGCAATAGATGTTTTGAATTGATGTAATCTCCTTGTTTTTTTTCTGTAATCAAAGTTTTATTTGTCTAAATTTAGGGAGATTAGTTCTCATTCTGGCAACTGAAAGTCCTATTGGGGGGCAATACACGTCTATTAGGGGGCAATACATGACTGATAGACGTCTATTGGGGGACAATACATGGCTGATAGTCGTCTATTGGGGGCCAATAGACGTCTATTAGGGGCAAAAAAAACTTTCCGGTGAGATTTTCAGCAAATTCCGGTGGGCGGCAGCCGGTGACCGGATTCCGACGAAAGTTGGCCAGATTCCGGCGGCCGGTGACCGGATTCCGGCGGCCGGTGACGGGCTCCGGCGAAGTCTCCTATGGTTTCTCTCTCTTCCATTTTCTCTATCTCTCTCTCTCTAAGTAACAAAGGGGTGAGGGGTAAAATGGTATTAAAAAAAATTAAAAACAAAAAAAAAATCTTAATAGGGTATTAGGGAAGACTCCCTTAGAGTGTATTGGGTAAGAGAGAATTAAAAAAACTTAATGGGAAAAAAATCCCTAGAAATGGGGTAAATGGACAAAACCCCTTTAAAGAAAATGGAGTAAGGCCCAACCCTAACGCACTAATTGGGCCAGCCTAAAACCCGACCCAAATCCCCGCCGAACACACCTGTAGCCAGATATAGGCTTAGTTTGGGATTGCTGTGCTGTGAGAGGAAGCACTTCTGAACTTGCTGTGAGAGGAAGCACTTCCGAACTTACTGTGAGAAGAAGCAGCTGAGGTGTTTGGTAAACTGTTTTTAAAAGTGCTGTGAGAACGAAAAGCAATTTTTAGGTGTTTGGTAAGTTCCAAAACAAAAGTGCTTTGGCTGGGTATAATTACCAAAATGGTTATACATGCTTAGATATGCTACTAAAATACATAATTTTGTTTTTTGATTATGTAACCATATCAAATAAAAATATTTCTCATGTATTATCCTTATACCCTTGCTTGGACCAAATAAAAGATTTACTTTAAACCCTTCAATATGCATATTATGTTTTACTATTACACAAAATAAGTCTAGAATATTTGGATTAATTTCCCGACCATAGTTCAACGGGAACCATTACACAAAATTATTAAAGTTACTTGAAATTTGCAACTAAATGCTAAGTAGATGCATTCATTAGACTTTGTGCAATTGTATTTCTTAACACCCTCCATTTCTTGTCTTCCCGGATCATCTCCTTCATGTTCATTGTCCTCTATCTCTTCACTTGAGTAATTTACACGTTCATCAAAATCAAGATCTCGTTGAGTATATCTTCCAAATCAGATATACCAAATCAAGGCAGCATTAACATGACTGTGAGCTTAAAGAGTAAGGAATAGTACTTAATAGCACATTGCAGGATAAGCCAACTAAAGTGACCCACAAAAGAAGCACATCAATACACAAGCCTTTATACACTTGAGAATAGCCAATCAAAACAGCTGCCTCCTTTTGCTACTGAACAGATATTCACCATGAGAAAGAACATCTCATTCTTCTTTAATCGATAAATAGGAGTAAAGGTACATACAAAACAAGTGTTCCATCTGGTAAAAGCTCCGCCTCAGCATCAATTTCTGCCAAAGTTTTTCGAAGAGTTGATATATTATATATGTTATATAGTTAAGGAACATGACTAATCATGAATTCTGCAAACGAGCTTCTAGTTCAAAGATATATGCAAATTAATTCTTTGAAAATTACAGCAGACTACTCAGCACAAATTCTTTTAGAAGTTCAGTCTAGAATTTTTTGTCTAGAAACCTTTTAACTTGAGTTTCAATGATACAAATACAAAAGCTTTTATGTTTATTATCTAGTAGGAGTTCCATAACAGACAAACTTCTTTATGCAGTAAACTGAGACTAATCAAAAGTAGTACATCTAGAATCACAAAATAGCTGGAAATAAGCATCCAGCAAATGCTATGTAAAATTGCAAACAATAGTTACTGAACAACAATTATCCAAATCCAGAACCATTCAATTAGAAAGGTATGTGCAGAAGTACCTGGACAATGAATCCTGCAGAAATTTTGCATCCAAACTCACTCGATCAACAAGTTCATTGAATATGGGGGCTAACTCATTTGCTTGATTCAACTGAGTTTCTGGAAAGGGCATCGGAAGTAAAGCGAACGGGGCGTGTACCATTCCTATCCAAAAGACAGATGCAATTCAATTCCCATCAAAACTGGCAAAACTGATGCCAAATTTCAAAACAGATGCAATACAAATATACAATACAATTCAATTTCAATAAGTAACTAACGTCCAAAACAACTTGATCAATTCCATAACTCATCCAATAAAGCAACTTGTCAACAGTCGATCAACTAATGGAGATGTTCAGAGAGGGACTTTAAGCTTGAAGCTCGATCAATTTAATCATACAACACAAGAGCAACTCACCAAGAGTTTCAAAAAGGGACTTTAAGCTTGAAGAATCAGAAATCGAACCCAGAAAGCAACCAAGAATTTCTGCTTTGCTGCTTGAGGAAGAGAGCAACCAAGAGAGACTGATTGAAAACCCAGAAAGTAAAACCCAGACAGATCGATCAACTATTCGACTGCAGTCCGTCACCGAGTTACCATCGAGGAGAGCGAGGGCCGTCGATGCCTCGATGGTCGAGGAGAGAGGCTGAGAGGGAAAAAAATGTCAGCGCCCTCTCTCGATCTCTTCCGATGAGTATGAATCATGCTCAAGTTTTTGACGGCGAAGGGAGGAAGAGGAGGAGAGTGCGATGGTTTTGCCTCGCACAGAAGAAGAAAAATGTCTGGGTTCAGTGTAAATTTTAGAAAAGGACGAGGACAAAATAGGTGGTTCGGTTAACTTTCATTAAAGCTTCCGTGTTTTCAGCCGCGTTCCGCAAAAGCAATTTTCAAAAGCTACAAAAAGTAGCTTCTGATTTCCTGCTGCCCAGAGAAGCAATTCGGCCCAAAAGCAACAATTTTGAAGTTTACCAAACAGCCTCACTTTCCTCCAGAAGCACTTTTGGACCAGAAGCAGGTTCCAAAAGCAATCCCAAACTAAGCCTACAAAAGAGAGTGGGATCCCCTCGTAAGGTCACAATCTCATCCCTCAATTTTATGCCGCAGATAAAAGGCGGCCTAATTACTTTTAAAAAATAAAAATAAAAATTACCTTAACTTCACCTGAACGACGTCGTCTAGTCCTCTTGCCTTTTGAATAACACCAAACTCCCCCAACCTCAGTCCAAGCAGAGTAGAGCCAAACACGACTCAAGAAGCGAAAAGCAGACTGGAGAGAGACGAAAAAGCCTGAGAGAAAGAAAAAGCGCTAGTATTATAGATCAGTACTGGGAATTTGGTAAAGGAGAAGGAATCTAGGGTTTCGCGGCGGTGGAGTTGCGCCGATCCGACGTCGTAATGGCGAGTCCGCGATCGGAAGTTTTCGCGAGGACGCCGGGTTCCGGTAGAGGTCTGTCGATAACGCCGGGGTCGAGAATCTTGCAGAGTCCGGTGAGTGACGAAGCGATCTGGAAGCGGCTTAAGGAGGCTGGGTTTGATGAGGAGTCGATTAAGCGGAGGGACAAGGCTGCGCTCATTGCTTATATTGCTAAGCTTGAAGCTGAGGTAACAGTTTTTCTCCTCTGTAATTTTGAATTTTACCTTTAGCTTTTTTTTTGTTTTACTTTTAGGTTTAATTTATTGCTTTGAAGTTGCGAATTTAATTAATTGCTTGAAAAACAATGCAATTCGAATTTGAATTTTTCTGGTTAAATATGTATAGGTTTCTTGTTGTGCTTTTGGTTGTGTTTGGGTATCTGATAGGCAGGGGTTTAAGTTTGGGGTTTGGAGAAAGAAGAATGGAATAGTGAAGAAATCTTTTTTTACTATGTAATGAGGTTTGATTGTTCCGAAATGAGAAAGGGCATAAGTGCGTGGCTTGGATATTCAGTTACATGTGTGTGTGTGTGTGTGTGTCATGAGTTTTGTTTGATACTGAATAAGAAATTAGTTTTGTTTTATCCTGAATAAGAAACAGCATAAGAGCATGGGTTCCATCGTTATAAGTTTCATCTCTTTCGTCATGTTTTACAGAAGCCATCATAGCAAGTGGAAAGATTTCCTGTTTCTTTGAATCTACATACTAATATGCAATCGACAAAACTGCAACCATTTGTATAATTTCTTATCTTATGCTCCTTTTTCTTGTGTAATTTATCCTCAACATTGATGATTTTCTTAATTGTTTACTCATATAGCTAAAGTGTCATCTTTTAGAGTAACGGATTGGAATTGCAGTTCATAATTTTCTATGAAGGTGTTCAATTACTTTGCTAACCAGTTTATCTTGAATTTAGATTTTCGACCACCAACACCACATGGGTCTTCTCATAATGGAAAAGAAGAGGTTGGATTCCGATTATGAGCAACTTAAGGCCTCTTCTGAGACGGCCGAACTTAGATATAACCGTGATCAAGCTGCACATGCATCTGCTTTGGCTGAAGCAAAGAAGCGGGAGGAGAGACTAAAGAAGGCACTAGGAGTCAAGGAAGAATGTATAGCAAGTGTAAGATGATCAATTGAAACTCTTTCTTCTAAATACCCATATCCTTGTATGTGATCATATCAATATTTGTTTGGGTTTTGTGCAGATTGAGAAGTCAATGCACGAGATGCGTGCAGAATCTGCTGAAACAAAGGTTGCAGCTGAGTGTAAGTTGGCTGAAGCGCGTAATATTTTGGAGGATGCTCAGAAGAAATTCACTGAAGCTGAGGGAAAGCTACTCCTTGCAGAATCTTTGCAAGCAGAAGCTTCTCGTTATCACCGTGTTGCAGAAAGAAAGATGGTAGAAGTTGAAGCTCGTGAAGATGATCTTAGGAGGAACATTCTATCTTTCAAGACTGAGTATGTGTTCTAGTTATTTTTCCCCAGTTTATGTTTTCTTTCCTTTTGGACCAAATCTCAGCTTCACCTAAGGCTATGGGTTAGAGGAAAATGAAAATCCTGTCGAGCTCTTTTTGATGGCATAGTCTTGAGTTTTGACACAGTATAAGCCATGGCAGTGGTACCGGGGCCCTTGTTGCATATATTCGTACAACATATTTGTCTGTCCTTGACCTTTTTCCAAACTATGCCCTAATACTGTGTTTCTAGACTTGAAATAGTAATTCATTGGGTAAAAACAGCCCAAAGCTGATGCAAAATTTGCCGATTTTTTTACCTTTCTTTTTTCTTTCATATTGTAGTTGTGATGAAAAAGAGAAGGAGATGAGCCTTGAGAGAAAATCTTTAAGTGAAAGGCAGAAATCCCTCCAGCAAGAACAGGATAGATTACTCGATGCGCAAGCTCTTCTTAACCAGAGGGAGGATATTATATTTGGTCGATCTCAGGACCTGAATCGACTTGAAAAAGAGTTGGAAGACCTGAAACTGAATATTGAGGAGGAGCGTAAAGCCCTAAATGATCAGAAATTTAATGTGGAGCTGACCGAGACTTCCCTTGCTAATAGAGAGGAGGTTAATGTTTTACACCTTTTTACATCTGGATGCTTCGTATGTGGCTTGTTGAAGGCTTTATCAATGTGTTTTGGTTGTTGTCTGTTTGCAGGCTTTAACTAGAAGAGAGGCTTTGCTGAACAAAAAAGAACAAGAGCTTCTTGTTTTTCAGGAAAAACTGGCCAGCAAGGAATCTGTGAGTATATTTAATTTTGTCATCACTTTAACATTAGCTTTAGCTGTATTGTGATTTATTGTCTTCTACTTCTGTTCGGCTGCAACAAGTATATGTTCAATTTTCTGTCATCCTCATTATTCATTTATGGGGGATTATGCAGGATGAGATTAAGAAAGCTGTTGCCATTCACGAAGTTGGTTTGAGAAAGAAGAAGTCTGAATTTGATGCAGAGCTGGAGGTGAAGTGCAAGCTGGTTGAAGCTGAAATTGAAACCAAGAGACGGGCTTGGGAGTTAAGGGAGGTGGATCTCAATCATCGAGAGGACCTACTGTGTGAAAAGGAATATGACGTGGAAGTTCAGATGAGGTCATTGATGGAGAGGGAAAAAGATGTGTCAGAGAGGTCAAATCTTGTTGAGGAGAAGGAAAAAAGTTTGAGAGCCACTGAGATGGAGCTTGAGCAGAATAACCTTCTTTTGCAAAAAGAAAAAGAAGAAAATATCAAATTGAAGCTAGAGCTGCAAAACTCCCTAGATTCACTTGAAGAGAAAAAGAAACAACTTGAATGTTCCAGGCAGGAGTTTGAGGTTTTGAAAACTGAAACAAGTGAGCTTTCAGATCTAGAAATGAAACTTAAGGAAGAGGTAGATTTGGTCAGGGCTCAAAAGCAAGAGCTGATGGCTGAGGCAGAAAAATTGGCTGTGGAGAAGGCCAAGTTTGAATCTGAGTGGGAATCGCTTGATGACAAGAGGGAAATGCTGCGGAAGGAAGCAGAGTGCGTAGCAGAGGAGAGGTTGGCATTCTCTAAGTTTATCAAAGAAGAGCATGATAAATTAAAGCAGGAGAAGGATGAAATGTGGGATCAGTACAAACGTGATGCTGAATTACTTGTTGTTGAGCGGCAAGACTTCATGAATAAGATGACCCGTGAGCGGTCTGAGTTATTCAGCAAGATGCAGCAAGAACATGCTGATTTCTTGCTGGAAATTGATACGAGGAGGAGGGAGTTGGAGAACTGTATTGATAAAAAACATGAGGAGTTAGAATGTTCTTTGAAGGAAAAGGAGATGGTGTTTGAGCAAGAAAAGAAAAATCAACTTGAGTATATTAGTTCTCTCAACGAAAAAGCTGCAAAAGAGATGGAGGAGGTTTCTTTAGAAAGGAAAAGACTTGAAACTGAGAGAGTGGAGATAAATGTGGATCGTGAGCGAAGGAATCAGGAATGGGCTGAGCTAAATAATTCGATTGAGGAACTAAAGATTCAGAGGGAGAAGCTGAAGAAGCAGCGGGAATTATTGCATGCAGATAGTGAAGAGATTCATCGTCAAATTGAACACTTGAAGGAATTGGAGAGTTTGAAAGCTGCTTTAGATGCTGAGATGCAACGATCTGATTCCGTGCCCAGCAACCCAGAAACTTCTACAAGATATTTGAAGCAGGCAACATCAATACAAGAAGGTGATCCTAATTCACAGGATAAAGTAAATGTTGCCGACTCTAGCAACCCATCTATGCTAAAGGCAGTCCTTTCTCCTCCTAGTTCTGCCCGTTTCACTTGGTTAAAACGCTGCACTGAATTGGTTTTCAAACAGTCTCCTGAGAAGCAACAATTGAAATATGAAGAAAGTCCTGTGATCTCTCGAAAAGAAGCAGGCTTGAAGGTAACTGAACAGATGGAGACATCAAGTAAATATGATGGGCATAGGTACATGGGAAATGGTCATTCATCCAGAAGTTTCAGCAAGAGGCAGAATGCTTTTGGCGAGCCAAAGGTGATAGTTGAAGTGCCTGTTGGTGAGAATGTAAAAGCAACAAATAATTCTGATTATGAATCCACACATGACTCTGAATCTGCCGGTGAAAGGTGTGCCCCCTTAATTTCTAAAAAAGTTGTCCCGGGAGGAAGGAAAAGAAGAGTTGAAAAATCTTCTTCCAATGACTGTTTTGATCCAGTACTTGAGACTAGGCAGAATATTAAGAAAAGGAGGCAAGAAGTTGACACTGTAGATTCATCGGACCGTGCCATTACCCACTGGTAAAAACTCTTGTCATCTTGAACTTTAAACTCTTGCTGATGCTGGTATCATAGTGATAGTTCATTTCATTCACTTGAATTATTTGACCGATTTTAAACTCTGTAATTATGTATTTTGTTTCAGCACTGTGTCAACCCAGACAAAAGTTCCAGAGCAGCAGCTTGAATCATTGCCATCTGATCAAATTTGTGATGGTACTGTAGATGAGAGTGTTTTAGTAGTAGATAAAGTCATCAAAGTTTCGGAAGTGATTTGCGAGAGAACTGAGACACAAAGTTTTGCCAACGGGAACAAATTAGACGCACACAATTCTGTTGTGGAACCACACCATCTACAGAATAGTGTCTTAACCTCTGACCCCAAGGCTCAGGAAATGATACAAGAGTTAGACTTGGGGAATGTTGGACTAGTTAGTGACGATCATCAGGTAATCTTGCGCCTGCCTTAAAGTTTTTGCATGTGGATATGAAGCATTAAATCCTGCTTTATTATGTAATTTCTTCCAGGATGCTTGCTGTTCTTTATGTATAGTATTTTTGGCTTCATTTTCTATCAATTATTGCTGTTGATATTGGTTCCCTTGCTTTGATGGTCAAGGGATTTCTATTTTCTACTGAATATCGGATTTGCCTTCTGTTTGAATATTCTCATAGCTGGAATTTTTTCCCCAATATATGTGTGCCATTATTTGTATGTTTGAATCTTGCACTACCTTTATCTATAATTACATTCTATGGTGTCCCAGCTCTGAATTAATCTACTGGAGTCAAATTCGTGATATTCTTTCCAAAATATTGAACATCTATTACCCCTTTATTTTTTGGGCATATGCTGATCAACTTGATTTCATGTCCTGTTTTAGGAGATATCCTTGATTTAGGTGAAACATTGTTGTTGTGTTTTCAATACCAATTTTTGAACATGTTTTGTTGCATGCCTTTTCTATTAAGAAATTACAATGCTGCTTCATTACGTCTTTTTTCTGTCTCTATTATGGCTGAGAATCTAAAACAAGGATTCATATGCAGCTTGAAGAGAAAGAAATATCTGAAAAGCATTTGCAGTCCGTGTGAGAGGATATTCAAAATGTGTACAGAAGCTTAGATATGAAAAGATAATTTGGCAAGCAGGCATTGTCAGATGTGAGTACGGGAGAACTCTCTGTAGTTTTAATACAAAATATTCTTCCATTCACTGTTCATATGGTACTTTGTGTTTTTTTGCTGAATGGTCGAATAGATTTCCAGGTTATTATCACATTTGAATTTTGTCCAAGGTACATTCATCTACATACGAAGTTAAGCTCACTAACTAGATCTACTTCTTCAGGTGCATCACTTACCTGACAGTTGTCAACATTTAAAGAGGCTCCGTTCGCATGGCTTGTATGCTGGATTGGGTAGTTATGTAATTGACTTAGCTTAAAGTAGTGATTTAGGTGATATTTGTGTTTGTTTGGTCATCTAATATGATCTTTGAAGGGCTTCGTTTAGGGCAAACCCAGTGGAGTGGTGTGTTGGCTTCTTGTGTAATATGAGGATCTTGTCTCTGCATATGACCATGGGTTGTCTGCTTATTGATATATGGCGACAACTTTACTCTTGCAGAATTGCAGAGGGCAAGTTCAGTTCTGTTGCATTACATGTGTTTTTCTTCTGTTGTATTTACATCTTCGTCCTTAATCATTATAAGGAGAAACCACAACTATAGGTCGTAATTCTGATCCTGCTAACTATTGCCAATGATTTCATTGTAAGCCACTGTTACAGGGCTGCTCAACTGAGAGAAATCTATTTTGGGATAATTCCACTTCCAAGTATGATCAACTCTGAGATTGATTTTGTCAGCGGCGGTAATTGGGTTACAAGCCCGATCACCATGAATCTAAACAGCTCCCTTGGTAATATTAGGGTGCGAAAAGTTGTCGCCTGAGTGGTATCTAAGTAAATCCTTTTCATTTGAATAATTTTCTAATAAACTGCAACCACAAACTCATTGTAATTACAGCATCCACTTAAGAATTACATCGACGATGACAAAGCAATAGTTACCTAAGAAATGTTACTTTTCGAGTACTAGTACTGACGAGCTGAAGTTGGTGATGTTAATGGATTCAACGATGAGAATTGGACTGGACAAGCTTAAAATCTGAATAAGTAAAAATTATTAAAAGTTGTCCAGTCCAGTTCTCGTCGTCCGTTTTAGGTTTCTAGATAAAATTGTTCATTTTCTAGTACTGATTTTGCGATCTCCATAATTATGAAGAATCAACTAGTATTATGAGAATCATCTAATTACTCAAATTATGAAGAATTTATTATTTGATATAGTTGAATATACAATGTCCGATTTAGAGAAGCTTTTGCAAAACTGATCTCCTAGGAATTATTTTAGTGAACTTTTGGTAAAAATTGATCCTAAAAAAAAAAAAACTAAAAATTAATGATTTAGATCTTTTTTTTTTTTTTTTTTTTTTGAGTTCAAAGAGATTCTATTGAAGAAGAAGGACCAGAACGTCATACACACACGGTCCATAAGGACAGCCGATACCATTCATTGTTACAAATCTTGCTCAATTAAGAGCTTGCAAAAAACTAAACTTAAAATTAGGCTTACCCAAAATACCTTGTGACTTGAACCTCCCTTTGCTAATGCACGCAATTGTGGTGCGCTAGGAGGTTCAAATATTTAGTGTAACACATAGGAAAAATTTAGCACACAAGCCAAAACATACTTACAAAATTACTCAATCTCTTTCCCCTTGCCCTTATCTGGAGGGCTAGAAGAGCTTGGGGAATAAGTGAGACTTAGTGGAGGACATCTTCCTTGTCTTTCTTGGTCTTTGAGGATTTTTTATTTCGGCCTCCAAGAGGACGCCCTCTATTCTTCTTTGTCGCTGCAGCTTCAACTGGCACCATTATCCCACCTGGTACTTCCTGAAGCCCCAAAGATTTTGCAGTAAATTTGGTGGCGAATTCAGGCAGCTTGAGCTTCTTTGGTTGAGCCATTTGTTCCCCTGTTATCATCTATCAAAACTAGGGTTTGCACTTTCTGAGGTGAAGGGATAGGAGTGTGTCTACCTCTCTTGTTGGGCATCTGTTCTTCAACAGGCACAATGGCGAAACCATTGTCTTGTCTTTCTTCAGGATCACAAAGCACAATAGATCTTTTGGCCTTACGAACCCCTGTGTTTTTTAGATTCACAAAAGGTGATACAACAACAGCAATTGGAATAGAAGATTTTAAAAAGTAAATGGCATGCCATCAACCAGAAAATTTCTAATCTAAAAATCAATTTTTGGTACATGAGTTTGCACCAAAATCTTGTTTTTTTTTTTGTAGCAGCAGTACACAAACCAATAGGATGAACAATTTGGATCATAAAACACACTGCAATATATGATAATAGAGAATGTTTAAACGTCAAAGTTGTTCCTTAACAAATTTGTATATAATAAAGGTTATCATTTTTCTTTAAAAAAAAAAAAAAGGTTATGATTTTATTAAATAGATTTTGCTTCTTAAACTGCAGAATCGCTTTCAACAGTCTATAATCGTTTTTAACAACGTTTGGTAGAAAGAGTTAGAATATTTTTGGGTTGTTTTTAGAAGAAGTCCTTAACAAGTGCTTCTTGTAGGGGGGGAAAATATCTTGAACCTCTATGTACTTTTAATATAGGGTCATTTTAGTTGGACCTCTAAAATCCAAACCTCTCTTACTTATTAAACCTCCGGTTTACTTTTTTGAATACTTAAAATGTTAAGTCCTCTCATAAGAAACCTTTATTGAAAATAATCAAGATTACATAATATGGGAATGATCGGTGGTGGACATGAATACCCCACTCTCCAGGACCTAAACCAATTACGAGTCTGTCACCAGGAATGACCTCCATGAGCTAAAAGGGCCCAACCCCTAACCACCTATATCGCCCAACCTCTCGGGCTACAGAGAATCCCGAGAATCTCGATACCACCTCATAAACAACAGCCAGAAAAACCAACGCCCTCTTCCACACCGCATCCCAAAGATACTAGACCACGTGCAAGGATCGCTCGTCAGCACATTGACCATAACATAAAACTGAAAGTAGACCAATTTGTCCAAGGAAAGACACCACATCCATGGCACCTCAATTTGACCCAACTCTAGCTCAAAAAAGTAGGGACATTCTAATGACCAAAAAAACCTAACGAAAGACCTAACCAAAAACAAGCTTCTAAACAAAAACAAAAGGGAGCAGTCGCACACCTCTTTCCTCTCCCCAGTTGCCCCGCCTGTAAACCACCACTGCAAACCTATTCCTTCAAGCTTATTGCGCCGAAGATACCCAAGCCCAGTAGCAGGCCGCAGCAAATCTCCTGATTGTTGTCAGTCAAATTCAAACCAAATTCCAGAATCCCACCAGCCCAAACAATAGAGAAACAGTAAGAAAATCCCTGTGCTCCGCCACCTCAGAGCACAACAACTCCGACCGACTGAGTCTGTCAACTTGAAAGCTCGAAAACCACTAGTGCAGGCTTCGCCTAGCGACCCAAAATAGAGAAGAAACCAGCGCCATACGATCCATGGCATGCTGCCACCATGATCTGGCTATCTACTACATACTTGCGCCTCCACCGAACGCCTATCAACCACCATCCATGCCTGCGCCACCGCCTGAGAGGAGTGAAGATTTATACCCGGCCTAGAGCGATGAAACGAAGACAAACGTAGGATCCCTGAGACCCTGAGAACCCGTCCGGCAACACCCAACACTCGTCGATGAGGCATGGAGCCATGGTCGATGTGGGGGCGCCGCCGGACAGGCGGCAAACTTTTCTGTATTTTCTCTAAACCTAGTTTTCTCTCCTGATATATCAGAGTGAGAAGTTCTGTACAACTGACGCAAATAGGTCAACTCTTCATATATAACGTGATTTGAAAATTATATAATGAAAATAGAACTTTTCAAATAAAGAAGGACTTGGAGAATAGTAGACTAGGTAAACAAAAACGACTCGTCCAATTTTCAAATTGGACATATCGCATGCGATCATAAGATAAGAAAATAGGACAAAATCACATACCATCGTATTTATGTAGACGTAACACAAGTGACATGATCAAAGATTCAAAATTCAAACGTATATACTTGTCTCCTCACAATCACCTCATTCGTGACTCATACTCACAGTTTTTATCTAATTTTCTTTATTTTCAGTTCTAGTTGGACACGATGACAATGATATATATATATATATATATATATAAAAGGTTTCAGCAGCACAAACTAAATTGCAAGAAGAAAAAACCCTCGGTGCCCAACTCTCTCTCTCTCTGGTATACACAGCCACCAGAGCAGTGAGAGAAAAAGGGTTTTAGTTTTGAAACAGTACAGGGTCTTAAGACTTGAGTTTGGGTTTCGGATTGAGATTGAGATGGAGAGCAGCAGCGCCGTCCTAGCCGGTCTTCAGCCAAATTACCTTCTTTGCCCCTCCCGCAATCCTTCTTCTTCCTCCACTTTCCTCCGCCCCTTCTCCGCCCACCATTCCTCTCATTCTCCCTCTCTCAAGGTACATGCTTTTCTCTCTGCCCGTTACAAAAGATTGGATTTTTAATTGATATTATTTTCTGAATGTTGATATTGGTTTTTGGGCACCATTGTTTTGTTGCAGCTCCAAAAGCAGCTCCCTTTGGCTTGTTACCAAGCCGTTCCTCCCTCCCCTATTCGCCGAAGTGCCACATTGTCTGATACTCTCCGGTAAATCCCTGTTCTTTTCTTGATGGGCTGCTTTAAATTCATGTAAAGATTGTTTCTTTTGTTCTTTGATTTCTCTGTTTCATCAAACATTAGTTTATTCTACTTTGAGGTCACTTTCCGTTCGGTTGGTTTTTGTATTTTTTTTTTTCTCAAGCAGTTGACATATTGTTCTTAGTGTTGTTATTTGTTCTGTATTGTTGGTTTGATTGGTGTTGGAATTTTTGGTGTATGTGATTGGTTTTGTTGGACACAGCACTGAAACAAGTGAATTAGCCGACATAGAATGGGAGAATCTTGGCTTTGGGTTCGTTCCTACCGATTATATGTATCTCATGAAATGTGCTCAAGGCGGAAGCTTTTCAGATGGTGAATTGCAGCGTTTTGGGAACATTGAGTTGAACCCTTCAGCTGGAGTCTTGAATTATGGCCAGGTTGGATGTTTAAATCTTTATACCTTTATTCCATTTTGTTGTCTATGAAAGTTATGATATCTTTTCGGATTCTGTTTTGGAATATCTGAAATGCAAACTTTATGTGAGTGGTAGGGTTTATATTCTCATGGAATATCTAGTTCATGCATGTGTCTAATGTTATCTGAGTTCTACTTTCCCTGTGAAAGAGAAGTTTTGGGTTGTGTTTGTTAGATTGAGGAAGCATATATGAGTATATTCTCTCTTCTGTTTATTCTCTTTGATTCCCATATGGAAGAAACTCAGTGGGATTCCATCTGTTCCAGGGCCTAGTTTTCCCTGTTTGTTATTTTTCACCTTCTTTATATAGTGCTAGACTACTTGATGAGCTTTTGAATGATGTGTTTTTGGAAAGTTCATCCAGCCTGTTGTCGAGTGGATTCATGAATTCATGACTCACCAGGTCTCACATTTCTGCACCAGTTCTAATGTAGAGTTTCACATTAGGTAGAGATATCTTTTGTTCTGGAAATAGATCCCAAACCATGAGAAATGAAGTTAAACCGGAAAAAAAAAGTTTGGAAACAAGTCAACAACATATTGGAACCAAGTAATCCCACTTCACTTGAACATTGAAGAGACTAATCCCACTTTACTCTTGCTCTTGTTCAACTATGTAGGGTTTGTTTGAAGGTATGAAAGCCTACAGGAAACAAGATGGTAATATACTCTTGTTTCGTCCTGAGGAAAATGCATCGCGGATGAGGTTGGGTGCTGAGCGGATGTGCATGCCCTCACCGACTGTTGATCAATTTGTGGAAGCTGTGAAGGCCACTGTGTTAGCAAATAAACGTTGGGTATGACGTACAACCATGATGCTGTTGTGAGGTAAATTCTTTGTGAATATTGCTATCCATAATATTACTAAAAAGCTACCAATATCTCATTTCAGGTTCCCCCTCCAGGCAAAGGTTCTCTATATATCAGGCCATTGCTAATGGGAAGTGGTGCCGTTCTTGGTCTCGCGCCTGCCCCTGAATACACATTTCTGATCTATGTTTCGCCAGTTGGAAACTATTTTAAGGTTTGTTATTGCATTTGCATATTGCTAATTTGCTAGAAGCCTACTGAGTTTGAATTTCTTTTTCAAATACTACCACTGCCCTTTGTTTGGGAATTCTGTTGTATTTGTTTTTTCATTTTCTTTTCAGTCTAAACCCTAAACCCTAATCTTTATGCTTTTTCGTTTCTTCATTTCTTTGGCTTTCTAACATTAGTTGTTGCTAGATTTCGACTTCGGAATTAACTTTAAATTTGATGTCTTTTTTTATTTTAAGCAATTCACTGACCCATGCTTCATTTTATATTGAGCCATGCTCGAATCAATTAATTCAATCAATATTGCCTATTTTAACTGGATGGATGGATTTCATTCCGTGTGGATGTTTGTAAATTTGTTAATGAGTCATAGTGATGAATACTAAGTTTGAAATTTGATCGTATTTTTTGGTGCCTGGATGTCTGGCAACAAATAAAATGTTTAAAAGGGGGTTTTATGTCATTATTAATGTAAATATTCTTATCAACTCCCATATGTTTTATTAAATAATGGTCACTTCGATTTGGTGTACCCCATTCTGATCTTTTTTATTTCTAATTTATAAATAGTTTAGGTGCCATTCTTTCTTATGATCATTGTGTCTTATATCTATACATCTGGTGGCAGGAAGGTGTTGCACCTATAAACTTGATTGTTGAGCATGAATTGCATCGTGCAACTCCTGGTGGTACTGGTGGTGTTAAAACTATAGGGAATTATGCCGCGGTAAGCTATTGTTTTTGTCCTTGTTTTATTCTTATTTGCCTCAATCTTTGCCAAATTCTTTCCTGCAAATTGTTTGTCTGCCAATTATGGTCCGGGTATAGTTTCTCGATTTGAGGTTGTGGAACTGTAAGTTTTTATTTATTTAATGCTCCTGCTGCATATGGTTGTAATCTGTACCAACCACTAGAGGCTGAAAACC
This sequence comes from Rosa rugosa, assembly GCF_958449725.1. Lineage (NCBI taxonomy): Eukaryota > Viridiplantae > Streptophyta > Magnoliopsida > Rosales > Rosaceae > Rosa > Rosa rugosa. The sequence continues at coordinate 18,602,663 of NC_084820.1, read as the reverse complement.
TTTATTTTGTTTTATAGATATAATCTCACACATGATTTGATGTTGTCTCATTAAATAGGTGGCTTGCCATTGATGGGTTTCTTAAATTGAATTATTTATTTCTTTAGTATGAATATAACTCGTACAAAGTCAGTGACTGAACAAAGCCTCGTTCCAACTAGTTTTCTATGCTCTTTTCTTATAAGAAACTATCTTCCTGTGATCAAATTAAAACTTCTTGGTGTTCTATTGTTCTACTTTATTAAACTCTGTTTATAGTATGATGCTGCTGATAAGTTGATATTATTCGGTTAAATCTATATGTAGGTTCTGAAGGCACAGTCAGCTGCAAAAGCAAAAGGCTACTCTGATGTTCTGTACCTTGACTGTGTTCACAAAAAATATCTAGAGGAGGTTTCCTCATGCAACATATTTGTTGTGAAGGTAATGTAATGCATTTCAATGTGTGTTTGATAATTATTGTTATTGTTGATGTTCAATACACTGACTCATTGGTGTTGGGGTGGGTGATGAAAATTTTGATATTAACTGCTTATCAACAAGATTGTGTGATCGCATTATCAATTTTTTCTCCGTATTGTCATCACTTATTGTCTGGATTGTCTTGAGGATCCGAAGATCCACTCTCTCTCAATGTGTTATTATCTTGAGGTCATAGAATGACATGCTTTACAAATCATCCACCTACACTTACTATGATCTGATTGTCATGCCACATTGTACAGTACAGTGTACACAAACATTTGTTTTAAGCACCTTACCACTAGCACAGTGTTATATGACCTATACCCTTTGTCCTACATCTGTTATTGTCATTAGTACTCATGGTAACCGGCCAATGTTATGTACTAACATGAAGTCATAGTTGCTGCTGAAATAACATTTATCAATTTTTACTTTCTTGAAAAATCAGATAACCTTGACCACTGAAATCCACTTCAAAACTGTTACCATCATTATTTGAACAAAAGGACTTCTGTCTTTTTATTTCCAGATAAATTTAAGTGAAATTTTACTCCAATATTTGAACAGCAGTCTGGAAGCCGCACTGTTTCTTGAATTAAAATGCTGCCTAGTGCTTTCAAAATCATTATTGCTAATTTGATTTTATGATTTTCTCTTAACTTGTGGGCGGCTCTGTCTTTTATGACCTGATATCTGATACATTCCTCTTAAGTAATTTCATGTATTTTACAACAACAATCGCCCTAAGTATGTCCTAAGGCACTTTCTATTAAGCATGTTGTATTGCACTGTGTTATCGTTTAAGGTGATCATTGCTAATTTATTTCCGTTTTTATGTGTTCGCAGGGTGATGTTATCTCTACCCCAGCAATAAAAGGCACAATCTTACCAGGCATTACTCGAAAGAGTATTATTGATGTTGCTCGTAACCAAGGATTCCAGGTACTTGTATTTGATTCTGTGGGGTGTGGTAGGATGGGTGGGTTGTATGAGCTTAATTGTTCTTTTGTTATTCAGCTTGCCCTTATTCTTTTTAGTCGCTTGGTTTCCCAAAAGATAGTTGCATTAGTCCTTTTTTATGCTACATATAGTACCACCTTTTCTTTACAAAAGCTTAAATATGTGTTTGAGTGACTAGATTTATTGAATGCAACTTAATGATATGCAGGTTGAGGAGCGCGCTGTGGATGTAGATGAATTACTTGAAGCTGATGAAGTCTTTTGTACGGGAACAGCTGTGGTCGTGTCACCTGTGGGCAGCATTACTTATCAGGATAAAAGGTAAAGTTTTATGTCTAGTAGTGAATCTGTGAAAGCGAGTTTTTCTATGTGCATCAACACAACAAAAATTTCCTCAAATGGAAACAAAAGTTTTATAGAAGGATTAGATGGAGTGGACTGTTGAGCTAAAGCAAGCAAAAGCATACTGAAGTGAAAAGCCAGTATGCTCAAATGTTAAATTGTCGTGAGAAAACAATCTTATTTGCGTTCTTTTTTCTGGTCTTATACTCACAGGGTGTCGTATGGAGAGAGTGGCTTTGGTGCTGTGTCACAGAAGCTCTATTCTGTGCTTACCAGATTACAGATGGGTCTTATAGAGGACAAGATGGATTGGACTGTCGAGCTAAACCCAGCAAAAGCATACTGAAGTGATATTTCTAGTTTGCACCTACATGGGTTGCAAACCACTATCTGTTTTACTTCACAGTAGTTTTAAATTGTTTTCGTAAGTTGTATTCTTATTCTGTGGTTGTAGATAGTTCTTGAATTAGTATAACTTTTTGTTCAAGTTATTCATGTACTATCCAAGTTCCTTGTTATCTTTCAAAGTTGGATTTAGATTCCACATACGTGCATACGCCCAACAGTAAAGGGTATAGGGTATGGTATGCCCACGCCACTAAAACTAGTGTTGGTGGTTGTATCATATGTTAATGTGATTTGACTAGCTGCTAAAAAGAATTTGATAAGAATAGACCATTTAAAGGAAGTTTGCTGAATGTTTGAGAAGTGGTATATGTCGTGTTTATGGATATAACTGTGGCTTTTGATGTCTGTAAACGTATTGTAAGTTTTAATCTTCATCGCCTCTAACATTATTGAATTGGCCTTTCTATGTGTGGTGTTCACTTCACTATGTGTTTATAAATGAATACGGTGTTTATAAATGAGTACGTGTGGTAGTCACTTCAGTACCTGTTTATATTCATTTATTCATGAAATTTTTAAAGGAGGCCTTCTTTTTCATCCAATATTATTTTTCTCTTTGTTATCACATGTTTCTTGGACTATTCAAAGGGTCACCCAATCTTACTTTATCCACCCTATTTTCCCCATTATTCATACATCTCCAAAAATTACCAATCCTATTTTAGTACCCTAAAATGAGAGCTCTAACAGTAGCACCCTTTTTTTAGTTTTCACCAATTTCTCTAGGGATTTAAACCTTTTTAAATTTTCAATACAACCTAATACCATTATGATTCTCATCCCCAAAGGTTTTGACAGTTTTTTTTTTTTGGAATATGAACACTAGTAGAACTTTTCCAATATCTCATCTTTCTCATCACTAGTTGCCCAAAACTTTAACCTCTACAACTTACTCATTTTGATGAAATTCGTGAGACATGATATTGGCATCTCTCATGCACCGATTATATATAATCTCACTCTCACAACATGCATGTGAATCTTTTCGTATAAACACATAACAACATAGTCTCACTCTCGCAATGTGCATGTCAATCTTATCCATAAACACATAAAAAGTTAAAACAATCGATTTCGAATTCATGCATGAGATTGAGATAATTTTAAATCTCCAGCAGAAGCATGCATAAGCAGCATAACAGTAAGTTTCTGCAGGACAAGATATGTGTGCGTCATTGCATCGGCTACTTTGTCGTTTCCGTAGGACTCTGGGTTGCATTCTTTTTTGGGTAACAGCTCAAATCTCGTTTTTATTCAGTGGAAGATTTTGCTCCCCGAAACACAATCACCAGAAAATCCAGGCAAAGCTAATATGAAAGCGGCGCCATTAACACTAATCTTGAAAAAGCATACGTTAAAATATGAATTTCTGATTCAATTTTATATCGATATCTTTGTCTTCTCTATGTTTCAATGGCCTTCTGCATCATCCTCTCCTTCTTTTTCAATCCAAGAGCTTTCTGAAACTTTAAAAAGCATCAATGAACGAGGAGAAACGCGTTGCTGACTTGCTTTTTTTTAATGGAAAGCAAAGCAAAACTAGAGAGAACAGTTGAGCTCTCATTATAGAGAAAAAGGTTCAATTGCTTTCTTCTTAGAAAGATTTTGTTACGTACGGTCAATTATGGCAATGCTTTCCAGTACCCTTGGTCACATTAGCTTATATGTCGACATCTGTCTCACTCAGACTTGGTCAGTGATGTAATAGTTGCTCAAGCTTAACTTGAGCTATGAAAAAAATGAGGCCTCTCAAGCTTTATGAGCCGAGCATTTAGTTAGCTTAAGATTCGCTTATTTTTGGTCGAATAAGAATGATCTAAAAATGAGTAATTCAATACAAGTTGGAGCAGTATCGATTTAATTTACAGCTCTAATCTTGATTCTCGTTATGATTATCCAATAAATTTTTATTTAAAAATAAGTCGGTGGAAAATAATTTATTAGACTTGCAAAAGTGACACGTACTTAGTTCAAGCATGGATTTTTTATAGAAAATTTATAGCTGTCTTGTGGTTTAAAAATATCCTATATGTTAATTACCACATAAAATGATTTATGATTCATAAATGCTATATAAAAGAGATTCAACTAGTATTACGCTAAAAAGCGAAGACTGTTATCATTTTTTTCATATCAAAATATAGAACCATAGTATCGTTTTAATGGGTAAAGCTATGGTATGTTAACATTTCTCATACATCAACTATTTTTACCTCTTTAAGGACTCATGTTACCACTTTGAGGACTAATATTACTATTTTGAGGACTCATATGGTAAACTAAGAAAATTTACCACTTTAAGGACTCATGTTACCACTTTGAGGACTAATATTACTATTTTAAGGACTCATGTGGTAACTAAGAAAATTTACCACTTTAAGAAGTCATGTTACTACTTTAAGGACTAATATTACTATTTTGAGGACTCGTTTTACCACTTTTATGGCAATTGTATGCATGTCATACGTTAACACATTGTAGAATTTTCCCGTTTTAATAGAGTGAAAAAAGGGAAAAATTCACCAACGGTGTCTGGACACTTAGGGGACTTTCAGAATGATACCTGAACTTACAAAGTTATCAATGTGATACCTGGACTCATTTTTGCGTATCAGCGTCGTACCTATGACCAATTTCCGTAACGGCTCCGTGACGGAAATTGGCCGTAGGTATCACATTGATACGAAAAAATGAGTCCAGGTATCACATTGATAACTTTGTAAGTTCAGGTATCATTCTGAAAGTCCCTAAGTGTCCAGACACCGTTGGTGAATTTTTCCCAATTTTGCACGTGCGATGCACGTGAGTCACTTAATGAAGACAAAATGACCGATTTACCCTCAAATTCTTTCTTTCTTTTCTTTTCTTTTTTTCTTTATTCTTCTTTTTTTCTTTCTTTCTTCTTCTTCTTTTCTGGTTTCTTCTTCCCCTGATTTGAATCATCAAGATTCAAATCATCTTGCTCGTCCGATTCCCACCGCCGATCGCCGATCAAACACCGCCGCTGCGTCTGAATCCACCTTCATGCACCACAGATGTTTCTGGTTCCCCCAACTTCAAATCCTATAGCAAATTGAAATTGTGCATTGAGGCTTCACCGCTCACTCCGAGTTCATCCCCGCCGCCGTCGCCAATGACTTGACCACAACAACCTCCACCACCGCACAACAACGTCGTCCTCCGCTGCTTCTCGATTGGGTTTGGGGATAAGGACTGCTTCTTCCTCCACCGCTAGCGAAATCGTGGAGGCTCAAGGCCACATTCTAAGGACCACCGGCCGGAAGGACCGCCACAGCAAAGTTTGCACCACCAAAGGCCCCAGGGACCGCAGCATCAGGCTCGTCGCCCACACCGCCATTCAATTCTACGACATGCAGGACTGGCTTGGATACGACCAGCCTAGCAAGGTCGTCGATTGGCTAATCAAGAAAGCCAAGGCCGCAATCAACGAGCTCGACTAGCTGCCACCGTGGAACCCAAACTAAATTTATGTTCATACAACATTTTCTCCGACGATGCCGATATCCGCCGCGCAGGACACGCAAAACGTGAGCCTCAATTTCTAGATGGTGGAGGCTCCGAGTTCTTTGTCTACTAATCGGCGAGGCACAATGGTGGGTAGCAGCAGAGTAGCGAAGCTGGTGAATAAGAACAGCTCCAATTTTCTGCAGGTGAGGATGGTGTGGAGACCGAAGTTGTTAATCTTTGTCTGCCTAAAATTGCCTCTGATCGAAGTTGGGCTAGAGGCCGAAGTTGTCGGCTAAACCGATGAAGTTGCAGGTGAGGATGGTGTGGAGGTGGTGTTGCATGTCGGGAACGAAGGAAAGGATGGAGGGGTGGGATTGGAGCTGTGATTTGAGAGTGGAGGGCTGGCGGGGTCTGAGTTTCTGATCAATGGTGTATAAAAGGGGGTCGGAGGAGAGAACGAGAGTGGTGGTGGTCAAGTCATTGGCGGCAGCGGCTGGGATGAACTCGGAGTGAGTGGTGAAGCCTCAATGCACAATTTCAATTTGCTATAGGATTTGAAGTTGGGGGAACCAGAAACATCTGTGGTGCATAAAGGTGGATTGAGACGCAACGGCGGTGTTTGATCGGCGATCGGCGGTGGGAATCGGACGAGCAAGATGATTTGAATCTTGATGATTCAAATCAAGGGAAGAAGAAACCAGAAAAGAAGAAGAAGAAAGAAAGAAAGAAGAATAAAGAAAAAAAGAAAAGAAAAGAAAGAAAGAATTTGAGGGTAAATCGGTCCTTTTGTCTTCATTAAGTGACTCACGTGCATCGCACGTGCAAAATTGGGAAAAATTCGCCAACGGTGTCTGGACACTTAGGGACTTTCAGAATGATACCTGAACTTATAAAGTTATCAATGTGATACCTGGACTCATTTTTTCGTATCAATGTGATACCTACGGCCAATTTCCGTCACGGAGCCGTTACGGAAATTGGTCATAGGTACGACGTTGATACGAAAAAATGAGTCCAGGTATCACATTGATAACTTTGTAAGTTCAGGTATCATTCTGAAAGTCCCCTAAGTGTCCAGACACCGTTGGTGAATTTTTCCTAGTGAAAAAAATATAAAGAATTCTTTATATTTTATTTAAAAAAGAAAGTAAAAGTAAAACATCTAAACTTTACTTGTTGAAAAATACTTCCATGCCTTTCATTTGCTGGGTTAATTTAATCAAAGGGTGCGTTCGTTCCAGATGATTGATCATCCAAAATATATATGTTTCTAGATGTTCGTAGATCTCAAGTCTCAACATCATTATTTGATTTCTTCGAAGACACTTGTCGTCTTCATTCTAGATTTCCAGGTATATGGATTTACAAATAAACAAATCAAAGTCTTTAGAATCGGGCATACTGAAGTAAATGCATGCATGGCGTCTGGACCGTCTGGACTGCAATTACATTTCAGTTGACTAGCTAAACAGAGACAAAAAGAAAAAAGAATGGAAGAATATATCTAGAAGCAAAGTCGACGAGGGCAAATAGGATAGAACCTTGTGATATCAATCTTGTTCTTACTGCAATTTTCAGGTGGGAAATTTCCCATCAATTTCGACAGTAGCAAAACTTTGGGTAGAATCTTCAATTATATACTACTTGAGAGAACTCTACCGTACCAGACAAAAATTTCAAAGCAATAATATATACTTCAATCCGTCATTTCTGTTCCATAATTTCTTGAAGTCTGTCCAAAAATACGTTTTCTAGGTCTTCCTTGCCTAGGTATGTAACTATGTACTGTCATGTGACACCTTATGCAATCGTTGCGTTGCAATATGTAAGCGCCATATGAGTCCATGTAGCGAAAGAAAATGAGATTTTCAACGGGCTAGCTTGACGGAAAATGGTATCAAGAAACACTAATTAGGGTTCATGGCATATCGTGGCCGGTAACCCTTTCATTATCTTCTGTAAACAGAGTTATAACTCTTGCAAGCAGAATATATCACTAAGTTTACACTAAATTAAAAAATGTTAATTAGCTCACATGAAGAACAGTTGAGTTTTCCCACCTAGTACTGTCAACGTAATCAATAGGATACGAGTTAGAAAATGCCTGGAGAAGAAAGTGGCCTTGAGCTGTAAGGCTTTAAATGCAGTCTAAGAAACTCTTTCAAACTAGTGCACTCGTACGAATTAGAAGGAGAAGTTTCAAAAAGCACGAGGGACCTATTAATTGGCCTGTCGATCAGGAAGAAGACCATTTCCTTCTTGACAATAGAAAGTTGTGTACTTCCTTCACACACACCTTATTTACTATATTTTTCGTAGAAACTTTATCAACTTCTTTTTTCTAATAAACCTTTATAGACTTGGTGAGCGTGCGAGGCCATGAAAATATGCATACGACAATAAAACACAACTACAAAATCAAAAGACGTCGAAACTTCGTAAAATTCAACAAACATTTTGTAGAAGCACACCATTGACTTCTTATCCATTCATACCTAGTCAAGTCAGCTGGTATTTTCTCTTTTTTTTGGTTACAAAGCTGGTATTTTCTCTTTTGGTGTCCACTTTTCCTTTGTTATTCCTCTCCAGAAACTAAACCGGGGGTATTGGCCTTCCAAATCCACCGTGAGTGGTATCGGCCTTCTTTGTCGACTGGTGAGTCACTTCAGAGCAGTGAATCCATCTTGTCACCTTGCCACACGCACCGCTATGACCGGCTGTCCAACCGCAAAATCAATTATTGGTCTAATGACGTTTCTCTATGTGATGTTAGAGAATATTCTAATTTTATGGTTCTATGATACATCAAATATGTTAGTTTTTTTGTTTCAGAAAGATATAATTTCATTAACTTATCAATGATCAAAACGCACGTACATCATATGCTGTCTTACACCAAATGAAAACTTAGATGGTCTAAGTTACCAAGCACATGAAAGGTAACCCTTACTGTGAACAAAGTGAGCACAATAAAAGACCTAGCCATATGAGGGCAAATCCAACACTACCTAAATTCTTGCTAGAGTAACCCTAATCGCCTAAAAACCTCAATTGGTGTACAATTAGAGAAACTAAACTTAAATAGCAACATATTTGAAGCGTCACATGCTAGGTACCAGAAAACAAGAAGCTCTGTTGCCCTTATCTATAGGGCTACCCTCCTGAACAACATCAGCAGTAGGGTAAGTGAGACGCAAAGGAACCACACCCACCTTCTTTTGAACCTGGAAATCCTTGTCGACCACCCAAGTGTGAAGGTTGAAAGTAGATGGGTCATCAAGTCGGCGTATCAGAGATTTCACGAGGAGCAAAGCCTAAGAAGAACGATGAACAGGGCCACCCCCAATCTTGCTAAGATCAAGAGCACCATCACCCTCTGCTATCGCAAGGGATGCAACAAAACTCGCGGTCACAGCTTCAAGGGAAGCCATAGGATGATAGGATCAAAGAGAAGAAGTGAAAAAGTTAGGGTGTAGTCTTGGAGGCTACAACTAGGGTTAAGAGAAAAAAGCTCTCCTAGGTTTTTTTTTTGCTACTAGTCAAACTATTGAATAAGAAGCTCATCAAATAATGGGTTAATATCAAATATGTTAGTTTATTCAGAGATAGACCGACTTTATACGTTGGTATAATTTAGATACTATTTATATATCGAACTATTTTATCTCGTACATTCAACTATATATATATATATATATATATATATATAGAGTAGCCCTTTCCTTGCTTTTAACGCCTTCCTCTTCCAAAATTAATTAAGAAAATTATTCTAACAACGGGATCTTTTTTTTTTGGCAGGATAACAATGTGATCCATTTACTCCTTCATTTTATAAGTGGAAAGCTATGCAATAATTCCGAGGGACCGAGAAAGGACAACCAAGAAGGTCTGATTTGAGACGTGACAGTGGGATTCCTCTTCTTTACTGGCTGACTGCTAGTATAAACAATTCAGAACGCACACCTTTAGCTTCTGTCTTAAAGTCTTTGATGATAATAATTTGGCTCCAAAAATGGCATCTGTCATTGGTATCATTGGTTGTAGCCACAACTTTTCTCCCTCAAATGGTCCAGTACTAACTGTTAATTAATTAAATCAAACGCTTCTGAATCTCTCCTGGTTTAATTATCTAATAAAGGTGTCTACTATTACCAAGTTTGGTTATGAGACTTCTCCATAAATATTGGCCATCGCCTCATCGATATCATAATTACTATCACATCACAGTACTTGCTGCTTTGATCTCAAGGTATGGTAGTTTCATGGTGATTTCTTCTTAGTTGTGATTTGGTCACCTACCATAACGAAAATTAAACCTCAGTATATTCCACATATACTTGACAGCTCATTTTCAACTTCTAGATCTTAAAATTAATTGAGTAATACTCTTAGCATTTTCCATTGATTTGGCCTATGTTTTTCTCTGAAACTAATATTAATCACATGTTAGATTAGGTCAAGTGATGCGGATGCTGAGGAAGAAGGGAAAAGTAAATTAGAATTCAGATAAATCAAAACTAACATGCATCTTTGCTGATGTAATAAAATGAATGTACATGTTTTGAAGTATAAATAATTCTTTAATATTCTTTCTCAAATCAATAATATTACAAATTTAAATTTTTTGTATTAAATTCTAAATGATGTGACATCCGATATATTATGTGATACTCAAATTTAATAACTACATTTGAGATTTCACGTTTCTATTTTTTCTTTCTAATTGTACATGCATTTATGACACGCATGTCATGCCACTATGAGTAAGTTACAAACGCGAGAACCCATCTATCTCAACAAGTTATTTGCTTATGGTGGAAAATGTGTTTTGAGGTGAATTAATCGAACATATTCCTATGATGTGAAAATAATAATTTCCTGACTAGGCCCTTGTGTTATGATGCAGTCTCTCTATGACGATGGCTGAAGGATGAATGGTTCTTACTTATTGAAGCCAGTTCAACTGATAATGAGGAACCTTCATAGACATATCACGGGAATAATTCAACCCCAGCTGATGTCTGATTTGTTTGCTTCAACCCTTTAACCTTCTAGTACTTGCGTCACTTTATGTCCTCACCATCATCATCATCCACTAACACGCAGAAAGAGAGGAGAGAGAGTCAAGGTGGGATGGCTGATATGTTTACGGATTCCAGACTAAGAAGGACAATGAGATAAAACCCTGGTCTCCTGTTCTGGCATTTCCAATTTCTCCCTTATAATATTCTTTTCTATATTTGCAAAAAATGGCTAATCGTTTTTCCACTTCACCTTTTTGAAATTCTGGGACCCTTTCCACTGTTTCCATGTCCCCAGTCCCCTCACTCTCCAGCTATTATACTATCTCTCTCTCTCAAATTATAGTATATAATAGTATAACAATATTGTCGTTATCGTTATCAAGTGGGTCTTATACATATATAGAGGTAGCTGAGCTTACTTGAACCTCCTCATTAGTCATTACAACATAGCAACCCATATCAGAAAAAGCCATGGGGAGAGCTCCTTGCTGTGACAAAACCAAGGTCAAGAAAGGCCCATGGTCACCTGAAGAAGATGCCAAACTCAAGTCTTACATTGACAAGCATGGCACCGGTGGCAACTGGATTGCCTTGCCGCAGAAGATAGGTCAGTACCAATCTATGATCAAATTATTAATCCACTAATTAATCAACAAAATCAATTTATTATTTTAGCTTACCATCATCATTACTTCTGATCCTTAGGTCTTAAAAGATGTGGGAAGAGCTGTCGGCTGAGATGGTTGAATTATCTCCGGCCCAATATCAAGCACGGTGGGTTCTCTGAGGAAGAAGATAACATCATCTGCAGCCTCTATATCAATATTGGAAGCAGGTAATACAAAATTTTCAAGGCTACCCTTTTAACCCTTTTTCCAGAGAGTTTGCTCCCTTCTCTCCCTAATTTTGATGGCGAGAGGGTTGTAGATCTTTAGTTAGTTGTGTTGTTTCACTAGCCTACAAATTATGTTGCTAAAAAAATTTAAGACTCAAATAATTCTTAGCTCTGTACGTACGCATGTGTGTAGGTGGTCTATCATTGCAGCCCAATTACCCGGGCGAACTGATAATGATATTAAGAATTACTGGAACACAAGACTGAAGAAGAAGCTTTTGGGCAAGCAGCGGAAAGAACAACAGGCACAGAATCGTAAAGCCGCCGCCAGCCTAAAGCAAGAGATCAAGAGATCAAGTACTACAACAAACTTTCATCTTCCTCCTGATGATTTTGTGAACCAAGTAAACCCTTACTGGGCCCCAGTGCTTCCTGTAGTGCTGCCAGTGATGAGTTATCAAACCCATGATGCTCAAGTACTTGATGACCACCAGGCATCCATTAAGAACATGCTGATCAAACTTGGAGGAAGATTTTCTGACACCACAAATTCTATGTATTCGCCTGTTGATCACATTTCCTCTACCTCATCACATCAGTTCTACCAGAACTCCGGTATTGATCATATGCTTGCTTGTTCACCAGCAGCCAACACCAACTATGCTCAATTGGGTCCAAGTCCAAGTCCGACCATGTTTCATGGGGTTGATCATCAGAGTGATCTAGAGGCGGAGCTAAGCGAATTGGTTTTCGGAAACAGCCAGCCTCATCAACAGTATGATGGTTTGGCTGGCTTTTATCAAATGGAGACTTTGAATAATGGTAGCACTGGAGGGACTACTAGTACTTCTGCAGAGAGTGAAATTAGTTGGGGAGACATAAGCTCCTTGGTTTATAGTACAACTACTCCTATGGTTTCTGAGTACGAAAATAGTTGTCAACAAGGCGTGCGGCCATCAGATTCTGCTTTTGCCGAGTCAACCTACTTCGGCATGAAATAGCAACATTAATGTACATGGTTTGAGTGGAGTGTGTAAATTTAGACCATGAAGGTTTAGGTACCTGAATTTCAGAAACCATCATGAATTGAGGATCCATCAGTAGGATTTGTTTACTCTGCAGTCTCTGACATTCAATTCAACCATGTTTTAACAGCTTTAGTTTCTCTCAGTTGCTTGTTTGCTTTAGAATTGAAGTCTTGGAAAGTTTTCTCTTGTCGGACATTCTAGCATATTATATACGTTAATTAATCAGATTATCAATTTGAATTATTCTTTGAAGTGAGTTTTTGTTTTAATTTGTGTGTAGTTCATAATACCGCAACATAAATGTCATCATATATGATTTGGTAATTAAGGGAACATGCATCACTACCTGTCGTTGATGTATGTAGATATGTTAGCAATGACAGACTTGGGGGTGCCGTATGTGAGCATACACAACTGTCCTCGCTTTAATTTCCGGTAAGTTATGAAAGAGTTCCACTATTATAGAGCTATCTGATTTTAAGGTTAAGGGGTCAAATTATTCAAAGAATTATGTATCCCTCAAAGAAGAGGTGCAAGGAGCAAAATAAATAGAGCGACTATGCCAAAATCGTGCCTCTCAGTCCTAGTTTTGCCCAAAGAATAGGACCTGGTCACTTAGGATCTTAAAGCTTATACATATAACTGTGCTCTTCTGCAGTTGCATGGGTCCAACTCTGAGTGCAGTTATATTGGGATACCAAATTCTATTGACTAGTCTGATCTCTAATGGTGCAGTACTTCGAGGAATTACTTTTGTAATGTTGTATATATATCTCTCAGTTACAACTACAAGGTAAAAATGTACTTTCAAATGGGTTGAATTTCATGTGGCAGATCAGAAAGTACCTGTTAATGTACCCTCCATGATATAATAAAGTGGTGCAAAGTGCTTTGACGTTTTGGCCATAACCTGTTCGGCTTTAGCATATAGGGCATCACAATGTGGCTGCATTCCTTTATAGTTTTCCTCGTGTCTGCAATGATAACAGGAGCTCTGAAAACACATTTTCTACTCTAAATTTATGTCTTTCATGTGTAATTCCAACTTGCTAGATCAAACCGGAATTTAAATCGCGTAGGAGTTCCTGACTACATTTATGTGCGCAAACGGATATTTATAACAAGGTTATTATATATGTATTAAATCTAATTAACATTATTGGCTCGTTCCTTAAAAGTTTAAGCTTTTGTAATATTACTTGCTTTTGATCGAGTCTTAGTCGTAGGGCTCTTGCTAGGCTGGGAACCAATTAATAACTATGTTTCTCATTTCTTCTGTTGGAATGCAGTGTTGCATGCATGTTCGAGTCTGCCGAAGTGGGTATATATCTTAGGTATTTTGGATCATTGCCCTTAGTCACGAGTGCTTTCGTGGTTATTTTGCTTTTAAGGTTTTCTATATCTAGCCAGTGAAATATTTGACAGACAGAAGTTTGAAATCCTTTTCTTGGCACTCTGAGTTTATGTTCATATTGATAAATGATTATGAAGGTGGCTACTATATATAGTGAGAAACAAAAGGTTTATCATAGCATTTGACATGAGATGATCGAATAGATGAAACATGTCTCTTACGTATATCACTTCATGGATAAAACATCTTTAAAAAAAAAAAAAAAAAACAACAACAACAACAACAACAAAAGTAATAATAATCTCAACGGTGATAGTCAATAAGAGAAACAGAGGTATTTTCTTGTCTATGCTTCACAAGTCAAAAGGATACGATAAAAGAAAAGAGCACCAAGTTAAACAAGATTGACCAAGCTATGAATAGCTTGCCTAATTAATCCCAAGAGTCAAGCTCAAAAAGTATAAAACCCAGTCAATCACTATTAATAATATTTATTGTTGGACATTGTTAACATAAAGATAATCTAGTCTGCCACATGTTAGTGTCCTTTTTATTTCACAAGAGATAATGTTAATTGTTTTATGAGATCAAATGAACTGATAAGCATCACAGTAGACAAGACTTGTGTCCCAAAAATAAGTCAAACGTGGGGAAAAAAAGAGAGAAAGAAACACAAAGCAAGTAATGCAACTCACAAATCCACTAGATAAATAAATTGAAACAAAAGCAAACAGATCACCATCCACACATTGCAAGGCGAAAAGAATACAAAGTTTTCTCGCACAGTCCTTCGCCAAAAACTCTCCCATTGTCAACTCTGATAAACCAAAAATTTATTGAACTCAGATTTTCATTTAACTTCGTAAGAAATGAGAACTAATTTTAAAAATATAGGACATTTAGAGTTGTCCTAAATATATTGTTAATGTGCCATTTTAAGATTGTTCTATCCATGTTTTGCTGGATTATGAAATGATCGATTGCATGTATGTTGTTTAATGATCGATAGCCAAATAGAATCCAACTGTTCAAAGGATCTAGTTTTTACGCAGTCAAAAAGTATCACTTGTGTCCTCTCATGTTTTGATTCTGTATCTCAATCCATGACATTTCCAGATTTGGGTTTCATCACCACTGATCCCACACTCAGCAGTGTTATCTAAACCATCACGTCATGAAAAGAAAACATAGCGAGCTGGGCAAATCCATAAATATAGATTTTGATCAGTTTGTTAAATTTTATATATAGAGGGTCATTCCACTAAGGGATTCCTTTTTTTAGTCTTTTATAGGGATAGAGCATTAGACTAATTTTTTTATTATATTTCGGCATCTCAACCGTTTAGATTTTAGGTCATAATATGTAGATCACTTCTGCACATTTTCAGCCAAATTGGTGATCGTTAAGATATCAAACTAGAATAAATCAATGAACGAACCAAATCTGTCAAACTTGAACCGTTCATACTTATAATCTTAAGTCGCCGTTTTGAATGCCTTAACGATAATCAATTTGGCTGAAAATTTACAGAAGTGATCTACACATTAGAAACTAAAAACTGAATGGTTAAGATGCCGAAATGTGATAGAAAAGTTGGTTTAATGCTTTATCCTTAGAAAAGACAAAAAAAAAAGATCCCTCATTAAAAGGGCCCTGCTTGGGTGCTTATATATATATATAAATATATATATGAGAGAGACTTACTTACTGCATAAGGGTATTTTGGATATTTCACATTAAAAACTAGAGGCAATTTCGAAAAAGAAAAAAAAAAAAATTCTGATTGGAGGGACACACCGCAGCCCCTATGCAAGAATTTCTCTTTATATATATCATTTGGAGCAGCCCAAGCCTAAGAACGGGTCATGTTCAAGGCATACCTGTTGGTGGCTGGCTGATGCTTTTGCCGGACTGTTCTCCATAAACAAGGTCAATTCACTAGCATGTTCCTCTACTTTCGAGCCTCCTTGACTCATGAGTCATGAATTGTATTGTTGATGAGTGATTCTTGCGTGGGGCAGCCGCACCGCCACGTGGTGCGGCTGACCAATCAGTGCCCAAGCAGGGAGTATTTTGGGTATTTCACATTTAAAAACCAGGGACAATTTCAGAACAAAGAAAAAAAATTCTGAAATTTGATTGGGCAGCCGCACTGTACACGTGGTGCGGCTACCCGCACCTAAGAATTGGCCATTGTTGATATTCGATTGTAGTTGTCTCAACTAGCTAATAAAAAAAAAAATTATTGTTCTCCATTTTTTTCATAACGTGCCTTTTTTATTTTTTTTCTTTTCTTAATACGTAATGATGATTATATGATCATAAAATTATTGGTCTCACCAAAGTTAATTGTTCTTTACTACAATTGTATGGTTCCAAACATGATACTCTAATAGATTTTAGACCCCACTTTCTCTAGCAGGTCATGCATATGTTTGTATGAAATGTTGTTGATCATAACAAGAAAAACATGACTCTTGAGATAAAAAGTTGCGAATAATTATATTCTACTTTTCATTCTAGACAAAGCTATGCCAACTTTAATTTCTTTTAAAGGTCAAACCGGGCCGACTCAAATAATAGATTGTTAATATAACATGAAGTTGTTTAAAAGCTAAAACTAAGATCATCTTGACTTTTGTTCTTGCTTGGTTGGCTAATATTTTCTTTTCATTTTCCTAATCAGAAACTGTTGACATATTTTGAAACTCTTCGATGAATTGTCAATACATGGAGAAATTAGCAATAATTGATTATGAGCTTAAATTTATACCGACAAGTACATACTAATGTGCTAGCTATGACCATGCGCAGCTAATTTTTCTCTTACGAGTTGTTGTTGGTGAGTGCCTTTTGGTTTAGTTTCTAAGCGCTCCAATTTCATACTTGAATATAGTTTAAGTAATTTAACAGTTGATTATTATATGCAGTTGTTTAAAATTTTTCAAACACCTTAATTTGAACTTGTTGGAGAGGAAATATCCCACATTATAAAAGTGACAAAATAAGAGGGTGACACCCAATTGTACCGAGACATTTTGTCACAATAGTGTCCACGGGCCACGCTTGTCGTTGTTTAGCATAAAATCATAGTGAGTCCCTCTCCAATTGTGTTTCCAATTGTCATGAACCCGAATTTAGATTTCTTATATTGTCATCGGTAAAATTCCAATTGATTTGTTACTAAGTGTCCGATGTGAGCCTTGGATTGTTATATTGACCAAGTTGTCGATATGAGACTTGTGTCTCAATTCCCAATGTGGGAATTATATTCTTAATTAACAAAAAAAAATATAACTTATAAGTGGGTGACTCTTATCCAATTGTACCGAGACTTTTTGTATTAAAAATCAAACAACTAACGGGTGGTTAAGTTGAGATAATATTGGTACAATGGTGGGTCATGAGCCACGCTTGTCGCTGTTTAACAGAACTTACTGTTATTTGATCAAAGTTGTCGAAAATATCTTCGAAACTAGTAATTGTCAAACAATTACTTAGTATTATTTGAAGAAAAAAGAACAGTTTGATCAAGGGTTTATTCATAGTTGTTCAACAAAATCACATTCAAGAATACAGGATTCGTTTGATGACAACATAATAATTAATTTATAATTAATAACGATGATGATGATGATACTCTTAGATTTTTTTTTTCACAGGTTACCAAGAAAGAAGAAACCATAGTTATATACAGAATTCAGAAAGGTTCTTGAAACGAGTTTGAGTAAGCAGTGACGTCAAACAAGAGGACAAAGGCAGATGGGCTGCTTCACAAGTTCACAGTTCATGCCATACACGCTACCGTCTGAATGCGAAATGTCAAAAGGGTCTGCTACATGCTCCCTCTGAAAAGAAGAAAAGAAAAACGGGCACAAACAGAAAATAATCATTAACTAGGACACTATGGCCAATGATAACCTCAGCTCAAACTGTTAGAAATCAACCAATCTACCCGACTCTAAATCCAAACGATTCTTTAGTACACGACACTTCAGGTTTAGCAACTTAATGAGTCACTATAGTTACCAGGCACATAAGAATGCAAAATATTGCAAAAATTGATATAATATAGTTTGGCTGCACAAAGATTATACCAATTATCCTTCCCCAATTAGAGAAGAAAGCACTTCAACTCCAATACTATCTTTAATCCTTAGAGCAACTCTAATAGTTTTTTTATAGGGAAGGAAAAATCAAAATCCTCATAATTTTTCTGCTCTAATTTCAAATTTCCAATAGCTTTTTTATTTTACAATTTTCATAATTTTTTCCTATAAATTTAACTATTGCTGTAAATTTAAGAAATTTTATTTTCTTTTTCATCACTATCTCTAAAATGGGGATATGTATATGCAATTTGTTGGAGAAAAAAAAAATCCTCATTCTTTTCTAAATTAGAAGAAAATTAAAATACAGAGAACTGTTAAAGTTGCTCGAAATTTCTCAAAATTATACCAGCTTAAATTGAAATTTCTTCGAGTTGTATATAGGTGGACACATGCATAGCTTTTCATTTAAAGACAATGCCAAAGAACTAATTAGAATTAAGTACTGTCATTAGTGGCAAAGCTTACAATTAAAGTGATTACAGTGAAGAAGAATAATCCTCGACGAGAAGAAGCAGAAGAGAAAAGCCTCTAAACATACAAACAACCAAAAGCACTTCTAAGTATTAAAGCTACTTTTAAGAACATGCACCATCTAATCGATTTAATAAAAATAAAAAAACCAATCAGTAATTAATTAATTAACAAACAAATGAACCTTGATTGAAGCCTTGTGCTGGTCACCCATGAGAGGACAAAAACCCCCCGACGACCTTGTTGCAAGCTTTTCCTTATTATATGAGACTATAATCACATTAATAATTAATTAATTAGAACCCCACTTATTTAATTAATTATGTAGTGACATTGACACTCACTAACATGAGAATATGTATTTTTAATTAGTCTCATTTGTTTGCATCTTTAAAGTTAGCAAACTTAAATGTATCAGCTTAATTAAACAATCAATAATATCTTGCGCAAGATCAATGTCCTCCAATATTCATTATTCTGTTTCCAAGGAAGAAGAGGCTACCCAAATTTTGTTATTGAATTGGTTGTGGAAGGCAGGAGTACGTGATCGATGATGGGATGGCGATAGTTCATCAAATTAATTATTTATATTTGTCCTTGGCAAGAAATTTCCTTCATTTTTTTTTTTTTCTTATGAAGTTCCGATGAGATAGCTCAAATGATTGGGGAGGGTAAAAATTTTGAGTTATAAGTAACCCGTCAAGTTGTGACTACGCAACGTAGGAGTGATCTGAGCAAGCCAAAGGGAGTAGTTGGTGCGATCCAACCTGATTGAGAGCAAGCTGGTGACAGTTGGGATAGCATTGGAATTAGAGGAGGAAGAGGTCATGATAGCAGGAAAAAAAAAGTGGAGGATTTCTGTAGAGTTGTTTAGACTTACGGTTTCGATACTGTAAAAGAATATTGATTGTAATAGGATTGCACAGCTCGAACACAGTTTGCATTGCTTTATATATACTCTTGTTACTTTACATTTACATGAATGGTTATCAATGACATTGATAAGCTCTAAAGTCAAATCCTAAATCAACTACATAAATCAAATCAAGCTAATCAGGATCCTGGATCAACTATACAATTAAGCTAATAAGGAGAAGAACAAGAGGATTTGATTCAATCATTTAAGTGTGGTTAATTGCAGATTTGACGTCATCCATCTTAATGACTGAATCCTAAGCCTTTATTCTCTGCAAATTGGAATCATCCATGCTTACAGATTGCTTGATTTGTGGCTTAACAATAAGTTGGCTATATACTCCAGTTGTCAATATAACAAAAAGAAGAAGAAAAGAGCCTACTAATATTTAATCAACTATTGTTGCCTCAAGCTGGACTTCTTCCTTAACACACCGAGATATTGAGACAAGCAAATTATAATTAATGAGAGTACCAGTAGAAATGGCAACGACAACGCTCAACTACATTGAAAAGATTTTTTAAAAAGAGCGGAAGATTATACAGTACATTAATGTATCAATATATTAAATTATTAATAAATTAGATTTTATAAGAGATAGACTGACTTAATGCATAAGTAAATTAATTTGACTTGATCTCAAATTAGTCTATCTCTGTATCGAGCCAGACTACATCTGTATCAGTCTACTTGATGTGTCAGTAATTATTGTACTATAGAATAACCCTACAAAAGGATGAGGCAAGAATATTTGTGGATTCTCACAAGGCCCTCTCTCTAAACTCTTGACTCTAAAACTCTAGTAATCGAAAATTTCAGTTAAACATATAATTAATGACTAATGACTAAACCCACAAAAAATAAAAGCCTTCTTCGCTAAATTCAATAAGTTCTGATATGTCAATCAATTATTGATTTTTATTTTCTTTTAGCGATAATGTGTTTTCTGTTTTTTTTTTTTTGATCGAAAATGAATTCATTCATTTATCAAAGAAATACTACATCGAGGAGTATATAGTGGCCTCATTAAACTCACCACAAATCGATTGGGAAGAGTACCACACTCTATTTTAACTTCATTACAAGGACTCATCAACTAGAATTGGAATAAGCCAATCTGGCGCCATCCTCCACCAGTAAGTAGGGAAAGGTAGGGATAACGCGACTTTTGCCACACAATGAGCAGCATTATTACACTCCCGTGGGATGTACCCCCAACTACAAGACTGAAAAGAACTTAAAAGTACCTTGGCTTTATCAACTAGTGCACCATCTGAACTGAGGTCTTCCTGATCAGAGTTTAAAGCCTTAAAAATGTTCTTTTAGCAATAATGTGTTTTCTGTTTTGATCATATAGTTAGGTCAGAGCATATGCAACTATAAGAGAGCTCTTATTTGTTGCATATATAAAATATTGCGCTTATGTTAACCTCTTAAATATAACTTTGCATATATATATATATATATATATATATATATATGTCTATTCTTAAACGCGTATATGTTTAAATAGTAAATTTATTTTTTCTTTATCTAATGAGTAATGGAATATATGAAGATGGGAAAGTGAGTGTCATTGAGAAGTCAACATTAGGAAGCATAATTTAAACGTTCCAAGCGAACCCTAGAGTTTGAGACTAGCGACGGCGGAAGTCTCTCTCCACCTCGAGTAGAGTTGGCCTTGCTGTTGGATTCTGGTCGCTCGTGTTTCGGTGGGCAAATGAGTCGGCGTTCGTGGCTGGGTTTTGGCGACTGTCTTGGGCTGTGGGTGGACCATATCTCAGAGGACGTCGTGGGTCTTTCGGCGGCAGAGGAAGACCAGTGGATCGGAGAGGTCGCCACGATCGCAGTGTGCTTATAGGGTCCGTGCGAGGTCGGATTCCGGTATTCCAGATCTCAGAGGACGTCGTGGTCGGCCGCCGGAGGGTTGGACAGCGGCAGCGGCGGCTTGGCTACTGGGGGATAGGGTTGATATCTTGGCTGCTCGGGTTTGGGCTTGGGCTTTTGGGCCTGGGCTCAAACTTGGGTTGCTAGTATACCTAGGCCCACATTATGGGCTTAAGGTTTTTTAAAGAGCCAATACTAATTTAGATCATGGTTCTTCGAAATTGGTAATTATCTTAAGTTGGACTGGAGAAAGCGGCTTATGGATGAGGAACTGACTCCTATTTGTTTGCTGGGAAGTGACTCTCTGTTGGTACCGCAATTGCGTGCCTGGCTAATGGGGATGCTAATAAATGATTTTGCCCTAGAAGACACGGAGTTGTTCTTTGTTTATGGGTTCGCTTCTAAAGCGGGCTCAAATTCGACTTGTAATGAGTTTACATTACTTAGATAGGAGCGTGGTAGTTAACCCTCCATTTTTCTGTCTTTAAGTATATGTTAGACTCTACCTTTTTGGCTGGTCATCTAATGCAATGAACCTTTGTTTAAAAAAAAATATATATATATATATATATGAAGATTACTGAAGAGTCAAGATATTAACCAATTGCTCCCGGCTAAAACCATCCAACAGCTACTCCATTGTTAGAGCACTGGACCAGCCCACTTCCAATTTCTTGTTGGGCTGCCCATATTTGCAAAAACCATTCCCTTTTTGAGACTAGATAAGTAATACTGACAGTGATCTAATTAGGATTTTGCTTTTGGGTCCAACAGTTTGACTGTTGGAGTAGAAATTGGTCCAATTCTTTTGGACTCCTTTGGGCTTTTGTACACACCTTCAGTAGAAATTTGCCGACCCAAAAGATTGAAATGTTAAAATAGTTTCTTCCTCCATTCAAAACCACCAAAAGCCCTAATTTGTTATTGGGTTGAGATTTGGGTACCCAAAACTAATGGACCTTTTGTGCTTGGGCCGGTCAGTAGTCAAATTGATTGGAACTGATTTATTCCGGGTTTAATTCAGGTGAAGTTGATGTACGTGCAAACGTAAAATATGCAAACCACTATCAAATAAAAAAAAGATTAATTATATTGGCCTGAGTCTAGCAATTTCGTTGCTATTATTAGCTTTTTCAAGCTGCCTTGAACAATTGCATGCCATGAAATGTTTTTTTTTTTTTGAATTTTGGAGAGTAATTACAACAGTAATAGTTAGCACTGTATATGATCTATTAGTTAACTTTTCGATCATTTTCTGCTTAATGTGTCCACTCTAATAATTATTATTTGCTAGAGTTTTATCCTTCGTAGTCTCCACTACATATGTTTGTGTCTCGTAACAGAGTTTAGGCTAGGATATGATGAATGTAATACTAATACCTTAGTGTTAAGTTGTTAAACGGTGAGGTCAGTGAATTATAATGAAAAGATGAATCTTATCCAAAATATGCTTATCTAGATTGCATAAGCAAACGTATATTTACTTAAAGTCAGTGATAGTAGCATGACGTGGCAGTCCTTTTGTAGCATATGGCTTTTGAGTGCGAATTTGAAAGTTGATGCCTTATGTATTGACAATTGGGGACCGTCGTACATAACTGTGACCCTCACCGGCCATGCCACTAAACAGAAAGTTTAGCTATCTTTACTTTGGGCTGCACTGCTTAATTGCCTTTTTTACCAGCTTCATGAAAAGCACATACAATACTTGGCGGGATATCGGGGATATCACAGCAACTTTTGGAAGCAATCTCGCAGAAACTGAACAAAGCACAACATGTGTTGGAAAAAGCAATAGTACTACACATCCCATGAGTCCATGGCAGATTGTATGGGAATCTTTAAATTCCCTGCACCTTTCTTAGTACAACTGGAGTTTCTTGGAAATTTCCATGGTCGATGAGAAAACCTGTTGAATGAAACATGGCCAGTCAAAAATTATATATGGCATGCTGCAGGTTCTTTCTGCAAAGGGAAACAAAGAAGTCATGGTCGTTCAGTCCGACTTGGTTCATTGTTGATAATGACCTCTACTGAATTCTCAGACATATTGGTCATTGCCTCATTTGTCAATGAGCATATCCTGCAAAGTCACCCCATTGATGAAAAATAGGCCAGCTTTAGACCTTCACATACTGCTAAGAATTCTGGCAGTAATTATAAAGACTTGCAGGCTAAGAAACTGTATTTTATAAGAATAGTCGGTTGCCTATCTATAAGTCTTTATGTGATAAAAGTTTAATACACTATAGAAACCTATTGTGTAGTGTTTACTGTTATAATTCAAGTTCAAGTTGGACATGAATAAGGTTTGTGCTTTTGCGTGTTGATGTCTTGGGAAAGCCTAGTGGATCGATATATATGCAACAGTCTCGCAGAGAGAATAAAGCTTAATTCCCTGCTCTCATAAACACTTAAAAGGAGCAAATCGTTTAGTTCCATTGTAAGAGGAGCCTAAGACTATTTGTAAAGAGCAGAACATTGCATCCAAGATGGATTCTTTGGGAATATATGATCTTATTTTTTATTAATCTGCTGCTTAATAATTATGTGTTAATTTGTATCATGTAGTGTATGCGTTAGTCAATTATATCGTCACAAATTGGTCATAAAATTTCCTTTTAATTAATTCCTGTTGAAATATTTACAAGAAGTATTCCATGAACAACTGTACGTACAGGAAAAGAAAACTAGAACTTACTTCAAAATAGTTGTCACTTTCAAGTTTCTGATTCGTATATACCCATTTTTCCTGATTAATTTCTCCGCTGATAATCAAGAGAGCGAGAGGCTTCAGCTCAGGAACGAAAACAGCTCAAAATTAGTGGAAAATTACAAAACAGTTCCATCATATGCCCAGTACATGAAGACAAATATCTCATTGTCCAATCATCATTTCACATAATGATTCCAACACAGCTGATTTATATATCTATCTATCTGTGGAGCCTCATAAGACCTGGCAGCTAGTGTAGGATATATACAAGATTTCTTGGTATGGGAAGTGGGTAAGTGGGTAAGGAGGCATTAGTGCCATGAGATCAGTGAGGTAATGAGCCATGTTCATGGTGACCCTCATTGTCTCCATCCTTCTGAGCATGGGCAAGGGGAGGGCATACCAGGTTGCTCCTTTCATTAAGCCTCCAAACAAAACCCTAAAACCCTACCCACTTCAATATTCACAGCCTACATTTCTAGAATTGAAATTGATATACCAGCAGGTGTTCTATGTTCCCCTACCATGTGCTACCCTGGCATGGCCTTTGCTCATGTGAAACCCACATGTCACCCATACGCACGTAATCAAAATTGTCATATCCTGATGTCAACTGAAGAAACTACCCCAATTCATAATCTGTTGAAAACCCATAAGTGAAGATAATAACATCGTCTTATCCTTCTAATTATATTAGTTTAATTTAGACAGTCCTTTGCTAATTTCTTCCTTAGCTTTCTTGTCAATGTCCCCATATGATATTTGTAAAGAGGACATTATGGCTTTTGGGGTAATCGTAATGTTTATGTCTGTTACTTTGTCGAGAAACAGCTTCATTTGTCAAAGGTTTTCATGTCTGTGAAATTTTTTTCCATGTCTGCATTTAAAACCAATGAGTTGGCTGTACTTGCTGATTTAGGTGCCTAAATCGGTTTATTTCAGCTTAATTAAATATTAATTAAAGCGCAATTCCCCCCCCCCCCCCCTGTTTCTGTTACAATTTGATTCTTTAATTGCGTGAGAAGGAGGAATCGAATAATAAAATAGGAACGTAGACGAAATTCTAATGTTCCGACGACTCTCAAACCCAGTAGGCACTGCCCACAGACTGGACACATGAACAGGCCTGTGTGTGAAACATAAAGTAAAAATTATCATTAATCTTCGGCCATTGCTGTGCTCAATTACCTCCACCAAAGCTGGCCAAGCAAGATTAAAGACTTAAAAGTGTGTATGTTTCTTTATGACCAAGTGATCGATTGGATTAGAGGTCCTCAAAGAAAGTGATTTGATTGGATCTGATATAAGCTTGAGGTTTCTCAAAACTTCTAAAGCATATATATATTACACATCTGCCGCCCAGGATCTGATTGGATGTTCTCGTTGAAGAACATAATTTAACGAAAACGCGTTGAAAGATCTTAATAATAGAGATTACAAGGAATGGAGATACTACGTTAAAACTAATCAAAAATTCAATCATAATGGGTAGACCTACCTGAGATCTTCCAGTTGATGATCCTCGGTTTTTTTATAACAGAATTAGTTAATCAGAACTGAATTGTATAAATTAATGCAGAATTATGCAGCAAAAACCAGGTTTTCTGAGGGAACATGCATATAGTCAACAAGAAGGGAGATTGAAATCGACCAAAATTCCGACTTTAATATTTTAGTTGATACCAAATTTTAATTTACTAATATATTTTCCGTCATTAATAATGAGCGTTAACAAATTAATTCCTTCCACATGCAAAGATCATGGGCCGTTGGGAAAGTTATATTTCTGAAACCACAAAGAATCCCCATAACCAAACTGTAATCTGGAAATAGAATATGCATGGTTGGTGAACTAGTTATTCTTTAATATAAACATTATATTATGGGTAAGACATTTCTTTTCCATTATTATTTTTCTCATGCACTTTTATAATTAATATGATATATCATAATGTCAACAGCGGGTGGCAACATTTTAATGTCCCTGTCACATGGGATCGAAGTGGTTGTTGATCCTAAGCGAATTAGGGCAAACTAAATTAATTAGGAAGTAATCATGTGATAGTCAAAGTAAACAAAACAAAAATTTGGTAGTCACTGCTTGAATCGATAATTTGTATGTTTTAAAACCTCAGAAATTGCGGGAATAAGAGCTGGTGCATGATACTTTTGTTTCGAAGGTAGTGATGCTTGATGTTTGAAACTAGCTATAGCATGCTGAATTTACTTTGACTACTATATATCTATGACTATCAAATCACTCAATTAGTTTGCCATTATCTTTTAATATATACTAGTAATTAAATAACTGACAGGGTAGTGACCAGTGAGGAAATTTCCTGCATCATGCATGGGACAAGAAAAGGACTAACCGTTGGTAAAAACAAAAAATGCAATAGTAATAAACAAAAGAAATTGACCTGGCAGAGCTAGAGCTCGGCCAGGATTTGTGCACGGTGCCCTTAGGGCTATTGTGCATCCGACCTCTCCTTCATGGAGGCTACCTACAGCACCAGCAATGGTGTTGCTACTATCTTCTCTCCCGATTGCCCAATGTGCTCGGCGATCTTCTTGTTCCGCCAAGGGTTTGTGGTATGGTTTGGTGATGTCCTGGCATTCATGTTTTGGTTTGTGGAAACCTATACTGCAATATTGCTGAAATATCCAGCCCTTTATGGGTTTGGGTTGACGATGATCGTGGTTGGGGTGGTGACTTTGCGGCTTACCCCTCCATGATATGGCAGTGATAGCGGTTGGGAGAAAGGTTCAGAGCCGCTTAGATATGAGTGGGCTTGCGGTTGCTCTATTTGGCAAGCTTTTGTTTTTTGTTTTTTTTTTTTGTGGATTAAAAGCAAGCGTTTGATTTTCTACCTGGGTCTCAAGCTATTTTGCTATTTTAGCTTGGTCATGTTTCGGTCCAAAAAGATTGTTGTTAGCATTACAGCCACCCTCAAGTGCAAGAGGTACAAGTTATAGAATATGGGATTAAGTAAGGATGTTGAACCCACGAGATTGGTAAATCATGATTCATTTCCTAGCTAAGGAAAACCTAGAGAAAGAATATGCAATTGTACAATCACAAACAAAGGCTCACAAGTGAATCAAAGTTCATTTGGTGAGTATGTGCAAGATGGCGTGTAGAGATTTGATTTGATGTTGGGAATAGTTTTGATTCAAATTGAAACAACAAGAGCAAGTAAAGTAAACTAAGCTAAGCTAAACAAGTTGTTATCAAATGGATCGAAGTTAGTGTTTAGGTTGTCCACCATAGCTACCTTTGCATGCATTGATGCTCAAACTACAAGTGATGCAATCCCAAATACCCAATTGCCCTCGTAGCATCCGGGTAAGAGTACTAAGGCTTAAACTCCTTTGATTTTATCAATTCCAATCGGGTAAGTCTAGAATTAACTACCTAAGCATAAATCTTGTTACCGTGTAAGTTTCAATTCATTGTTCCTAGATGCATAAAGATTAGAGTTTAGATAACCAAGCAAGCAAACCAATCCTAAGTCTAGGTGATTTTAACTCACTACCCTCACATGCACACATGGTGTGCTTTCATGCTCTTGATGTCTATAGGTGACTAATTTCGACACACTAATCATGAGATGACAAATGCATTAATTATACTTAAACTAGTTAATTCAAATATAAGCATTCACGTTTTGATTTAGCATATGTGGTGATAATGGAAAATTGCCTCAAACATAGGATTCACATCAATATCATACAAGATTGGCTAGGGCTTTTAACCCTAGCCCCAACAAATTCACTACTCACTCATAAATAGATAGACAAATTTCAACACTCTGATACATCAAAAGTAAAAAGTTAGAGAATGAAGAGTGACTATTGGTGATGCCAAAAGTGGTGGTAGAGATGGGTCTCCAAGCTCATGAGCTGGTGGATGTCTCATTCTCCTTGCTCCAAGCTCCTGATGATGTGGGAATGGTGAAATTAAGAGTAGCTAGTAATGATTTGTGGTGATGGAGGGTTATGGAATTGGTGGGGAAAATGAGTGTGGTGGTGGAAATGGTGGTTATAGAGGTGCAAATGGTGGTGTGGTGTTGTAGAGAAAATGGGATGTCTTGGTGAGATCTAGATGATGGAATGGAGTCAAGAATCATGAAGATTAGGCTTTTGCCACTTTAGATCAGCTATGCCCCCTTTGGTCCCAAAATGTGCAAGAGATGCTCTTACATCCTTGTCTCCCAAATGGTCCCAAGATTGCAATGTGACAAAAAAGACGAGGTGTAAGGAGATGTTTGAATTTCAAATTGTGGGAGATTCTCACAACCATGGTCCTTCTTGGTTGGACAAAGGGTCCTCCATGAGTGGCGGCTCGCTGGAAAATATTGCCCGAAAAGTTGGCCAGAAAAGTCGCTGGAAAATCCGATTTGCATTTTTCGCCCAAATTCCATGACTTCTTCTCCTTGCTCCAATTCTTCACATTTCAAGCCTCAAATGGTCATTTTATTCTCAATTCATGGTTTCCTACAAATCCACAAGTGAAAAGAAATGGATTAAAGAGGGTAAAATAACATAGAAGATAAATCAATTTATATAGTTTTGGGGCACAAATTTATAAGTAATTTGTGACTCAACAATTGTTTGTCAATATGAATATGTTCTAACAACCTTCACCTGCTTAGATCTTTCGGTGAAAAATTACTCTCTGTTCTACGAACAATTGATTATTTTGAATCATTGCATTGGAATTACAAGACCAGTTACATCACTAGTACCAATTTTTACTCCTCCATCAGTAACTCATGTAGTGTACACTCGGATGTAGTCTTGTATCTGTTTCTTTTTAGGTTTACCTTTCGATTTGTTTTTACATCTACTCTAGCTTTTATTTTTTTGATCCATTAATTGGTACCTCGGTGACCTCCTTTTAATAAAAGAAATGAATAGGCAAGATAAAAAATATAAACCTTGCATAGAACAAGATGAAGGACAATAATTATAAAGGATTGAAGTAGTTACCATTTTTTTTTCTCAGAAAGTTGAAAGAAAATGATAACACAAAAGTTTGGTTGAAAGTTAATTCTAATTTGTGGAAATTAAAAGCCGAAGACACTCTTAAAGTTTATTTTTACAATTACTCTTAAACTCTTGAAGTTTATTTTTACAATTACTTTTTCAATATTCTCGAAATGCAACATACCTAACTAGGGGTGACTCAAAAGTGTCTTGTAATATCAGACCAAAAACAAAATTGTGACTTGTAATATTATTACAAGAGATCAAGCAGACACCTGACACCTCATTGGGCCGAACCCGCGCCTCTCCGTAGAAGACAAACTTTTGAAGCACTCATATCACTCCTACCCGGCCAGAAAGTTCACAAAGTCATTTGATCATGACTTTTTTATATTTTATTATTATTATTATTTTTACCTTTCTTGCAAGTAACTCTTCCTCACCTCAGTTACGTAGTTGCTGACGAAGTGACGATTATATTCCACCTTTGAACATTCCCAAAAGGTTTCAACTTTCTTCACTTGCATTTCTCTCTTTCAATTTTTAATGAACACATGTATGGAATCTAAGTGGAACCCTAACCACACATATCGATTGCTAATTGTCTTCTGACTCTTTAGCCTCTAACGCACACAAACTCTTCCATCGATCACATCGTAAACTATAATTTATGAAAAAGTACTAGGGCAAAGAGAAGCTATTAAAAGTAGACTTTCCTACTCAGACGGCTTGAAAATTGTTAAGCTACGGCGATCGACCAACGCGTCGACACCACTACGATGGCGGCATTACTTGTGCTATTTCTATATGACAATTGGCAATTAAGCAACAGATGCAAGTTCACACTGAATTCACATGATTTGGAATAAATATATACAATGGATCTCTGAGATACAGTAGTATAACAGTGTCTTGAATTAATATTAAACATAAAACATCGTCATTAATCACAATTCCATTTGCGGTTTCGAAGACGCTAAGAAAATCTGGTGCATACCACGCATAGTGACCCATCAAACTAGTTTTACAAATGAAGCTAAAGCCACTTCAAATCCATAAGCTGGACCGAGTGCACTTTTCTACGTACATTTGAAAGAATAATAACAATAATGGCAAAAACCAGCCAAATTTTTTTTGGCTAAAACAGCAGCCAATAATGTTGTCTAAGAATGTGCTTCCTTTTAACAATTTCCGCCTTCGTGGCGGTCGAACCAGACTATCTTTCAACGACCGGGGATAGGGCTGCGGTCGTCGAAGGATAGCCGGAAAACCCACTTGGTGAGTGACCGTCTTCTCGAGTGGTTTAAACGGATGGTTTGGTGGTGTCCATTCACCTCGGGGATATTGTAATATTCTGTTACAAAGGCCTTCAAGCGTTGCAATGCCAGGTCCAGAGTATCCTCGGACATGTTAGCAAAGCACACTCGAAACCAACCGGGTTCTGTGCAATGGCACGAGGATCCGGGAGAGATATTCAGGCGGACCTCGTAGACAATCTTTTTCCAAAGCTCCATTTCGGCTTCGAAGGTGTTGGACCGGAGCAAGTGCCTCATGTCCACCCAACAGAACAAACCGGCATTGCCCTTGAGGCAGCTTATGCCGGCTTTCTGAAGCCCCGATACAAGTTTCTTTTGCCGTTGTCGGAGCCTCTTGTGGTTCTCGGAGATGTAGTTCTTGGTGAATTTCTTGTCCGATAACATGGCAGCGAGAAGGTACTGAGTTTGGGAAGAGACGAGCCCAAAACTCGACATTTTTGTTGCGGCAGACACAACCCGGTCGTCGTTGGAGTAAATAGCACCAACTCGAAAACCCGGAAGACCAAGATCCTTGGATAGGCTGTAAACCACATGAACTCGGTTCCAAACATCGGAACCATTCTCGTCACACTCTCTCTCTTTGAGAATTTCCATGACGCTGACAAAGCTTGGGGTGCTAAAAGCTGTGCCGGAGTAAATCTCGTCACTAACCAGATGAATGCCTTTGTCTTCGATGAAGCTAACGAGCATGTTGAGCTCATTTCTGGTCATTGTTGTTCCTAATGGGTTTGATGGGTTGGTGACCAAAACGCCCTTGACTCGCAAATTACGCTTCTGGGCCTCTTGGTAGGCTTCTTGTAGAGCGGTTTCAGTAATTTGGAAGCCATTAGAGCTAGTGCAGTGAATGGGTACAATCTCAACCCCGGTACGCCACTTGAGGTCTCTGTCAAATCTGGAAGAAATGAAAGTAACTAAGATCAGTAACTGTATGTTGAGTATATATAAAACTTAAATATTTTAGACGTATTGCACACAAAAACGAGTACGTACCCTGGGTAGTATGGAGTAGGAAGAAGAAATGCTTCTCCGGGCTCGGCGAGGCAAAACATAAGAGTCTCATTGGCTGAGGTTGCACCGGCGGCGAGGACCAAGTGGTTGGGATCAAAGCTCACTTTGTTTCCTCTGATTTCAGACATAAATTCCGCCAATGCCTTTTTGAATTCGGGAATGCCGTGGTAGTCTTGGAAAAGAGCAAGCTCCCCAAAAATGGATTCTCCGTTTCTCTTGAATCCGGCTGCGTCTGGATTCTTCGCCAGCCACGACTTGAGAATATCGAAGCAGAGCTGTAAAGGAAATTTAAACATGTTCGTACAACGTCAGAAATGTTCAAGAGTGTACGTACGTCAAGAAACAATAATTGGTGATTTGGCAAGAAAATATTAATTACCTGATTCTCTGCAAGTCCCATTTGAATGATCCCGTTGGTATTGCTGACCTCATGAAAAGGGTTCTTCTCATACTCCTGCCATCCTAGGAAGTAAGAGGAGTCCTGGCCATGGGAGTTACACGTAGCCTTAGTTGACAGCATGCACATTTTGCTCTGTGTATAAAGTGCAAAATATCAAAGAGAGATAGAGAGAGGGAGAGAGACCGGAGGTTTTTGTTTTGTGTTTTGGAGTGAAGATGGTGGTCTATATATAGCAAGTTGTATTATAATTATGGGATTTCCCCTTGATTTTGCTTAATATGAACTAATCTAATCAACAGGATAATAATTGCACGCGCTTTCCTTCCACCGTCCCCAAAACAAAGAAAAGATATGGAGCAGAGTCCTTTGACACTCCCCGAGTTTTACTCAAACTGAACATACACTCTTTTAGGGAGTGTTCTGCACCATCTACGAGCTCGCGTGGAATTGGAATTGTTTAATTAAGAATTGATGGGATGATTAATACTGTAATAGTGAAAAAACAAAGAAACAAAAATTAAGACTAGGGTCTAGTTTTGTTGAGAAACCCTTTACCGACAAGCAAATATCGTAGAAAATGGGCGAAGTGACCCACAAGTCCGACCCAAGACTGTGCCCCGGGTCCATATGCTGCTTGACTGTAGTAACCACAGCTAATACTGTCGGCCATTTTTCTCAACACTATTTAACCTTTTTCTTATAAGCTCTTGTGTCTTGCCTAGTTTACAACCCTATTGTGCAAACAATCTTATTATTGGAGTCAAACACTTGAAAAATCTGGTGAGAACAAGAGGCCTCTCTCTCTCTCTCTCTCTCTCTCTCTCTCTCTACGAGTAAGAACTATTGATCGAAAACATATGAAGAGTCATTCCCTCCCTCGATCTCTCCCTCTATGAGTAAGAACTATTTATCGAAAACATATGAAGAGTCATTAATTCTACTTATTACAATTTTATCTATTGAAATATATGACTTTTGAAGAAAGCAATCAATAGTTTAGCCATAAAAAAATATGATGAAACAAAATATAAATAGGTAAAGATAAAACAAATAATACCTGAAACTAATTAATGACAAAATACAAACAAGGAATATCCACCCAACTCATAATTCTAGTACTCTTAAGTGTAATAATGAAAAAAGACAAAAAATAACAAGTATAATTTGTACAAGTTTATCTTAATCTAGTATAATTATAACCTAATTCTTTACCTTTTTATCATTTGGACTAAATCCAAAGTCAAACAAAACGTTTTAAATCAAATTGTTAACTTTTGCCCTCTTATTTGATCGATTCATATATATTGCTTCTACATCAGTACGGTTGAGAATGTGTATAAAATATAACTCCCACATTGGAAAAATATAACTTTGCTTATGAGTTTATAAGGGTTTGGGTCACTTCATCCATTGCCAATTGATTTTGGATGTGAACCCCAGATTACTTTCTCATGGTATCAGAGCGGGTTACCCACGTGTTTGGTTTCAGCGATGACCACACGTGCTCACCGTCACCCAATATAACTTGTCCACGTGTGTGGCGATTTCGTGTTTGGCTTGAGAAATCGCCACACGTAGGGTTTGGGCCACTCCAACCATTGCCAATTGATTTTGAATGTTAACCCTAGATTACTTTATCAAGTACATCACCAATTGATGAAATACTTAAAATAGTGTAACAAATCTATGATCGAACTGCCGAAAATCGATCAGTTGCGGCTAGTCGTATTTGCATGACAAAAAACATTTAAATGCTGTTGCCTCTTGGCCAGTGGGGACTGGTGTTTCTTTTTCAATACATTTCTAATGAAAATGATAGAGCTACCTAAAGAAATGCAGCATAGGCTGAAAAAAATATTGAAGTGGGTGGATTAGCTAGGAAAGTATTAAAGCAAGCAATAATGACTCTTAACAACTTGTAACCCACAGTCCCGCCCTTAGTTTCTGCTACCTGATTTCTAAACCCATTAACATTGTAATTGCCTAATTGGTATAGATTATTAGTCCTAGCTGTTCCATTAAGGGATGTGATAAAGAGTTAAATAGCACTTACACATGAATTCATTACAAATATATGCAGGTAATAATAGGGACAGAGATTTTGTATATCTGATGGGACAAATTAAGTAGGTGACCGATGTGTCAGTATTATGGTGTAGCTTTCTTCAATTCAGTTTTCTTTGGCAAAAATTTTCTTAATTTGTTAACTACTTTTTGAAAGATTTGAATCAGTAAAAGTGAGTGACGGGTCAGTATTAAGGTATAGCTTTCTTCATCCTTTCTGGCGTTGATGTTGTCTTGCTATTGAGGATAGTAGGTGGATCACTTGATACTGGGGAAGACACTACTATGTTGTAAGATTTCTAAAACTAGGATTAGATATGCACTTGTGTTTTTGATTACGTGAATCTACGGGGAGTCACGAATCATTTACATGTAAAGGTTCTTTTGTTATTGTAGTATTAAACAGTTTGACATGTAGGTAAAAACATGTATAGACATCTCATCCTTTTCTTGAAATGGCTACCAATCCTAATGTACAAATTGAAGATCTAATTAGGGACACTGTTAATTAAAATTTCAGAGACATTCTTCTCATATCCTAGTCACAACAATTTTTGAAACTCACAATATTTATTAGAATTCAAAGACGTTGAGTGGACTTGATATTTTGTTAACAAAGTTAATAATTAATAATGCAATCCATACATAGATGACTAATCAATCTCCAAGCTAATTAAAAACAGTAGATAATGGTTTCAGTTTGGTCTCTCATTTGGCTAATATGATTTGATTGATGCAATTTGTGCCGATTAAAGGGTCGGACCGCTTGCCGGGTTCGATCAAGCAGAGAATAGGACGACAGATAAGGCATTTGATTAAACTTCAAATAATGCGAGGCAGTTTGACTCTCCATTTTATCATAATTAAGATTAATTATTCTACGTTTGTGTATTTTAACTGAACGCCTATTATATAGAAATCGCTTATGTTTTTTTTTATTATTATTACATAACAACTTAGAATATATAAAAATTATTTCGTAAGTCAAACTCAGGACCTCTCACTATAAAAGAGACTAATGCTACTAAATCAAATAATATTGTAAGAAATCTCATATATTAAATAATGGATCTTACAATTTGAATATAGCAACATCTCAAGTAACAATCATCGAATATATCCATATTGGGTTGTATAGTTTTTCAATGTACCAAAAAAAAAAAAAATCATAACACCATTTTCTGTTTCATACATCAAAGACACTTTTGTAGTATGCATTGTTGTACATAAGCAACTAAGATAAACAATGTTGGGTAAATCTGAGTATAGCTTTTTAATAAATCGTGCATATCGTGAAACTACTAATTTCATTGTACGTAAATAGATAAGTTTAATCAAGATTCTAATTAACAGCTTAACCACATAACATGCTAAATAATATTGTTTATCAACAAAACATTTTGCCAATCTACTTGTATATGTGATTAATTAAGTTGAGATATCGACTAGAATGAACGTACACCACGTGGTTTGTAGTAGAGATGGGTTATTAGGGCATGTGAAAGCCTCGTTTAAGTGCCCCCCACCCCACATTCCAAGCACACATTAAGAAATTAGGGACCATGAGAGACCTAGTCCATGGTGACAACTAACATGATGCTCCACGTTAGTCCATTCCGAGAGACAATGCCATGGACCATTTGCTCCCTTTCTTCAACATCATAGGGTCCCTTCCTTAATCACCCTCCAATCCATTTCACTCAAGAATTTCGTACTTATTCATTTAGTTACATCTATAATTTCTAACCCATCTATAATGTCAACGAAAGCTACAAGTACCCGCTTGACTAGTAAAATCAGATTCCATACATACGTTAGTTCAACACAGCTCGATCAAAGTCTCCCTTATAAATCTAAGACAAGTTCCATTTTTTGTTTTTATTTTCATTTTTGGGACCATTGACTTTGAGTAAAAGTCGTGAAGAAGATGAACGTACTGTTTGAAGTTATGTGCATACTACTACTGCTGCTTACTTTAGGTGTCTTGCTTGGAAAGGAAGGGATCGATCATTCTTTGTAATTGTAGATTTGGATATACGAATAGTTATAGCTGTGGAATTGTGCATGCATGTTCTAGTTAGTGGGTACTAATTTGCCTGGAAATTATGTAATGTTGATTTGGATTGATAAAGATGGTGACTAATGGTTTCTACGTACGTTTGACTTCTCGATCTACTTGCACCAATTTGGTTACATGTTATGGATGAAGCAATATATATGTGTTGCCATAAATCCCCTAATTTTAGTGATAGTTGGTTCAATTAGTTGATTGAACAACTCGATCAGGATAATGAAGACGAAGATCGACGTTTCTTGGCTTTGAAGAAGATACCAAGATTCATGAATTCTCTACACTGATATTGATCTTTTCTTGTATGCATGTACGATATTTGTAGAATAAGAGAAACCAATTATTTTGTGTTAGCTATATAGAGTGCTAGATACGTACCCTATTATCATGAGTGATTTCAATTCTTCGTCGGCATAATTGTCCTATAGCTTGATATAAGTAAAACTATAGATATAACCTAGATGATGCAATATCAAATCAGGTCAAATAATGTGTTTGTACACTGCATGACTAGTTAAATAATTGGTATTATGAGCTGGCTCGCGTTAGAATAGATGACCGTAATGATCATTTGATGAACAAAATTTGATAAAGAAATTTGGTATTAACTTAAAATTTTGATATTGAGACAAAGATTCTCTGAAAACTTAATTTCAAACAAAGATTTTCTACTATGTGCAGTGACTAGAAATTGTAAGGCTTTGAAAGTTTTATTTGGATAAGAAAAGACGGGAAGAAGTAAAAGAAAAGATTGGAATTAAAGTTTTCACGCATTATAAACATATAGCTAGAAATCGAACAGAAAGAACATCTGCGAAAATAAGAATTTTACCAGGTAGCTCAAAGACCAGAACCATTCTTCTTTAGTTAATTTCTTCTACAAAAATCATTATTGCAAAGTATTTAAGATTCCTTGTTTGGAACTTGGATCCTATTACACCAATCATATTTTGTAATTTTCATTCAATCAGTCACTCAACAAATCAAACATTTAAGATCGAGTTGATGATGATCACACATTTTGTTCATAGTTCTTACTGCATGCGTTGTTATACTTTAGTTTGTTTTAGGAGTACTCATGATATCGCCCTGCAGCTAGCTAGCTACAAAATCTAGCAAAAATGTATAGACACTCTTCTTCTTCTTCTTCATATGTATGAAATTATCTAGCAGCTAGAATCAAACTAATTTGTCACATTACTTGTACGTAGGTTATCATAAATGATATTACTATAAGACTTCGAAATTCAAATATGATCACCCAGAAAGCTACCTATATATGGTTGACAAATATATATATATATATATATATATATATATATATATATATATATATATATATATATATATATATATATATTATTTAGACATAGAACTATAGAAGTAATTCAGCTAGCTATATATTGTCCTATCAAATCATACAAGGTCAATTAAATCAAGCTGTTCGAAGTCACACCCCACTAGTTATGAGTAGAGGACCATTTCTGCTACCCATAGTCGTACATGGTTCTTTCAGACCAGGTCAAGTTTTGTCTTGTTATATCCTCGATGGGTAACAGTCAAGCATGGAGTGTGCCTTGATCTCCTTCAATAATATATGGGGACTCATCCAATTATTTGCTGCTGCAGAAAACCATCTAATTCAAACAATTAATCCGAAGGCGAAATCATGCATGTAGTGATCGACTTCCTTATGGCATCTCAGATGGGGACTCATCCAGCCAAGCTTGAAAGTGATATGAGTGTTTGCTTACTAGCAACCTTGCTTAGATGTGCTGGTTTACTACTTCAGTGCATTGTGCATGTTGCGCAACTCCAAAAACATATATCCATTGGGCCCAGAACCACACAAACCGGACCTGATCCATGCATTCAAATTCAGGAGACATATACTAGATATCAATGACCACAGTATCGAAAATCAAGGAAATATTGATAGTTAAATTTTTTTTTTTAAGGAAATATCGAATATCGATGTAAATCTTACCAAAATTTTGGATTGGCTAAAAATATACTAAAAATAAAATATCGAAAATATGTTAAACTTAATATCGGTGCTTGTAAAAAACAAAAATTTCAAAGATATATCGAGGTTTAGTCCTTGCTAGATATGTTTCGACTTTTGATCAGCTAGGTTGTAGTCAAGTTATATTTATCTTATATTCAGTCGAACAAAGTGCATTTTTACAGACATATGCTCGAAAGGACACAATTTTTGCTCATTTAGGCTTTTGCCAAAATGACAAAATCTTACTTAAATATATATAGACCGCACATTTGCCACACGTTAACATACCCAAGTGCTTCTGATATGCCCAAACAATTCAAAAAATTAGATTCTCGATTGAGTAATTGAGTTTTAGAAATAATAATTACATATATGCCACATGTTAACACACTAAAATTTTCCTTTCATTTGAAACATTCACAACCACTTCCAGTTAAAATCTTCACTGACCTCAAAGAAAGCCGAGTTTAGGTAGATTTGAGGCCAACTAAAATGAGCTAGCAACTGGTTTAATTTGTCGAACAAGTCGAAGGATAAAAAAGAACAATGGATCGGAAGTCCTCTTCATTTGATTTTTTTTCTTTCTTTTTTCTTCAGCAAAGAATGTCAAATTTTATTAACTATAGCAGAGTTCAAATACAATCATTAGACAATGGAGCAGAAAGAAACTCCGGAGCCGAACCAAACCAAGAAAAAGAAGAAGCAACTGAAAGAGATTGTTTGCAACATTATTACTCTCCATGCACACATGACGAAGAGAAATATTCGTACGTACCAGCAGCTTTTAACATCAGCTTCACATCTTCAACAAGAAATCCCAGTGATGATAAATCGACCTTTGATACCGCTAGCCTCATGACGAGCTCAGCACAATCAATCTACAAAATGAATATATGGCCTCGAGGAAAAATTTGGAGATGAAGTCGAGAGCAGCACACGGGTTGCCAACAATTCAGCATGCAAACCCGACTTGAAATTAGCTAGCCCACTGACTTGATACTCATTTACGCAAGCGCACGTATCGTTGTCAAGATAGGAAAATATTTATAAGTTATTGTACCACTAGGATTAGTGGCTAACCCACAATCCTTGGGTAGTCGGAACTAAAGTTACTAAGCAAATTAATACAGAAAAAATAAACAAATAAAAAAAGCTAATCTAATTTTTTTTTTTTTAGTGAAGAAAATAGGGCACCTGAGCCCTCACCCCCACACTTAAAACCAATATTGTCCTCAATGTTGTAAAGTGAGCTCGAAAGCTAAAATCTGTGTCGGATTTAGGCATGAGAGTGAAGTACGGGCGAAGACACAAAAGTTAACTATAAACATAAAATCTAAATGCGGAGAAAAGTTACGGAAAACCCCCTTTGTCGACCCTTCATTGCTTACGACCTTTGGAGAAGACTAATATGAGACAACAACCTCAAGACACAAGGCCTAGCCTTAACTTCCTTATGTATGCTCCATAATAGCTCAAGGTGCTCATGAAAGACCAACTCCATTTAGAACATAGGAATGTCCTAGAGCAATGTGTCATAAATAGCCCATCAAAGAATAAGGACAAGGGTCCTCCATTAAGCTCATAGCCTTGATATATTACATCCAACAAACCTCACTACTGCCCATAGATTACCCTCCAAAGATGAAATGAAGTGCAAAGAAGTCCAATCAATCTGAGTGAACAAAAACTAGTGAGTGCAGAAAACTTCCAGCAATGACCTTCTTGTCTTCAAATACCCATATCTCAAACTCAAGAAGTGATAAGTAGGTGAAGCTCCTTGTATTGAAAAGTAGACTCAGAGAGCTTTCTATCCATATAAAGTAGGCCACTTATCTCCAATTGAGATGAAAACTATAGCTGGTCAAATTTGCTAGCTTGTAATGAAGTCTGCTGCTGACCCTCAGTCACCAAAACTGTAATATCTGAATCTCCAGAGGTTCAAAGAGAGTGAGACCAATAGGATATGAAACTACACTCATAAGGCTACCTGATGGTATAATTTCACTGAAATATAAATTCTGAGTCAAAAATCGTTGGCCTCCAAACTCACTAATCTGTTCTGCAGTTTCTGCTGTGCCCTGTTTTTGACCTCTGTCACTTGGAACACAATTTCTGAAGCTAGGAAGGTTCAAATGAAAAAATATTATACTATCATACAAAATATTATACTATCATACAGAGAACATATGAAGATACACCTCTGAGAAAATTTAGCTCCAAATTGCTTGATATGTAGAGGATATGGCTTCTCAAAGTCACTGTACATTCGCTATCTCTGTTCTAACCTTCATCCATTGATCACTAAATAACTAGAGTTCTAGTGACTCAAAGAGGCTGAAATTTTGGCAGTAGATAGTAGACACATGGATATATCGTCAGAAAATTTCATATGAAATTCGAATGTGGATTGGAAGCAGTCAACCAAATTCAACTGAACTTTCTGGAAAGAAACTGCTCACTGCCAAATTCATTCTTTCTCCACATTTCAAACCCCGGACACCTCCCATCCTCCCAAAAAGATGGCTAAATAGCCTTATTGATGCAAAATAAACAAGTTAATTTCAAAACTACCTAGGAAAGTATTAACTTGATGCATAAACTCTCGCGAGCGTACGAATTAGTGGTTACCACGGGAATTAGTGGCTAACCCACAATCTTTGGGTAGTCGGAACCAAAGACACTTAGCATGCAAAAGAAGAACAAAATAAACAAAAATTCTACTCTAAGGCACCAAGCCTTAGCAATGCTCGGCTTTGGTTCTTACCAAAACCTAATCAAAACTAAGAGTCTAGTGTTGGTTATTTACAATGAGTCGGAGTTTCAATATTTTGAGGGCGAATTTTAGATTAACAAAATGTGATGAAATGTAAAGCAATTAATAAAAATGCAAAGAAATTAATAAAAGTATAACCAAATAAATGGGAATGCCGGGTGTTAGGGAGGTTCCTTACCCAAATTCTATGTGTCGGAAGCTAGTATAATGTAGAAGCAAATCTCCTACCTTGGCGGTAGTCGTATCCAAGGCGGTTCAAGGCTCAAGGACCCAAATTTCCTTTCATGGTATTCCTACTCCGGTTCAAGGGTCGTAGGAACTCACTTGACATAAATTAGGGCCGGTTCAAGGGTCCCTAATTCACATCAAGAGGCCTAGAGATCGAGGAATTAGACTACTAAGTGACCCGCCCGCGCAATCACACAACGGGTGTAAATCACCATACTTATAACCCCTCGACTACGAAATTGAAGGTTTCTAGCTTAGGAATTAGAGGGGGTCAAACCTCTAAATTCGTCCTAGAAATGCTCAAAATACACACCCTAGAGTTGACTAGGCTCCTAGACATGCATTTTAACCCAACAAAAATAGATATAAGCATCAATCATATGAAAATTGCATCATTACATTAAATTAAACATCTTTTACACAAAATTTGGGCTAGGGCACACAACCCGGCCTAACCCCCAACAAAGAAATTACTCACAACCAATAATCATAGACATCAAGATTACAAAATTCAAAGAGAAAAGAGTATAGAAGTGTAGGAGAAAACAAGGGTAGCCACAAATAGCTAGAAAGCTAGCATGACTGTCCTTGAATTACAACTTCCACAATTATCCAAGTCTTGAATCTTGTAGAGGTAGAAGCCTTTGATGAATCTTTGAAGATTAATTTGGGTGAGTAATCCTTCAAATTCTTAAAATAAAACTAAAGAAAGTATGGAAAATGGAGGAAGATGAGAGGAGAGAAGTCCCAAATTCGGCCAAAAGGCCTAGGGTGTAGAAAAATGGGTCTTAAGCTTCTGAAATGTGTGTGCAAAGGTGCTTAAATACCCCCTTGGGTTCAAGGGTCAAGATTGAACTTGTATCCCAGATCCAAGAGCTCAAAAACAAGTAGAAAATGGGTAAAATGAAAAGACTAAAACAACCTAATAAAAAGGGGCTAATTACTGTTTAGTACCCTGTCGTTTTAGTCCAACATCAATTCAGTCCATCGACTTTCAATTTCATCAAAAACACCCCTGCAATATCATTTTCTCGTCCAATAGGTCCCTCCGTCGGGATTCCGTCAATTTCAACCGTTAATTGCTGACGTGGCAGTCCAACGCAGCAAAAATGAGACCCACATGAAAGTCAAATACCGAAAATGACCCTAGCCAACCAGACATGGAAAAATCCAAAATAAATCCAAAATTTTGAGGTTTGGGAGATTCGAACC